>NC_083701.1:64143571-64475357 GCF_033118175.1 Dama dama
GGAAGCTTCTGAAGCCTCATGGTACTTTCCTGACATTAACACTCAATTGGAGAGTTACATTTGGATATTTCGCTTTAAAAAAACAAAATCATTACCTGGGCTACCTACATTTATATACACTGGGATTCAAATCCTGGCCAAGTTCAATGTTTTATTTATCAGTTTTGGTGAGCCTTCCAAGTACTAGGTTTTTATTTTAAACTTGTTGTAAAACATTAACACAAAAGTGAAACTATACACCTGAGCTGGCACATGTGGCAACCCTGCAGAAGCATGATTTCAGAGAACACAAGAAAGCTTTGTTTTGCTGTGTTGGTCTTTTTCTACATGACCTAGGAGTCCCTTCACAATCCGACCCTGTCTTCTCAAGTCCAGCTGGACCAACGTTACCTTCCAGCCTGTTATTCTGCAGGTCTTGATGACTACCCTCCCTCTGCTTTTCTCAGTAGCACTCTCATCTCCCTGAGTCCCCATCTCTGTCAGTCCATCCACGCATCCAGCCACCCCCTTGATGTGGACTGCATGTCTTCTTTGTTGACGGCCACATGATGAGTTCTAGCAGAACTGGGACTGGACCCAGATGGGACTGGAGTTTGTGAAAAGAACAAGATCCATCATTCACTAGCTCTGAGACCTTGGGCAAGTTACTTATCCTCGCTAGACTAAAATTTTGTAGCCGAATTTGGTGAAACTGAGGTTCTTATGAGAATTACATGAAAATACAGGCTAAAGCATCTGGAACCAAGTGGGTGCTCCCACCTCGTGTCCTGATTTCTGCTCCATGCCCATGTTTTGATGCAACTGTACTAAATGTCAAAAGCCTTCAGTTTTAGAAAAAGATGTGTTGGTGATGAGAGTGTCATTTGGTACCACCCTTATGAAGACATGTAGGTAGTTAGCTCTCAAAATTATAAATGTGCATGCCCTTTGACCCAGTAATGCCACTTTTGGGAAATGGTCTTACACTTATGCATGTGCACTTTCAAAATGATGTATGTGTAAAGGAATTCACTGCAGCCTCATTTGCTGGAAACAAATCAAATGTCCCTCACTGGGGGTTTGGTTAAATAAATTACACAGTGGATTCTTAACCAAGGGTAAAAAAGGAGAAAGAAGTTCTCTATATTATAGAGAGATTATAGAAAGAGCTCCATACTTTTAGGTGAAAGAAATTAAGTGAAGAATAGTGGGTATAATACACCACATTTTATGAATAAAGATGGGAGAGGGAAATAATATTTGTAATGTATAAAAAAACTTCGGAAGAATATATTTAAAAAAAACCCTAATAAAAATTTTTATCCATAGATGTGATTGTACTGAGCAGATGGTGAGGCTGGGGTGGGAGGTGGGCTTTTCACTGTGTGCATTTTTCAAATGTTTTCAGTTTTATGAATATTCCATTACAATTAGCTGTATGTAATCAGGCCCAACCAAAGACTTACCAAGCATGCTATGTTCAGCTCTAGAGGCAACACAAAGACATACAAGACCTGGTCCAGAGACTCTGCACTTGAACCAAAGAAATCCCATTTATATAATACTCGTATGTAAGAAAAGCCTCTAATACTTTAACGTTAATGATTTTTGTTCTTCAATTACAAAGGAGAAGTATTCAGGACTGAAATATCACTGTGTGAAAATATTGGTTGATAACTAAAGGTATTTCTGCTACACAAAGGTCAATTCACATAACTGTGAAATTCAAGCCTCATCCTATTTATTATCTAGGCAGTGGACTCCAAGCAGCTAGTGAGAGTTCAGAGAAGAACAAACACACGATTACAGCTGTCAGTGGAAATGTACACATGAAACTAGCAATGAATTTGTCAATAATTACCAGCTATTTACTCTGTCCACATTGGTGTTTTGGAGAAGGAAATGGCAACCCACTCCAGTACTCTTGCCTAGAGAATCCTGTGGACAGAGGAGCCTGGTGGGCTGCTGTCCACAGGGTCGCACAGAGTCAGACATGACTGAAGCGACTTAGCATGCATGCATGCATTAGAGAAGGAAATGGCAACCCACTCCAGTATTCTTGCCTGGAGAATCCCAAGGATAGAGGAGCCTGGTGGGCTGCCGTCTATGGGGTCACACAGAGATGGACACGACTGAAGCGACTCAGCAGCAGCAGCAGCAGCATTGGTGTTTAAGCTATAAAACCTCTGGAAGAAGTGTGCAAGAAATGGGTGGCCTTTTTATCAGGAAAGAGTGGGACAGTAACCACACCGAGAAGCAGGGGGCTGGCATGGGGAAGAAGGTTCTATGCCAAAGGCCTGGAAACTTTTGAGTTCTATTAACGCCTGTGAAGTCATCAAAATCTTTGTGTTCAGATTCATCAGCTCCGGGGGCACAAAAATTGTTCTAATACGTAGAACATGCTTCCATGAACACAAGAAATTCCAAACTCAATCTGTCTAGTTGTCCTTTTGGAAAGAAGAGCCTCTTTCCTCACCCATTTCAGGGCATTCAGTAAAAATCTATGTGTGAGGACTACCACGTAAGTACTAGTAGTGTTCCGCACTTTGAGTAGCACTGGGTAATTATTTGCATCAGAGCCAGTCTCCACACTGCCCCTCCAACCCCATCCCCTCCCCACCCCCAACCATCTCTTTTCCTAGTGAGTCATCTTTGGGGGTGATGAAAAGCAGCTCAGGGGGATTCGGTGTCTCACGCATCACAGCAAACATCTCCATGTGATCAACAGAATGGGTTATTCCTATTCAGCCTAACAGCTACCTAACCAGCAGTAACTATCTGATTCATTGGAGCCCAGAAAATACGTGCCTCCATATTTTAGTGTTACAGAATTTTCGAGCTGTAAGAGATCTCAGAGGTAACCTAGTCCAACCCATTATTTAATGATTCTTCTGCTTCCAGGTTAATACTACCTTATATATAATAGTTCTTAAACCAGTTACAGAAAATTGTTAAGGAGAACTATCCAAACACAGATCCAGTCTGCAGCCGATTTGATGTTTTAGCTTTAACTCACGGTGGTTTCCCTGGTGGCTGGGACAGTAAAGAATGTCCTGCAATGTAGGAGACCCAGGTTCAAACCCTGGGTCAGGAAGATCCCCCTGGAGAAGGGAACGGCTACCCACTCCAGTATTCTTGCCTGGCGAATTCCAGGGACAGAGGAGCCTGGTGGGCTAGAGTCCATGGGGTCGCAAGGAGTCGGACGTGACTGAGAGACTAACACACCCACCCAGCCTTAACTCATGATATTGTGAATTTTAAAAGAATCTCTTATGATATGAAGATTATCTGTATCTCTATGGGAGGCCACTGGAAACTTCTCTATATCAATGTAGCTGCTGAAAATACCTCGAAGGCTACATGTCCTCCAAATGTTCCTAGTTTAAACTTGGAAGCAAATATAACTTCATATTTCACTGATTCTTATTTAGGGATAAATAAATATTTTACTCATGCTAGTATACTAGGTGAATATTATATTTATTACGTATTTCAGTTAGGGATTATAATAAACTCTATTATAATATTAAATTTACATAGTAGAAACTCGATTATACTTTCATGTGTTTCTTTTGTTGTTTGCACAGTGAATGACCATACACCTAATGGGGATCCAGAATAATGTGAGACAAAAAGAGGTTTAAATCAAGTTGTCACGAACAGATTTAAGGAGGAAAAGAGCAGATAAGAAGTCAAATTATGGAATGAGAGCACCTGAGTTCAAAGCTCAGCTCTGACTCTCAAGGAGCCCCACAAGTTGGGCAAATTACTCTTCTCTGTAAAATGGGAACAATCATAAAACTTAGTCAAAGCATTGCTATAAGGATTAAACGTAATCATTCAACAATCATGTGCCAAGCATTCTTAAGCACTGGGGGTACAGTGAATAAATGCCTGTGCCAGACATTTAATAAACTTGGACTGTTTTGATCTAAAAGCATATACGCACAGGCTTCAGGTTGTATACAGAATTTAAAGAAGTTTTGAGCTACAGAAACAGGAATGAATTATTTATGGGGCCTCCAACTCCATGGAGTTGAAAAGTTGATGAACATACAATAGTATCCAATTACAAAGGAATACTGTCTGAAGATCAGATGCAAAATACACCTGTTGATTGATTCAATACGTGCATCAAGCAATTTATTAATTAATTTTCTATGCACAAAAGCTGGTTGTCAATTGTTTTAACATTTCTTTCAGAACAACATCCATGAAAACTTAGAAGTGCAATGAAAGCATGAATAAAAAAAATGAAACAATGTGACTCATGTGGATAGTTATTTATATTGGTGATAAAATGTTTATTAAAACAAGGTTATTCATTATTTTCTAAGAGGATTAAAAAACCCTTCCAGTCACTGAACATTTTGCCCCTCCCCAAGAGTAACATTCCCTACAAGTTTTTATCAGTTAAAAAATCTACAATGATGATTTAGTGCTCTGCCTTTTAAATTCCTAGGATATCTGGGGGCATGCCTGGGGGATAAGAGAAACCAAAGTAATACAGTATATCTTCCTGAAGCATCAGTTTTTCATACTGAAACCAATAAGGGCTGATCATGGAACAGAATGCAAAAAAAACAGAACCCATCTGATTTCATAAAACATCAAAGACATTATTCCCTGCCCTGGCCTCCAGAAAGCAGGTTTTGGGGACAGAAGCATTCATCATTTTTAGGAGAAAGGTTAGCAAGCATTAAAAGTGGATTTTTTCCATCTCTTCACATTGTTGTCAGTTCACCAGGGGTTTGGAATCACTTTTACACAGGACTTTAAATATTTGGCCTACCTCCACATTGCTATTGCTTTCTGTTGTCTATGAAATTAAAAATAAATTATCAAACACCACAAAAATGACTGTAACACGGCCTATTCTAACTAGACACAGTGTCTGAGCTTTGAAACGGCATTCTTGAAAAGACTGAGCGCTCCCTGCTACAAAATTAGAAAGACATGTTATTGGAATAACACAAGGTGCTAAAAGAAAACTTGTGAAAAGGAATTAACCAGAGTATAGAATTTCTCAGAAAATTAGCTTTGAAGAAGACTGTAAATTAACTTGAAGGAATGTGCTTAACCTTCAGAGCTTTGTTCAAAGCTCCAGCCACTCAAAATCTAAGAAGTGAGGCTGCTATAAAACCCAGCCATTCTCTGGTTCATTCATCTTTCATTCTTTTCACAGCACTTATCACTGTCAGAAACTATGGCAATCACCTGTTCAACTTGTTCGATGTCCGTCTTCCTCCCCCACCCCCATCCCAGACCCCAGGAGTAGGGTCTTTTGCATCTTCAGCACCTAGCCAAGCACCTGGCTATTGTATAGAGACAGTAGAAGCATGTGGTGCATTTCTACTTAAGTTTCAGTGAGGACCACTTTTCATCACACGCGTATTCGTCAAGAAATACTTAAGTCAAGGACAGAGGACAGTGCATCTGACCTCTTTAAAAATTCAGGAACCTGTGCGCTGAGTAAATGCCCATCTGCACAGTAATCTGAAATCTCGTACACTGAAGGTCAGGAAATTCTGCATCTGTTTAACAGAGCGCTGTGGCTGGCCGCGTTAGGGACTTAAGGCCACGGGCAGCGGGGTCTCCCCACGCCTGGGCTCCCTCCCGCGTGAGGCACCGTGGGAAGCGGATTGCACCGGGACCGCTGCACCAAGGGCCGCGGCAGCGCCTCTCCGCGTCTCACTCGCATCCTTAGGGAGGAGCCACCCCCTGCCCGGCGGGGTGGGCACGAATCACACCCGTCGGACCCCAGGGGAGCGAACCCACCCAAGCCCCAGGGCGCGGGGGGGTGGCGGTGGGGCCGGGTCCCCTGCTCACCGCTGCGAAGCCTGTTGCCGTCGCCGGCCTTGTTGAGGGCGCTGCTGGAGCAGCCCATCGCGGGCAGGAGGGCGCCCGGAGGGCGAGCGCGGCCACCGCCCGGGCTGGGGACCCTGAGCCGGGACCCCGCGCGAAACGCTCACGGGGAACAAGTTCCTTCAACTCCAAGCGCCAGGTCAGGCGCTTGCAGAGAGCAAGCGCGCAGCGGAGCGCGGGGTGGGGGCGCGCACCGCTGGCGGGGGGGCGCGCACCACTGGGTGGGGGGCGCGCACCACTGCGTGGGAGGCGCGCACCGCTGTATTGGGGGCGCGCACCGCTGCGTTGGAGGGCGCGCACCGCTGGCTGGGGGCGCGCACCTGGAGAGGGAAGCGAGCCGCTGGTGGGGAGAAGGTGCCAGGGAGGGGACAGCGGGGACGTAGAAGAGGACAGAGACAAGAAAGGAGCCAGCTAGGCCGAAGGTGGAGAAGGTGGTAAAGGCAGAGAGGAAAGTTGCCTCGGAAGTAGGGATAAAGATGCTGAGTTTTGGGAGAAGGGGCGAAGGGCTTGGGAGGGCTCACGTCTGAGTCATCCCTAAATAGCTGGGGAGGGGAGGAGGCGATGGTGGCCAGTGGCTATTGATTGGTGACTGGATTTGTGATGACAGGCTTCTTACATAACTTCAGGGCTGTTACCACAAGGAAGTTGAACGCTGAGAAGATACTATTTAATCCGCTTTCTCTGATCAACTGTGGTCAAGTGTCCCACCCAGGACTTTGCTGTTCAGTCGCTCAGTCCTGTCGGACTCCTTGCGACCCCGTGGACTGCGGCACGCCGGGTTCCCTGTCCCCTGTCCGTCACTACACCTTGCGTTTGGTTGTTGCGCCCCTTTTTGGTTTGCTTCAAAGGAACTAAAGCAAACTAGTTTTTCAGTCTTTTGTCTATCATGACCTTGATTTTTTTTTCCCAGAAAACAAGCCATTTATTTTGTAGGTGTCTCAGTTCCAGTTTGTCTGATGTTTCCTCACGATTGTTTTCGGTTTATGCAGTTTTGACTGGAATACTGTTGTCTCTGGATTATGTCAACTAGCCCATAATATCAACGTGCGCTATTATTGGTGCTATTAACTTTGATCATTTAGTTAAGGTAGTGTCTGCCAGGTTTCTCCACTGAAAAGTCACTATGTTAACCTTAGTAATATATGGCGGGCTTCCCTGGTGGCTCAGAGGGTAAAGCGTCTGCCTGCAATGCAGAAGACCCGGGTTTGATCCCTGGGTCGGGAAGATCCTCTGGAGAAGGAAATGGCACCCCACTCCAGTATTCTTGCCTGGAAAATCCCATGGATGGAGAAGCCTAATAGGCTACAGTCCATGGTGTCACAAAGAGTTGGACATGACTGAGCAACTTCACTTTCAATGTATGGGAAGAGAGTTTAACACTAAATATCCTTTATCTCATCAAACTTTTATCTGCTACTTTTAGCATGCATTAATAATCTTGCTTGGATCAATTACTACTATGATTATTAAATGGTGAATTTTATAATTTCCTAATTTCTCATTATGCTACTCTAAGGAAGCACTTTCCCTTTCCCTCCACTTATTATTCATTTATTTATAGCAATAAGTACTCATTTATTTTTACATTATTCAGTGAGCTATGTTACCATCTGTGTTAATTTGCTATGGCTGCCTTAACAAAGTATCAGATTGTGTGCCTTAAACAACAGAAATCTATTTCCTCCCAGGCTGGAGGTCTGAAATAAAGGTATCAGCAGGGTTGGTTTCTTCTGAAGGCCTGTGTCCTTGGCTGGTAGATGGCAGTACCTTCACATGGTCTTCCAACCATTTGTTTCTGTGTCTTATAATCTGTGTTTCTTATAATAATCTTATAAGGACACCAGTCATATTGAACTGACATCATTTTGCCTTAATTACCTCTTTAAAGACAGTAGCTCCAAATACAGCCACATTACAAGGTATAAGAGGGTTAGGGCTTAAACATATGAACTGGGGGGAGGCCATGATTCAGCCCATAACATCATCTTTACTTATCTGATGCTCAAATTGCCTGAAATGTGTCGTGTTTCCCTATATGGCTCATGGGGTACACAGCTATGGTCTTTAGCATATGTTTAGAGGTTTTTCCCTCCTCCCTCCCTTCATTCCCATCTTCCCTTCTCCTCCCCCTCCTGGTCCCTTCTCTCTTTTCTCTTTCTCCATCTTCATCTCTGTCTCCCTTCTGCAGTGCAAGCCTCAATGATGCCTTGGCCACCTAACCATCAGTTCACAACTCCCTTCAAGGGTAGAAGAGACTGGGTATCTATGAGGAAATACATTTCACAACATTATAAATATGGACTGTGGTTCTTCTCCTTACCTTCTCCTTACCTGTCTGGGGTTACTGTGCCCCACGGAAAGAGAAGTATTTTGAAAATGGCTAATGATTTGGCTGGATTCCAAGTCAAAAACTTGGAAAGAGCATGATTACAGGATTGGTACCAGGAAGTTTAGGGGAGAGGAATGTGGAATAGGCCTAGATTTAGGAAATATTTGTGTGCTATATAAATGTTTTCAGAAGGCCCTGTACTAGATTGGGCTGCCATAACAAAATACCATAAACTGGGTGGTTTAAACAAATGCTTATTTCTCACATTTCTGGAACCTAAGAAGTCTAAGACCAAGATAACTGGCCTATTCGATTTCTTTCCATCTTGTGGATTGCAGTCTTCTCACTGTGTCTTCATAAGAGGGGTTAGGGGATAGATCTTTCTCTTCTCATTAAGTTAGATCAGATTAGGGTCCCAACCTTATGACCCCATTTAACCTTAATTAACTCCTAAAGACCCTAACTCCAGATTGAGTCACAGTGGGGGTTAGGTTGAAATAGGACTTTGGCATAGGGGTGCAAGTCAGCTCATAGCTGACTTCAGATGATTCATCCCACTTCAGATGATTCTTTTTTTTTTAAGTCACGTTTAATTTTATTTAGATAATGAAAATTTTCAAAACTCCACTGTCACAAAAAGAGGTGCAGGAGACGTCCCTGCTGGTCCACTAGTTAAGACTCCAAACTTACACTGCAAGGGGTGTGAGCTCAGTCCCTGGTTAGGGAACTAACATCCCATATGCCCTGCAGCCAAAGAAAAAGAGAGAGAGAGAGATGCAATAACTCACAGATTAGTTAAACATAAATACATAATTTTATTAATATTAATGTTTTATTAATATTAATGCTTTCATGCTAAACCAGGGTTTCAGTTCAGTTCACTCGCTCAGTTGTGTCCGACTCTTTGCCACCCCATGGACTACAGCACGCCAGGCCTCCCTGTCTATCACCAACTCCCGGAGTTTACCCAAACTCATGTCCATTGAGTTGGTGATGCCATCCGACCATCTCATCCTCTGTCGGCCCCTTCTCCTGCCTTCAGTCTTTCCCAGCATCAAGGTCTTTTCAAATGAGTCGGCTCTTCACATCAGGTGGCCAAAGTATTGGAGTAACCAGGGCTTGCTGAGCTTATTAAGTATTTTTTTAGGAGTGGACTTGGGTATCTTGCTTTTCCTCAGAGATAATTTGTTAGTCACGCCATTTCCTTCAGAGGAAGCATTTTATAATCAAGTGAACAATAATCTGAGCCACCCGGTGCCCTGTGTGTGTTAGGAAGTCTTTCTCATGAGCCATCCCAATGCCTGCTCAGTGGGCTCAGGGATAAAATGACGGGGATAGAAACCATGTATGGGCTGAAACCACTTAACCTGGTTTACCTGACTGAGTGCCTAATTCAGCAGCAAGAGTGACCAACTGTAAGCCTCTGAAATGGTATGCTTCCTTTTTAAGATCTTCTTCATGGAAGAGTGATTAGACCTCTTTAGGGACAGTGGAGAACCATTATTGTAATAGATACTGGATTAGGTTTGCATTTCCTGCTCATCATGCCTCTAATTGCATCATCAATTTAGGGGATGGTATCAAGACATCACACACCCATCAAGACATTATTTAGTACCATATCTTATCAAAAACTCACTTTACCATGAGACAAGTAATAGGTTAATTTCTATGTGATTTACTGGTCTTTCATTATATCTCGTCATCCAGAAGAAGGCAAACCTATAGAATGATGGGATGGCACTCAGTTATGGCATAGTCAAGATAAAGCACTTTTGAAGGGGTGTTTTCCTGCGGTTTGCTCTGAATTAATGACTGATAAATAGTGTTGCTTCCCCATAACCAGTATACGTAGATGGGGTCTTGTTCATTTGGTAGACTACAAAACACATTTCTGCTTAACTGAGCTAACTTGTTTTTATTGCTTACAAATAAGTATCTAGTCTGAGATAGAATGCCTACTATCTTCCCTCTCACAGACCACACTCATTCTTATTCCTTTAGTCTTTTCTTGATAATACCGAATCATAACTGATACTGTGATTTTAAAGGTGTTATATCTTGGAGGTATAGTTCATGAATCTTCTTACCTTCAAGGACTCCTTTTACCATTTTCCCTAGACATACTCATGTTTTGGTGTTGTCACAAAATTGCATTTGTTCTCTTTTTCTCTGTTAAGTAATCAGTGACATTTTCTGATCAGCCTGATGTGGTGTTACAGAATTAAGTTCTAGTTAAAAGCAAAAAAAAAAAAAAAAAAAAATTGATGTCTTAGCCTATACCTTACAGCTTTATTAAGGATAACAGTACATGGCAGACTTTTCTTTCTTTTCTAAATCTAAGAAAAAAAATTTTTTTTGGACTGAGCAATTCAGCATATGGGATCTTAGTCCCCTAACCAGGGATCTTAGTTCTCCAGCAATGTAATCATGGAATTTTAACCACTGGATCCTCCCAGGGAGGTCCCAAATGGCAGACTTTTCCAATTATTAAAAATGTGAAGTGTCATTCTTTTGTGAACATTTAGACAGGAATTTCATTTCTACTAAAATTTCAAAAACTGACTCTAAGAAATATAAAGCAAGCAAGAAACCAACCTTTATAGACACCAATCTACTTTCCAAAAGTGTCACTCCTCCGCAGTAAAATAGTGAATAAAGTGCTCTGACTTCTTTGTATCCAAGAGTATAAAAAAACATATGCTTTTTGAGAAATGGACAAATGATTTTTAAGAAAATAGGATAAAGTGTTTCTCTGGTCTAGTTTTAATCCAGTGCAGTCTGGCGTATTCCCAGTCTGAATGGAAATGAGTACAGAAGAAATACTTTGAATTCTTCATTATTGTGGAGGCAGAAAGGGTAGAGAGGAATATGTAAGCACTCGTTCCTTCTTGTCCCCTGTAGGTTCAGAATTCATGTATCAGTGTATATGTGTTTAGTTAGTTGAAAGGCCATCAACATTCACTGAGTTTACAGGGTCTTTTCACTTGGAGTCACTGTCCCTCCCTCTCTCTGCTATATTTCTGAGCATTTTTAACATCCATGGTGACTGAAGAATATGAAGATTGAATTAGATAAGTAGAATTCCAAGTAACTAACCAGCCCCTTCCTAATCTGGACACTGAATAAGTAATAGTTGATGGTAATGAACATGATAGGTTTAACTGCTTCACAATAAGAGGATGGGCCAGTGTACTGAACCAATGAATATCAGATGAACTTGTTAGTATCTGCCCTAACAGGGAATGCAGGCTGTCACTTTTCATTCTTACACCAAGTAAAAACCAGAAGCACAATAATGCAGGTGCCTGGAGAATTGTCAGAACCTTGGAGCAGCGATGTTGGTGAAGGAGAACTGGAGAGCCTGTCCTGTTGCGTTGACCTATTGGTATTCCTTCTAAATCACTCTGAAATGCTTCAGACTAGCATCCAGGAAAAATAAAATAAAGTCTGGATGGCAAAGTCTTTTATTATTTTTTTTAATTTATTTTTATTTATTGATTTTTGGTTGTACCAGGTCTTTGTTGCTTTTTCTCATGGATTTTCTCTAGTTGCTATGTGAGGGCTTCTCATGGCAGTGACTTCTCTTGTGGATTATGGAGCACAGGCTGTAGGCATGTGGGCTTCAGCAGTTGTGAACACATGGGCTTAGTTGCTCCGAAGCGTGTGGATTCTTCCCAGTCCAGGGATTGAACCTGTGTCCCCTGTGTTGTCAAGTAGATTTCTGTCCACTGTGCCACCAGGGAAGTCCATAAAGTCCTTTCTTGAAACATACACATTCCTTGACTTTGGGGTATGAAGATTTTCAAACTCACACATGCTTGAATAGTTTGATGAATACCTGTATACCTCCAACCCATTTCCTGCAGTGCAAGGCAGATCTTAACCACTGGATCACCCGGGAAGCCCTCATTCCTTTTTATTAGTCAGCCATATTTCAGTTGAACACATGGTTTCTTTGGCAATGCAGTGGAGCTATCAAACTTCTGACCATTGTGCTTCAGTGACCATGCTCAAAACTCTTTGCAAGATGCATGCATGCATTAGAGAAGTGAAAATCAAAAACTACAATGAGATATCACCTCACACAAGTCACAATAGCCAGCATCAAAAAATCTACAAACAATAAATGTTGGAGAGGGTATGGAGAAAAGGGAACGCTCTTGCACTGTTGGTGGGAATGTAAGTTGATAGAGCCACCATGGAAGACGGTTCAGAGATTCCTTAAAAAACTAGGAATAAACCCATCATATGACCCAGCAATCCCACTCCTAGGCATACACCCTGAGGAAACCAAAATTGAAAAAGACACATGCATCCCATTGTTCATTGCAGCACTATTTACAATAGCTAGAACATGGAAGCAATCTAGATATCCATCGACAGATGTATAGATAAAGTCATGGTACATATATACAATGGAATATTACTCAGCCATAAAAGGAAAGACTTTGAGTCAGTTCTAATGAGGTGGATGAACCTAGAACCTATTATACAGAGTGAAGTAAGTCAGAAAGAGAAAGATAAATATCATATTCTAACACACATATACAGAATCTAGAAAAACGGTACTGAAGAATTTATTTACAGGGCAACAGTGGAGAAACAGACATAGAGAATAGACATGGGGAGAGGGGAGGAGAGGGTGAGATGTATGGAAAGAGTAGCATGGAAACTCACATTACCATATGTAAAATAGACAGCCAACAGGAATTTGCTGTGTGGCTCAGGAAACTCAAACAGGGGCTCTGTATCAACCTACAGGGGTGGGATGGGGAGGGAGATGGGAGGGAAGCTCAAAAGGGAGGGGGTATATGTATACCTGTAGCTGATTCATGTTGAGGTTTGACAGAAAACAAAATTTTGTAAAGCAATTATCCTTCAAAAAAAATAAATTAATTTAAAAAAAGACACACGCATGCGTGCTGCGCTTCAGTTGTGTCTGACTCTTTATGACCCTATGGACTGTAGCCCGACAGGCTCCTCTGTCCATGGGATTCTCCAGGCAAGAATATTGGAGTGGATTGCCATGTTCCTCCAGGGGATCTTCCCGACCCAGGCATGGAACCCACGTCTCTTACGTCTACCTGCGCTGGCAGGAGAGTTCTTTACCACTAGCGCCACCTGGGAAGCCCATCTATATAGTAATCTGAATATTATTCAGATATAGTAATCTATATCTATTTCTATATCTATATATATTACTATATAGTAATCTGAAATTATTCCTGAATATTTAAATGTCGTTAATGGCAACCCACTCCAGTATTGTCTGGAGAATCCCATGGGCGGAGGAGCCTGATGGGTTACAGTCTACAGGGTTGCAGAGTTGGACACGATTGAGGGACTTAAAAAAAAAATTTTTTTTTTAATGAGATGTGATGTAAGTGTAAAAGACACACTGGATTTTCACTTTTTGGTATGAAGATTTTTCAAACTCACAAAAAGTTGAATAGTGCAACAAATACTCATTTATCTTCGACTTTACATTCAACAATGATTAACTCTTTGCTGCATTTGGGCTTCCCTTGTGGCTCAGCTGGTAAAGAATCCACCTGCAATATGGGAGACCTGGGTTGGATCCCTGGGTTAGGAAGATCCCCTAGAAAAGAGAAAGGCTATCCACTCCAGTATTCTGGCCTGGAGAATTCCATGGACTGTATAGTCCGTGGGGTCACAAAGAGTCAGACACGACTGAGTGACTTTCACTTGCTGCATTTACTCCATTTATTTATCTACATTTATTTTAGGATTTTATTTACATTTATTTAACAATTTGAAAGTTGCAGGGACTTCCCTGGTGGTCTAGTGGCTAAGACTCTGGGCTTCCACTGCAGGGGGCACCATAAATACTTCATTTATCTCTTTAGAGAAGGGATGACTTAAAGTAGCTGTTTTAAATAAAAGTAATACTAATCTTCCAACACAGGGGTCAACAAACCATGGCCTGCAGGTTTTATTGGAACACAGCCGTGCTCATCCATTTACATATTGTCTCTGACTGCTCTGGTGCTGTGTCAGCAGAGTTGAGTAGTTGCCACAGAGACCATACAGCCCCAGAGTCTAAAATCTTTATTATTTGGCTCTTTACAGAAAAAGCTTGCCGACTCCAGCTCTAATAAATACAAGTGTGGAAATAGTTACTAAATCTTCACAAGCCAAAGGATTTAACAGTCATTCTTGCATGGCAAGTCTTTCTTCCACTAGTGTTTGGGTTTTGCAATGCCATGGATGACTTTAGGTGTGTGTGAGCGGTTGTGGTGGGGAGGTTGGGGAGACAGGAGTGGGACTGAGGAAGAGAACTAACGTCCACTGCACACAGCCCTGGTCGGGGAACTAACATCCCGGAGCAACTAACCCCGAGCCAAAACTAGAGTTCAGGCATCCCAACAAAAGATACCATGTGCCACAACTAAGACCCAATGCAGCCAAATAAATACATTAAAAAAAAAAATCATAGAGGTTGCTTACTAAGCTCAGATTTCCAGGCCCCACATCCCAGGATTTCTTTACACACCTGGGCGTCAGAATTCAAGAGCCCAGGAGTCAGAATTCAAGGTGGTTCTGAATCTGGTGATCTGAAAGCCATACTTTGAAAATTACTGCTTTAAGAAATAACTGAAGTTTCATAAGATTTGTTTAAATCAACCACTATTTTATTAAAAATGAGCTCTTTACATTTTTCTTTTTTTGGCTCTTCAGCATGTGGACTCTTAGTCCTCCGACTAGGGATGAAACCCATGCCCCCTGCAGTGGAAGCACACAGTCCTAAGTCCTGGACCACCAGGGAATTCCCAAGACTTGAATTTTCTTTTCTTTTCTTTTTTTTTAAAGATTATTTCATTTATTTATTCTGTTTTCCTAGACTGGGTCTTCCTTTCCCTGGGCAGGCTCTCTAGTTGTGGTGCCTGGGCTTACTTGCCCTGTGGCAGGTGGGATCCCAGTTGCCCTACCAGCAGGGATCCAACCGGGGTCCCCTGCACGGCAGGGTGGACTACCAGGGAAGTCCCAAGACATGACTTTTCTGCATATGCAAACACATATATTGGTTAAGAAAGATGAACATTTGATGTTTCCATTTCTGTTTTGCAAACTAATGCTGAAATAAACATCCCTATTCTCATGTCTTTGGGCACGAATGATTGCCTCTGTACGACAGATTCCTAAAAGTTGACATATGATGAAAGCTTACTTATTGGCCTGATTTTTACCTTTCTTTTTTTTTTGCCTTCGTGTGTAGTGGTGAGAGACTTTCTGTGCCTAATATTCTGAATGATTCGTCACTGGACTTTTTTTTTTTCAATCAATATCCAACGTTCACAACAAAAAGATTTTTAGTTAGACCTGTTTTATCGCTCGCCCCGGCTTAGACGTTCACACTAACATCGCTACAGAAGAGGTGAGTTAGGGAGCCAGCAGCATAGCGTAGTCCTGGGAGCTGAGGCGCACCTGGGTCCTCCCCGAGTCTCCTAAGAGCCGGGGCTTCGGGCAGAAGTGCGCTCTGTGGCACTGAGGCCGAGGTCCAGACGCCGCCTCTTCTCAGCGCCCCTCCCGCTTCACTCACACTCGGCTTCTCCAACTCCCGTCCTGTTCCACTTTCCTGAGTTCCGCAGCGCGCCGCTTTAGAGCAGCAGAACACAGCAAGGTGAAATTTCACACCACTCGGCTGCAAAACCTGGTGGCTCCGGCGGTAAAAATAAATAAATAAATAAAAATAAAAATTCTGCCTGTAATGCAGATCTGGGTTCGTTCTCTGAGTCAGAAGATCCTCTGCAGAAGGAAATGGCAACCCACGCTAGTATTCTCGCCTGGAGAATCCCCACAGATAGAGGAGCCTGGCGGGCTACAGTCGCAAAAAGCCGGACACCACTGAGCCGCCATAGTAACCAGTACCGGCCCGCCTCTTCTTCTCCCGCCCCTTCCGCTGGACATTTGCTTCCGCTTCCGGTCGCGGCGTGACGGCGCACGGCCCCGCCGTGAATAGCTTGGCATTGTGGGAACTCTTTCCTTTCTCGCTCCCCGGCCATCTTGGCGGCTGCTCTTGGTGAGTGGGCTTCTCCGGGCCGAGGTTTTGGCAGCGCGCGGAGCCCAGGGAGTTGCTGGTTTGGAACTTCGGATCGTAAACTTCCTGTCCTGTCCTCTGTGTTCTAGGTTGGGGGCGTCCCGCATCTAAAGCAGGAAGATGGTGGCCGCAAAGAAGACGGTGAGTGAAGCAGGCCGGGGCCCGGAAGCCTATTTCACGTGGAGAGATGAGTCTTGGCCGGGGCGGGCAGTTCTGAGCACTCTGGGCGTACAGCGTTCCCGCTGGCCTAGGAGGCTTCCAGAAAGAACCTGAGAGACCTTCTCAGTGCCTTGGAACCCTCTACTTCGGAAGTTTTATTAAGGGGCTCCGGTTCCAGGAAGCTGGATCCAGTTTTTTTTTTTTTTGGCCGTGGCTTGCGAGATCTTCGTTCCCTTTCTAGGGATGGAACCCGTGCTCCCTGCTTGGAAGCGCGGGAGACTTAACCACTGGACCACCAGGGAAGTCCCTGGATCCAGTTTTGAGAGGTTACAAACAAGGCCTTCAAGTTCGTATTAAATGTTTGCTTTGTAGAAAAAGTCACTGGAGTCCATCAACTCTAGGCTCCAGCTGGTTATGAAAAGTGGAAAGTACGTGCTGGGGTACAAACAGACTCTGAAAATGATCAGACAAGGCAAAGCGAAACTGGTCATCCTCGCCAACAACTGCCCAGCCTTGAGGTAATTGAAAGAACCTGAGGGTGTGTGTCCTCCACCGTAAATTCGTCGTGAGCGAATATCCAGGAGTGTGAGCTTGCAATCTGGGTAGCATGAACTGGGTGTCAATTAGAATTTGTATTACAGGGAGGGGCACATTTCAGGATAATTTAAGGGTTTCTCTTGTGTTTGGCTCTTGATTTTTCTCCCCCTCATAGTATCTCCTCCTATGAGGTTCTCTTTGGGAGAAATGTGTGGCAGAAACCAAAGAAGGGCAAAGTTTGAGGGTAGCGCAGAAACGTAAGTTGCTTTTCCTTATGTCCTGCGTTTTTTTGCTTGTTCTTCTAACTGAGGTGTTTTAAAAGGACTTCGTTTTATGAACTACTTGTAGTATAGAGAAGCTAAGATCAGAAGAGTTCAGGCTAGCCTGTGGATCTGCACCCTCCCAGTTCACCCAGTTTTTGCCTGATTCACTGTTTTGAAACTGAACTTATGAGGTACTGTACATAAGTTCAAGTTGGACCATGCAGAGTATCAGCCATATTTTCAGTCCCCTGTGCTTGTTGATTTTCTGCGGTAATGCATAACCTCACAGCATTTCATACAGGGTGTCTGTACCTAATGGGCTAAGCCTGGAGAGCTCCCTTCCATCCCATCCCAAACCTTTGGTCTTACTCCAAACAATTCCCACTTACCTATTAGAGCAGTGCCTTTCAGCATGAATGTACATACAATCGCAAATGATTTGGTTTAAATGCAAGTTCAGATTTAAGGATCTGGATTGGGGCCTGATGCGTTTTTAAGAAGTTCCTTGATGGCTCTCTACCTACTTAGTGGTCACAAAAACATTAACTTTGGGCAAGTGCAAACCTATGGCATGCCTGTTTTTGTTTTATTGCATTTAGCTTTTCTTCACTTCATAGTTGCTCTTTGTTTTTTATATAAATTGACGATTTGTGGCAACCTTACATTGTATAAGTCTGTCAGTGCCGACTTTTTCTTTGTTATGATGATTTGTGTTCTTTGATGTTACTACTACAATTCCCTCAAGGTTCAGGTGATGGTTAATGGTTGGGTTATTTATTTATTTATTTATTTTTGCAACAAAATATTTTATGTATGTACATTGGGTTTTTTTTTTTTTTTTAGACATAAAGCTGTTGAACACTTACAGGCTACATATAGGTTAAACAACTTTTATATGCACTTGGAAATTTAAAAATTCCTGTGGCTAGCTTTATTGCAATATTTGATTTATTGCAATGGTCTGGAAGGAATCTGCAGTATCTGAGGAGGTATACCTGTTCTGTCACTCTCCATCTAGGACTCAAGCACCAGAGGGTGTTAGAAATGGCTTAGACATTGTCATGGGAATTATGTAAAGTGTCTGGCAGATAGTAAATGCTAAGCAAATGATGATTTTATTCTGTATCCTCTTCTTCCATGAGCACAGATATATACTGTAGAGGATCCAAAGGATGGTTGGGTTGGATAATGAATATGCTATTTTTAAGAATAATAAGTGGCTTACTGTTTGAAGGCTTTACCAACATTGGAACTAATGAGAGAAGTAACATTTAATCTGTGTCAGTTGGTATGGTATTTATTTCTCTTTTTCCCTCCCCCCAAAGGAAATCTGAAATAGAGTATTACGCCATGTTGGCCAAAACTGGTGTCCATCACTACAGTGGCAATAATATTGAATTGGGCACAGCATGTGGAAAATACTACAGAGTATGCACACTGGCTATCATTGATCCAGGTATGCTTTTTCAGTCATAAAATAAGTCTTTTTTTTCTTTATGATGTAATACAATGATTTCTTACTATACAAATGTCTTTGGTTCCTAAGTTCAGATACTGAGAATTTGTATATAGCAAGGGATATCCTGCAGGCTTATGTCATGGAGAATTAGTAGTGAATGTCAGTACATAAGTATCTTTGTTATAAATGAAATTTCTTTTTACTTTGAGATCATGAGTTTAATTTCATACCGCACCTAAGAAATTATGTCTTAGGGCCTTGGTATAAGGTGAAATTATAAAGGGGGAGAATAATCAGGTGAAACAGTAGAAGAAAGGAATCCTTACTGGCTGCCTGAGAATAGGTGGATAAAATTAGGTTGAGGGGAAAAAAAGGGCCTACAAACACACGTCATGTTTTGAACTTAAGAATTTCTAATTCATGAAGCTACTGCGAATATTCTCGCTGTTCTGATTTTGTAATAATCAGGGCAGGCTAAACATTCGCTATATTAAGACCATGCATGTGTCCCCAGACCTAGTTCTTTGCCTAGGTCTGGTTTTATAAATGCTGGTGATAAACCAAGTCTGATTTACATGACGTATCTCGTGTGGGAATTGTCTGTGACTCTAGGTATCTGATCAACCTTGAGAAATGGTAGCACAGCTAGTGTGATAATTTTTGAAAATAACCATTGCTAGTTTGATGAATACGAGTTGCCATTAAATGAGTTGTAAAAATTATTGTGTTTTGTTTTTTAGGTGATTCTGATATTATTAGAAGCATGCCAGAACAGACTGGTGAAAAGTAAATCATGTACAATTTTTCTTTAATAAAACTGGCCAGGGCTTGTTTTAAAAACACCGTATTCATTGCAGTTATTTATTTATTTTTATTTCTTCTTGTCCCAGTATACTTGCCTGAAGCTAGATTAGTGAAGATGGGGCATCAAGATACAGTGGCAAAACTTGTGGGTTAAGAGCCAGATATCCCAGTTTCACTTTCCCTGTTTTTGTAAAGGGAGTGCACTGAGTTCCTTTCCAGTACTAGATTTTTAAAATTTAGTTTTCATAATTTCAGTCCCAGGATATGGCTGTCATTTTAAAAAAAATGTTTATTGGGCTGCCTTGGGTCTTGGTGGCGATATGCACACAGACTTAATTACAGCGTGTCCGATCTTAGTTCCACGACCAGGGATCATATCTGTGTCCCTTGCATTGCAAGAGAAATTCCTCAACACTGGATCACCAGAGAAGTCTCTGGTATTGTTGCCATTTTGTTGAGTATGTCAGAGGCAACAAGGGTCAATACCCAGAATCTAACCAGAACTGCAGTTTTACAGTCCACTTAAAATCCACTGAATCTGAGTAGCAAAGAGGATTAAGTGAAATATGTTCCTTCCACCTCCAGATTTTCACAGGGTGAGAGAAGTTCTATTGAAGCAAGGTCTTACTTAAGGGTTTATAGTAGTACAGTTCAGTCGCTCAGTCGTATCCGACTCTTGTGACCCCATGGACCGCAGCACACCAGGCTTCCCTGTCTATCACCAACTCCCAGATCTTGCTCAAACTCGTGTCCATCGAGTTGGTGATGGCATCCAACCATCTTATCCTCTGTCATCGCCTTCTCCCACCTTCAATCTTTCCCAGCATCAGGGTCTTTTCCAATGAGCCAGTTCTTCACATCAGGTGGTCAGACTATTGGAGTTTCAGCATCAGTCCTTCCAGTGAATATTCAGGACTGGTTTCCTTTAGGATGGACTGGTTTGATCTCCTTTTGCAGTCCAAGGGACTCTCAAGAGTCTTCTCTAACACCACAGTTCAAAAGCATCATCTCCTCAGCCCTCAGCTTTCTAAATGGTCCAATTCTTATATCCATTCATGACTATTGGAAAAACTATATCTTTGACTAAAGGGACCTTTGTTGGCAAAGTAATGTCTCTGCTTTTTGATATACTGTCAAGGTTGTACATAGATTTTCTTCCAAGGATCAAGTGTCTTAATTGTCATTGCTTCAGTCACCATCTGCAATAATTTTAGAGTCCAAGAAAATAAAAGTCTGTCACTGGGAAGCCTTTGTAGAAAAAATGTTCTTGGGACAACTTCAGTATATTCCCAGATCTTCAGTATTTCACAGTTTCGCAAAGTGTGTTTATTTTCAGTCCTAAAAGATGTACTGTGAAGTAGGTTTGGTGTTCAGACTGGGGGGATACCACATACTACATCTCCCAAGTATGTCCTGTGTAACCCTTTTCTCACATGTAATACCTTTTGAAACACTAAAAGGAATTAGGGGGAAATGGTGACTCAGATTTTTAGAGTTGATTATTGCTGGTGGGGTATACTCAGGACATGTGTTGGGTTCTAAGTTTGCAGAAGTGTTAGAAATGTCTTTTGGACTTTAGAGTCAGTCAACTTGTGAAGGCAGTTTTTGGTGGTAGAGGAATGAGACACAGATGTGAATGCCTTCAATACACTATCCAAAAAGTCGAGTATTTACTGAACTTAAAGTCAGCATGTTGGTATCTTAGTCTTGTCTCTTTGTGATTGCATGGACTAGCCCACCGGGCTTTGCTGTCCATGGTATTCTCCAAGTGAGAATACTGCAGTGGGTAGCTATTCCAGGGGATCTTCTGACACAGGAATCAAACCCAGGTCTCCCACGTTGCAAGTGGATTCTTTACTGTCTGAGCCAATTGATTATAGGTAAGTAGGTTTATTTTTGGGCTCTGTATTCTGTTCCATTGTGACATCAGTTATTTTTCATTTCTTCCTTTGTTTTTTTTATTTTTGTTTTTGCTTACAATGGATCTTTGTCACCATGCACTGACTTTGTCTAGTTGCAGGAGAGCAAGGGCTACTCTAGTTGCGGTTCGCGGTCTTCTCATTGCAGTGACTTCTGTTGTGGAGCACAGGCTCTATTCCCATTGGCTTCAGCAGTTGTGGCACACAGGCATAGTTGCTCTGGCTTGTGATATCTCCCCTGTCCAAGGATCGAACTCATATCCCCTGCATTGACAGGTGGATTCTTAACCACTGTACCAGCAGGGAAATCCTCTTCCTCTTGATTACTTGGGTTTTCTCTTTTCTTGGTGAGCATGATTAGAAATTTGTCCATGTTTACCCTTTCAAGGGCTTCCCAGGTGGCGCAGTGGTGAGGAAGCTGCCTGCAGTGTGGGAGACCTGGGTTCGATCCCAGGGTTGGGAGGATCCGCTGGAGAAGCAAATGGCAACCCACTCCAGTACTCTTGCCTGGGAAATTCCATGGATGGGAAACCGGCAGGCTACAGTCCATGGGACCACAGAGTTGGATGCAACTGAGCACCCTTTGAATAAACCAGCTCTTGGCTTTATTGATTTTTTTTCAATTTTTAAAAAAAATCTTCTGGGAGGCTGATACACAAATTGGGCTGAAGTATTGCTCCAGTTGTCACTATACCTCCCTAGAATAACACACTGCCTTTTGATGACCGGGACGAATTGAGAGAAATCGTAACGGACAGATATGGGGCAGACAGTTTCTTTAGAATATTCAGATATATCAAGTGAATGGAATTCTTTCTTATTCATAACTTGGATTTAATAAAATAAAAAATCTTATTTGTCTCCTCTCTGATCTTTATTTTTTTCCTTCTGCTGTCTTTAGATTCTGTTCTTTTTCGAGTTCTTTTAGGTGATAGGTAAGATTGAGATTTTTCTCATTTTTTTGAGGAAGGCCTGTATCACTGTGAACTTCCCTCTAACAACTGCCTTTGCTGTATTCTATAAATTTTGTATGGGTGTGTTTTCATTGTCATTTGTCTCAAGGTATTTTTTAGTTTCTTTGATTTCATCTTTGACTCATTGGTTTTTTAATGGTATGTTGTTTTAGTCTCCCTGTAACCATTTTTTTTCTCATTTCTTTTTCTGCTGTTGATTTCTAGTTTCATGTCATTGTGGTCAGAAAAAATACTTGAAGGACTCTGTGCTTCCTGTACCTGGATATCTGTTTCTTTCTTTAGGTTAGGGAAGTTTTCGGCCATAATTTCTTAGAATACTTTTTTTTTTTTAACCTTTTTGCTTCATTTTCCTTCTGGAATTCCTATGTATGTGTAGATTGGCACACTTTTATATTATCCTACCGGTCTCATTGGTAGGACTGATGTTGAAGCTGAAACTCCAATACTTTGGCCACCTGATGCAGAGAGCTGACTCATTAGAAAAGACCCTGATGCTGGGAAAGATTGAGGGCAAGAGGAGAAGGGGACGACAGAGGATAAGATGGTTGGGTGGCATCACCGACTGAATGGACATGGGTTTGAGTTAAGTCCAGGAGTTGGTGATGGACGGGGAGGCCTGGTGTGCTATGGTTCATGGTGTTGCAAAGAGTTGGACATGACTGAACGACTGAACTGAACTGATCAGGTCTCTTAATGCTTTCACTTTTTTTTTCTCCAATCTGGATTTTTGTCTGCTGGTCAATTGGGTGATTTCTATGCTATCTTCCAGGTCACTTATTTGTTCTGCAGTATTCCATCTGCTCTTCATTGCCTTTTAGTTTAGCTTTCATCTTGGCAAATGAGTGTTCTGATTTTCCTTGGCTCCTCTTTATAATTTGTAGTTCTTTTTTTACGGTATCTGCATTTCTATCCATAGACTTTCCTAATTCCTTCAGTATTTTCATTATCTCCTTTTTGAACTTGGGTGTCTGTCAGATTGAAGAGATCTGTTTCATTGTTCTTTCAGGGGAGTTCTCTTGATTTTTTAACTGCGAGTGGTCCTGCTTCATTTTACTTCTGTTTCTCTTACTGAGTTTAGGAGAAGCAGTTATTTACTGTGGTCTTGGAGGGATGTGTGGGCATGTCCCTGTGTAGTCTGCATGGATTTAATATTTTTGATGTGAGGCCTGTGTTTAGTATGAACGCCTGCTGCCTCTCCTCGGTGTTTCTTGGCCTTAATATCCCTTTGGTGTGACTGATGTGATGACCAGAGTCTGTAGTCGATGTTGAGTGGGGCCTCCTCTTTGCTATGTGGTTGCCATAGCCCTGTTGGGGACAGTCTGTTCCTGGTTATTGGAGTAGAGGCCCCCAGATCATTTCTGAGTCGCGTATCTGAGCTGTGGTGTGAGGTAGGCAGAGTTGGAGCACTTGCACCGGGAGAAGAGCCCTTGAGTATTCCTCTGCCGGAACTGTCCACCGGGAGAGTGGTCTGTGGTCCACAAGGCCACCCGCACAGACCGACCCACTCTAGTCAGGGCCCAGGAGCGCGGCAGTCATGCACCTAGACCATCTGGGAGCGGCGGAGGCGGCCCAGACCCTCTCCCGGCCTAGCCCCCACGTGGACGCACTCAGGAGGCCACAGCTGCCAAGAGCAGACCCATCTCAGCCACAGGAGCACCGGTTCTCCGCCTGGATGTCGCTCAGCGCTGAGCTTACAAAGCAGGCAGCGTGGGTGTAGAGTCAGACACAACTGGGTGACTGAACAGCGATCCTGCAGCGCTGGGTTTACAGAGCTGGCAGTGCGGGGTCAGTCTGCGTCTGGCACAGCCACAGGGAGAGACCTGAGCTCTGCCTCCTAAGTTGGGCAACCCCAGGCACCTGACCCCGGAGCCTAAAGAGGCTGCTACGGCGGGCCCTCACCCCCCACCTAACAACGGCACTTGGCTTCTCTGGCTGTCTCCGGGCAGCTAAGCCCCAGCCCTCGCCCCAGCTCTGTGCCCTAAACCCGTTTCAGCACCCGGCCCCAGCTGTGCCCGCAGACGTGCGTCTCGGCCGGGGAGCGCAGGCAGGCGGCACAGACGGCAGCTCTTGTCTCCGTTCCTCTGTCACACACCGGTTGTGACACTCCCCTCTGAAGCTCCCTTTCTGTCCTGGCGACTCCTCTTCCAGCTCCTTCCCAGGGGTGCAGGTTCCATCCTGCTTTTTCTTTTCTTTTTCTTTCATCCCACCCAGGGTTATGTGGAAGTCTTTTCCTTTCAGGTGGTTGAGGTCTTCTGCTAGTGTTTAGAAGGTCTTCTGTGAGAACTGTTGCGTACGTCAGTGTGTTTTTGATGTATTTGTGGGGGGATATGCTTTCCACGTCCTTATACTCCACCGTCTTGATTGGAGCCCTGAGTTACTACTATTAGATGAGGGATGGTCACACAAAGAGTGAACGTGGAAAGCAAAACCTTTATACCTGAGATATACAGAGAGCAAACGAGAAATGGAGAACTTTATTTTTTTTCTTTCTGGTCACACTAGGTTTTCATTGCTGTGTGTGGGCTTTCTCTTGTTGCAGTGAATGTTGGCCAATCTTTCTTGCTGCATTGCAGTGGCTTCTCTTGTGGAACACAGGCTCTAGCACACGGGCTTCAGTAGTTGTGGTGCACAGGCTTCACTTGCTCCACAGCATCTGGAATCTTCCTGGTCCAGGGATCGAGCCGGTGTCCCCTGCACTGGCAGGCAGATTCTTACTGTACCGCTAGGGAAGGCCAGAAACTATTTTAAATTTTAGACAGTTCTCAAGTTAAATATCTTGGGTTACTATGTGAACTTGACAGATTAGTTGGAGGTTTTGTCTGCCACGAAGGCACCTTCCTTCCCAAGTTGCAGAAAGTTGAAAACAGTACAAATGAAATGTCCTAAACAGCTAAAGCGTATGTGGGGGTGGGCAGGGGGAGCGGCCAAGTGTGTTTGTGTGCACGCCGTCTAGAGCCACTAGAGGGAGCCAGGACTCAACGCAAAGTAGACTGGAGACAGCCAGAAGTACCGGCTAAACTAGGATTAGATCTCAAAAGATAGTGCCAATCCAGATCCACACTTTGGATGAAAACCCGTTTTCAGGATCACATGAAAGACTCAAATATAAATGTAAACTGAAGGTTTAATACTTTGAATCACAACTTTTATACTTTTATTCTTGGAAAGAATTAGATGGTTTCCAGATAAGATTGAAGCCTAGGAGATGGTCTTCCTACACTGCCCTTTGGGAGGATTTTTGTTTTTTAATTTATTTATCATTATGGTTATTTTTTTTGGCTGTGCTGGGTCTTCGTTGCTGGGGATGGGCTTTCTGTAGTTTCAGTGCTCGGGCTTCTCTGCAGTGGCTTCTCTTGTTGCGGGGCACACGCTCTTGGCGCTTGGGCTTAAGTAGTTGCTGCCTGTGGGCCCCGTAGTTGGCGGCTCTGTGGCTCTGGAGCACAGGCTCAGTAGTTGTGGCACATTTTGCGTAGTTGTTCCAAGGAATGTGGGATCTTCCCGGACCAGGGGTTGAACCCATGTCCCCTGCATTGGCAGTCAGATTCTTCACCACTGGAGCACCAGGGAAGTCCTCCCATTGGCTTTTAAAATTTATCTTTGTTTTCAAGTTTTACCATGTACATGTAGATTGAGTACTTTCTTTTAAATGTTGCATAGTATTTCTGAGGTATGGATCATACCACAATTTATCTGTTCCCGCTCTGGCGGTGATTAGGTTATTTGTAATTTGTTACTTTTGCAAACTCTAGTAACATTCTCATACAGGCCTCCTCCTATGTATGTGCTAAAATCATCTAGTTAGATACCTGTAAGTGCAGTTGCTAGAGTACAGGGTAGGGCTGCATTTTCAGTTTCACTAGGTAGGGACGGATTATTCTCCAGGGACGGCCCATCTGTGTTCTCACTAGCAGTGTGTGAGAGGCCCATGTTTCCTCAGCCTTATCAACACTGTAGTCAGACACTAACTTTTGCCAAGTTGATGGCTTTAACCTGCGTTTTCCTGATTATCAGTGAGATTCAACATTTTTTTTCATATGTATCTCAGCCATTTCTCATGTATACAATATCTTGCATTTAAGATTAAGAATTTTACACAGAATACTGTTCTCTGAAGTGAATTTTAATATTGTATAAAAAATCTAACTTCTTATACAAGTACATATGTTCTATGATTTTATGCATACATCCATATACATATATCAAGGTAAAGTCTGATAAAAAAAAAAAATAGCTTTCCCATGGCCAGTGTTCTATGGAAGTTAAGTCTGTAAGACTGCAGATTTTATTTTGTTGTCAAATGATATTATAACACTAAGGCAGAACAAGACCAAAGCAAATTGTGTCCACAGTATGTTACAGAGTATCTTGCATAGCTTATTTCTTCTCACTTGATAAAACTCATTTTAGGATTCTGATAGGTTGTTTTTTCTTTTCTCAATGAATTTATACAAGTTAGTGTGTACTTTCTGCCTTTTCTATAGCAAACCAGCTTTCTCAACTCTTGTTGTTTTACTTTACAACCTTACAGAATTAATGATAGCCTGAGCTTTGGGGGCTCTGAACTGTTTTCACTGTAATCCTTGATACAATGATGTACAAATACATAGAGCATTTTGAATCTTCATCTGTATCGCAGGCGATTTTCCAGGGCTTCCATTCTCTGTGTCATTTCTTCTAGTAAATCTCAAATTAAGGAAGAGGAATCTGAATGGCCTATTTACATTCAAATACAACTTGATTTATCTACAAAAGAATTTGTGTCCTGCAAAGTACAGGGCTTTTGTTTTTTCCATTTCTGTAATTCTGACTTAAAAGTTTATAGTAACCCATTAGTACATACTATTAAGACTATAGATCTGTGTTGGGTTAAATACTTTTTTTTCTTTAACATTAAATCCAGATAGTTCAAACTTTTCTTTTTAAAAATTTTAGTTCTGCTCACTCCCCTGTTGCTTATTTTACCATAGCACGCCTCTGGGAGCTGAACTGATGATGCTGGGAATGAGGAGAGGAGGAAAAAAAAAAAGGATTAGGTCTTGGAAAGTAAGATACGACATCAGAAGAGAAGAAGATGGGGAGTTTTCACCCATGAGGCCAGATGAGACCATAGGGTAGCAGCCTTGAGGACGTCTGACGCATATAACTTCCTTAGTACCTTGTGAAATAAACCCTGAGGCGGGCTGGGAAAAGGCAGACCAGAGGCTCATTAGGGCGTCCCTGGTGGCACAGCGGTAAAGAATCCACCTGCCCGTGCAGGAGACAGGAGTTCAATCCCTGAGTCGGGAAGATGCCCTGGAAAAGGAGATGGCAACCCACTCCAGTACTCTTGCCTGGGAAATCCCGTGGACAGAGGAGCCTAGCAGGCTACAGTCCATGGGGTCGCAAGGAGTTGGACACAACTTAGCAACTAAACAATAAGAGCAGCATTAGAATAAACATTTGTCTTCCTTCTTGAAGCTTCTTAGTGCCCTCCACCTGCCCCCTGCATGGCAGAATGAGAGCCTGGATTCATCATCTAGATTAACCACGGTCAGATTATTTTGCTTTCCTTTATGAAGCATATTTCCAGTTTTCAGGAAGAAAATGGTTATATGCTGTTATTTATAAACCACTGGCACAGAAATAGTTCAGAATTACACCATTTCCCTTTAGTTGATATGTGTTCAGCTAGATATCAGGCAGTTTTAGTAAGCTTACTACAGTTTTAAGTTCAGACTAGTTGGCAGAGTGTTCAGTGCATAAAAGCACTGAATCTCATTTCTCCATCATCCCAAAGCATTCCTTTTATTTGTAATACTATTTTAATGAATCATTGGATCCTGCTGTTCCCTCGGTAGAATGTCTCATCTTAGAGTGCTGATATAAAATCTCTCTGCTGCCAAATGAAAAAATCCCAACTCCAGTCCTCTAGAAACTATATACTGACCAAATGTGGCTGCAGGGTGGCTTGGGGCCAAAGGAGAGCTTTGGAATTTAGGTAGAATTTGAAACCTCTTCATTCTACAGCATTCTTTGCCTACATGTACTGTATCTCTGATGCACTTCAGATCTGTATCTGTATCTTTGCCTACATGTACTGTATCTTTGATGCACTTCAGATTTATCTTTCATTTCCTCCCAGCAGAGAGGGAATTAAGTAAACATGTTTTTTTCTTTACTCTGCATACTGACTGGCTAACTGGCCTTACTGCTCAACCTCCTAGAACCAACCACAGATAGCTTGACCCGTGCCAGCAGTTTGGCTTGCCCTCGGCTTTCAAGCACCTGTCAGACTGCTTAAGAAATAGCCTTTCCTGGAGTTCACTATTCTTGACTTTATAGAAGTGACTTCATTTGATATATACCCATATATAGAAATGTTTGAGGTTTTGATAGTGTTCTTTGCATTTCATACAGAGGCATAACATTAGAAAAGGATATAGCGCTGCGTTAATTTTCTTACTTCTTCATTTGCAAGGTTCTGGAACATTATAAGGTTTTCACATTTGCATTGATCCTGTTTTTCTTCCAAAGGACTTCCTAAGAGAGCAGATGGAAAGTGTTCACCTCCATAACCCACCAGACTTCCCAGACACATGGTGATAGGACTGAATCAGCACGTGGAGGAAACCACAATGAAAGCAATGTTCAACTTTCTCCATGCAGCCAGACCCAGTAGATATCAGGAAAGAGCTGTATATGCGTCCACTGCTGAAGTGGCCTTTATTGTGGACTGAGGGAAGGCTACTGCAGTTTCTTCTAGTTTATTTTTTTAGTTCTCTTTTCTTTAGGTCTTCTATTCCCCACCCCACCTACCGCCTACTTGCTCCTTTCCTGTCCTCCCTTAAGCTGAGTTTGTTGGCAAGTTGAGAGGCTGATAGCCAGCTACCTTATAGTAATATTTTACTTGGAATTACCTGAGGATTTTGTCGAATGGAAAACTTTTTGTGTAGACCGTGCAAGATTGTCTTCTTCAAACAGATATCTGTGTTGCACTGCAAAATTAGAACAGGAAAGTAGGTCTCGGATATTTATGGTGACTGGCTCAGATTCTGTAGAGAGAAAGAACACTGAAGTCAAACCTGTTTAACATGGTTGTGGTTATAAAAAACAGCCATCAGCTGTCAGGGTAGGGTACTTATTATTCCTAGAATGAGGTACATAGCTTTACTTTAGGACATACTATGGCAGAAAGACCATCAGCAGAGAGGCTCTTAGCAACTATGGCTAAAAAAAGGGTAGAGTAAAATGTTTCCTATGTGATGGAGGGGGGAAAGCCATAGTTAATGTAATTCAAATGTTTCTTACTTACACTTCATTTGTCTGAGGGGAAACCATGGTGGAAGCAGCCACCAAAGATTCCAAAAATATTGCTTTTAAAAAATATACCTGTTGGCTGGTGGACCCTCTTTGGCAGTTCCCCTGCTGGAGAGTCCTGTCTTCCATCAGAGTCTTCCAGAGCTGAGAGGTAAAAGATGACCAGAAGAGTGACAGTTGTCTACATGGGTGCGTGTGTTCTTAGGAAAGTGGTCCCAGACCAACTGTTTACCTGCCTGCCACCACCCAGGATTTTCAAGTTTGATTCAGTAACACCACCAATTCAGAAAAGCAGGTGGTTACCCCCAATAACCCAAGACCTTCCAGAGGTGTTCTCTCTAGTAAGAGAAGCGTGGACCCCTTAAATGCATCTTCTTACTTAAAAATGTCCCCCTAAATGTTATGTCTAGAAAGTAGAGTGGGAAAAAAGTTTGTCCAGTTATTAAGTTGCATTGGCAGTAGCTCCACTTAAATGAAAGAGCTCAGAGGCTAAACATCAAGTTGCATTAGAAATCCGAGAGGGCTTCCTTCCCTTCCTGGCCCCCTTCATCCCAGTGCTCTTTCCTGGGGAGGAATAAGACACATCACTTTGACCGGGATTTTACTGGCCACGGAACCTGGGACAGGAATAAAAGGAAAAATGGGCAGAACTGTTTTTCCGGTCCCCCTGCATTATACATGGAGTCAGACAAACCTGGGAGAACTGCTCTATGTAAGCACACCGGCACAACGGTGAACCGGAGAAAAGCACCAGGGGCTCCTATACACAAGAACATCTAAGTTCCAAAGGGCAGTCTGATGTTCTGTGAACTGAAGCAGTCCATGCAGGAGGCATTTTTAAAATTTTTTTCAGTGGGCTTGGAAGGACTACCATCCCTTCTCACTCTAATTACAGGTGTATCCTGAAATTGTGCATCAGCTTTCCTGATTTATATAATGGTTGGTTGTAGTTACATGATCATCTCCATAGGGTTTTTGTGAGGATTAAGTATGCCATGTGTTAAAACACTGACTACACCGCTCAGCACAGCAACTGCTCAAGCAATTTATTAGTGTTATTATAATAGCTAATAAGTATAGTATCTTGAGAGTCCCTTGGACAGCAAGATCAAACCAGTCAACCCTAAAGGAAATAATCCTGAATATTCATTGGAAGGACTGATGCTGAGGCTGAAGTTCCAATACTTTGGCCACCTGCTGCAAAGAGCCGACTCATTGGAAAAGACCCTGATCCTGGGAAAGATGAAGGTGGGAGGAGAAGGGGATGACAGAGGATGAGATGGTTGGATGGCATCACCAACTCAATGGACATGAGTTTGAGCAAGCTCCGGGAGATAGTGAAGGACAAGGAAGCCTGGCATGCTGTAGTCCGTGGGGTCTCAGAGAGTCGGGCACGACTGAGTGACTAATACTTTCATTTTCAATGTGAGCTATTATTGTCTTCTCTCTCCCCTATTCTGCTTTTTGTGCTTACTGTTCCCAGACAGCACTGGCCCTGCCCACGAGGGAGGCACTTTTCTGAGCACTTTGAAGGAACGGATTGAGAATTTCCCACCCAAGGGTTCACGCTGCTGTGTCTGCTAAGGTCTCCCCTAGGCGTCACCTGCAGTACCTTCACATATGCCCTTCTGCAGTTTAGCACTTATCTCGCCCATTGTGCTGAAGTCTTCCGCATAGAAGAGATGCTTTTCTGTGGGCTCAGAGGCGATCTCTTGTAGTTCTTCCTCAATGGCTTTCCCTACCCCAACAGCATACATAGTTATACCTAAGGTGCAAAGCAAATGAAGAACAGGGTAGTTACACAGGCACAGAAAACAAATGTAAGGTTACCAAAGGGGAAGGGGTAACACAGGAGCTTGGGTATGTAACATATACACTACTATATATAAAACAGACGATGAGGTCCTACTGTATAGCACAGGGAACTACGGTCAATATCTTGTATAATGGAGAAGAGTTTGAAGATACTGCACATAGTAGGACCTTATTGTCTGTTTTATATATACACACATATATATAAAATATGTCTGTATGATCTGAATCACTTTGCTATACACTTGAAACTAATACACGTTGTAAGCCAACTTAAAAAAAACAAAACACAGTAGGGAGAGTTGTATTCCCAGCATCTGGAAGCTGTGTGTTCTGCACTCGGAGCCAGCTAGATATTAATAATCGGTGTGATGTGGGGCATCCACGTCAGCTCCCTTTCTTTTCCACCAGTTTTATTTTGGCCTTGTGAGCAAAAGACAGTGATCCAGGAGAGGAAGGTGAGGCACTGAGAGGCTGGGGAACTACACCACCAACCTGCTCAGCTCTGGACAAGCTCATTAGCGCATCTTCAACTTTCCCTGAATTAGTCCTCTGGATAAAGTGAAAAAGAACACTATCTCATGGCTTACTAAATAAGAATCTCTTCTGGGAGAATTCTAAGAAATGGGTCAGTTTATGACCTTGTAACCTAGTTTCTGTTTGTCAAAGATAGTAACTTATGTGATAGCAACCTTAAGTGACCTGCAGCCAAATGAAACTACTCTGCCCACCCCTCTTGGGAGGATAAAGCCTTGTAAGAAGATGCTAAGCTGAAAAGGAGAATCTGCAGACCACTGGAAATTCCTTATGTAAAAAAAAAAAAAAAAACAAACACAAGTAGCAACTTTAGATTTCAACAGGCATATGAGATTGTTCCAAAAGTTTTTATAAACAAAATTAATCATTAGATTCCCTTCTCCAGTATTCTCTTCATTTGAAAATTAAACATTAATAAGAACTTAAGTTCTGCTTGATTGTCAACATTTCTCAGCAGATATCTTACTCTGGCTAAATCATTAAACTAGATTTTTTTTTTAAATAGACATAAAAATGGTTCTTTAAGTCAAAAGGCAAGAATTGTGCCTCATCCTAAAGTCTATGTAAGGTCAACAGCCAAGTTCAGCATATTTGTTTGAGAGCCCAGTGACTTTACACACAGTCTCCTAAAAAGGATAACTACTATTTTAAGATTGTGTTCATTATACATAGGATTAATTAAATTAATCAGAGGAAGTCACTTCAGGTAAGTCTTGTTGATTCAAGAACATATCTGTTTCTCCCACCACCCCCTTTGGAGGATTTGTGGAAATTTGAGTGGGGGAGAGAGTAAGGTAGGTTGGCTTCCATGAGATAAATAAAAGGACTAACCACTGTCTTTGGAGACAAGGTGTTGCCCCAGTACATGCTAAGAATGCAGGCTAGAGGGGTTGGTGGGTTTGACAGGAGCTCAGCTAAGCTAGTCCCGAAGCAGGGAAACCAGGTGTGAGCAGCCAGTTTTACAATCTGCCCAGCTGATTCAGGCAGGACACTTTTTGGGGCTCCTGCGCTTTGGGGGCTTAGAAAAAATAAAGAGTGAAATAAGCAATATCAGTAAAATGGCCCCCTTCACAAAGAGGGTGACTGAAGGTTGATGTGAACCAGCCTTTCTGTGAGGAGGAACGGAGCTCGCCAGTGGCACTTCAGCACTTTGATCCTTTGTTCATTCACTCAGCAAGGATTAATCACACAAGTGGTATATTCCAGGCCTGACTGAGGTACCGAGTCCATAACGTTGGTGCATACACTTTCCCCCTCATAGGAACCGCTGAAGCAATGTGCTCTCGACAGGTTCTTAAAGAAAGCAGCGTTGAAGCAAACTGCTTCATAACCCTCAGGTCTTCCCATCTTCCCAAGGAGTCCAGACACTGCCCCTCAAGCTGTCTACCAACCATCCTAGCTTTGGGGTTTCTTTTGCCAAGAGCCATATTCCTCTGCCACATTTGACATCTGTAGTCAAATCTCAAAAGCAACATAGTCAAACATCTAAAGCAACCTCAAGTCCGCCCTGCATTATACGTGGAGTCAGACAAACCTCAAAGAGGCTAAGCTTTACTGAGCAACAGAGTTTAAGAGTCATGATCTCGTCTGACATTTTTATTTTCTCAAAAGCTCACTTTTGCCTCCTGCAAACACAAGACTATTCACTATCTTAAGGCTACTGCACTCCCAGTATGTTCACTGGTAGCGTTGCTTTAAAAAAAAAAAAAGGTATATTACTCCAATAAAAATTTTAAAAATTAAAAAAACTATTGGTAAGAGCTCCTCCTACTAGGAATCTATTTTTATCCAGTTCTTCAGGTGATTCTAAAACAACCAGACCAGTGTCTGGGAAGCATTGTTTATTTTTCTGGTTAAACAGCACATGTAGGATTGAGTCTCTGCTCTGGAGGTCACAGCCTGGCTGGTAAAGCATCACAGGAGACGACTGCTCAGGTGTCACCTGTGTGCACAAGACTTTGGCCTCCTCCCCGCGTCCTTTAACTCCTGTGGGGTCCCTTTAAGGCCACTAGGTGGCAGTTTAGTAAAGGTGTGTAACTGGGGTGACAGGAAGCCACTCTGTCCCCTCAAGCAATCTCACTCCCATGCGCCCCCGGACCCCAATGTGAACACCACGCGAGTTTACGAAACCTGAACCCTGAGTGGTGTAAAACACACCCCCATCCCATATTACCATTGGCCTGGGCTTTACTGGCCCACTCGGAGACGTCGTCCTGAGCCCGTCCATCCGTGAAGACGATGGCCACTCTGGGCACCCGTGTGGAGAGAGGCCGGGCCCCTTCTACCTGGGTAAAACTTCTCTCAAACATATGTTTCAGGGCCAGCCCGGTCATAGAGCCCTTGCCCATGTATTTCATGTGGGCCACGGCTTTTTTCATGTCTTTGGCTGAGCTGAAGTTTCTCAGGGTGAACTCTGTGCGGACCAGCGTGGAATACTGGAGCAGCCCTACTCGGGCAGCTTTGGGAGAAATCGCCAAAGAATCTATAATTCCAGTGACAAACTGCTTCACAATCTCAAAATTATCTTCTCCAAGGCTCTTGGACCCATCGATCACAAAAACCAAGTCAACTGGGCCTTCAGTGCATCCTACAGGAATAAAAGGAAAGTTGTAATGGTTAAATGATTAAAAAAAAAATCATTATGCACAAGAGGAGAAGAAAATTACTCTTCCACTGGAGGCATAGCTATTTTGGAGAGCTACCGTTATTCTTTAGATAGTAACACAGGATAGGCAGAAAGTGTCAGAAGAGTCACAACCAACCATAATGTTCACAGTTGCCTGTATGTGTGGCTTGTCAAATTGTTAAAAATAGTATTTTCCACAAGCAAAAACACATGGCAGATATACAAATTGGAAACCAGACCCACAGTGTACCCCAGATCACCAGCAGTCGGGCCTCAGAGGGACTGTGTGTAGAGTACCCTGCAGAGTCTGATAGCACCCCAAAAAGATTCCAAAAAGCTTACTCCAGGAGGGTGACATCACCCCAGGGCTGGCATCCGGCACACAACGGACTTGGAGATTCTTCCAGTTCAGCTCAGTCACCTCGATCTTCTAGGGAGATGTCCTCGTAACCCAGCTTGTGTTCGTTACTCTGTGTAGCCCTCACATGACTAATCTGGTCAGCAAACGTTGTTTATTGAGCTCCTGCTTGTGTAAGGCAGTCAGCGAGGCGGGGCTGCGAGTGGCAGAGACACAGCCCCTCCCCACGCAGTTCACAGCCCCCGTGTGTCCCGCGCAGCACTCCACCCTGGGCAGCGGCCGGCTAACGGAGGGTCAGCTCCCGCCTCCAGGCCACCAGCTCCTGCTCAACAGGGGCCATTTCTCATCAGTTTCTCTACTTCCGATACCTGGCACACAATAGTTGTTCAATAAATGCTTGTTGACAAAATACACGAAGGGGGTGGTGTCCATTTGGTAGTACAACCACTAAGTACCCTCTTTACCATTTTTTTTAATTTCTGGGCCCCGTTGCACAGCCTATGGGATCCTACCTAGCTGACCAGTGACCAAACCCAGGCCCTTGGCAGTGACAGCAGGAGTCCCAACCACTGGACCGCCAGGGCCCCATCATTGACCGTTTGAAGTTTAAAATGAGTTATCACTGTGAATTCTTTACCTACATGGACGCTTTCCAGGCACCTCAGATGGCTGACAGTAAAAGCTTTATGCAAATATGTTAGCAAGCTGGGTATAGAGATATTTTTTGTTATTTAGGGCTGCATAAGAAAAATTTACAGATCCCAAATGGATGATCTCATTTCAAACAGTCTACAGTATGCAATATAACATTCTCTTTTACATTTCAAGGCAGCTGTCTAATACTTGAAAGTGAAGCACAGCAATAGTAGGAAGTAAAGACACACACATGCAAAAATATTTCTGTTCTTGGCTCGACTAACACGCTAAAATAATTGAGTATATATGTTGTAAGAGTTGGCTTCCTTTCTTTCCCCATTTAAGCGCTTGTCCTCATTACTCAACCTATTGACCTCTTGTTAGAGAAAGAGGAAATGGCCAATTCAGAACTTCATTTACATTCATAGCCTGACTCTCAGGCAGTGTGCACCTGGCTCTCTAGCAGATTTCAGAAATAGTGGAATAATTTTTCAGCGGCGAATCTATTTTCTCTTTTCCCTCATATATTATTTTCTTAGAGAATAAAACGAACACCTGCAGCCTCCCTGCAGGGAGCGGAGCAGACGACTCCAGCAGGAGACAAGAATCCTAGATGGAGTGGAATAGCACCAGGGCGGGAGGTGCCGTGTTTTCACTTTAAAGACAGCCCGGCTTGCTGGCTACCTATTTACAGGAAGGTCACTCAGCTTTCCTTGGATGTTTTCTTTTGGTGGTTAAGTCAGTGAGACTGGAACAAGCTGTGATTTGCTTTCTGAACTTAATTTTCACAGAGTTTCAGAAATTCGGGTTTGGACAAGACCTTTAAAGGTCACTGGTCCAGCCCCCCTGTTGCCCATATCTTTATATGCATCTCTATAGCCATTCATTCAGCCAGGGCCTGAACACCTCTTCTGATAAGGAACTCACCGCCTTACCACCAAAGCCCCATCTTTTCACAGCTCTGCGGTGAGGATGACAGTAGCTATCATTTGTCAGGCACTGAGGAGGTGCCAGCGTTGAGCTAAACACATGTAAACACACAGTGTCATGTATTTCTTATGACGATTCTGTAAAGTGTTATCCTAATATTATAGAAAGAAACTGAGATCCCAGAGAACTTAAATAATTTCTCCAAGGTCACACAAATGTAGGAATAGTGGGTTCAAATCCACGGAAATCTGTAAGATCAAAGCTCATGATCTTAACGAATTAATCACACAGTTTCTCTGAGACAAGGTGTCTTTGTCCTTGTACCAAGTTGTGGCTCTTCTCCAATGTCCTTTCTTTCCCCAGGGCTTGGGGGATGTCCTATAAATAATGGATGAGGTGACTGTCACTTTGGTATTTGAAGGGTACCTCGAGTCTTTTTTTTCTACATAGATCCCCAGTTTTTTCCTTTATTTTTCACTTGACATCATACTGAACTTCCTCACCATGATGCTTTCTAGATTTTTTCTCTATCCTTTAACTTTTATTTAAAAAAAAAAAAAATTACATGCACATGGAACAAAGTTCAAACACTACAAAGGTTATCTATATCTATATCTCTCTATCTATGTCTACCTCTATAGCGATGTCTATCTTGAGACAGTATGTTAGAGGGAGCCTTTTGCAAAATACATCAATGGTAGCACTATAAAAACCACTCGACACCATGCTTTTTTCACTTAAAATATCTTGAGGATATATTGAGAGCTGCTTCATTCCTTTTTTATATATTTATTTATTTATTCTTGGCTGTGCTGGGTCTTTGTTGAGGCTAGCTGGAGCTATTCTTTGTTTCGGTGCTCTGGGCTTCTCACTTCAGTGGCTTCTCTTATTGCTGAGCACAGGCTCTAGGAGCATGGGCCTCAGTAGTTGCAGCAAGTGGGCTCAGCAGTTGTGATGCACAGGCTTGGTTGCCCTGCAGCATGTAGAAGCCTACTGGACCAGGGATTGAACCTGTGGACCCTGCATTGGCAGGTGGATTCTTACCCATTGGACCACCAGGGAAGTTTTGCTTCATTCCTTTTACCAGCTGTATAGTTTTCTAATGTATAGCTGCACCATAATTTACTTAATCAGTATCTTACAAATAGGCACTTATTTCCCATTTTTGCTCTACAAATAACACTGCACAAAATATTCCTTCACATGTGGTTCTGTGAACACATGCACTTCTCTGCGGCATAAACTCCTAGAACTGGAACTGCCTTCCTTTATTTATTTTCTTGTGAGTTTGTTTTTATTTTTATTGGGCTCTAGGGGATGATTGGGAAATAACTCTGCAAGTTATGGCCCAGTAGGGAAATAACTCTGCAAGTTACACCCCACTAGGGAAATGTCCATTCTATGTTTCCTGGGATAGCTTTCAGAGCTTTTTCTTTCACTTGGAGTCACTGCTCTTGCTGGCAGCAGCATCTTCAGGTTCACTACGGAGTGGCTTCCCCTTAGAAAAGAGTTTTTCCTCTTTCTTCCTGGGGACCCTCTTGTTACCTGACTCTTTTGGGTCACTAACTGGTTCCTCTTTGGGGGAAGATTTCTTCCACTTGGAAAGACTTCCACTGCTGGCTGTCTCTTCAAGATCACTACTAACCAGCTGCTTCTTGGAAAAAGGTTTCTTTTTCTTGGGTTTGGAGAAGGAGACAGATGGGTCTTCCATTCCATCCTCCTGAGGAGCTTTCTGGGGCTTTGGCTTTTCTTTGGGTCTTTCACTTGTCCCCTCACACTCCTCACACTGCTTTTTTCTGATGATGCCATGGCAATGGCAGCCAGTCTTTTCCGTCTTCAAGTGTTTCTTTTCCTATTTCTCCAGCTTTCTAGGAATCTCATCAGCTGCTTCCTCTGCCTGAACCACTGTCTCCTCCATGACATCCAGATTCTTTTGTGGAATCTCTCCAGTCTCATAGAAGGACAGCCACTCCCCAACTTGTTCTCAAAGCTCCTCCCCAAATACCCTGGGGGCGGGGGTTACCTAAGAGAAGCAATCAGTTCCTGAGGCAATTCCGAATTTGTTTGCCAGGTATTGGGAGCTGCGGCCTTTGTTCTTGGCAGCTACTCGGCCAATGAGGCTAGAGTGGAAATGAGGCCATACTTTGGGGTGTTACCCTCTGTCTTCAGAGCTCTGGAAACGTGGCCCCTTTGCTGGGCCAGGGAATCACTCAGACACCAGGACGGGGCAGGAACTGCCTTTAAAATATTTGCCAAACTGCCCTCCTAAAAGTTGTACCAATTCAGACACCTAGTGATAAATTTACAATTGCCTATTACAACATACCTTTGCCAACGTAAGGAGTTGGCAACTCCTTACTGAACTCTGATAACTAAAAGGTAAAAAATGTACTGTAGCTTTAATCTCTCATTATACATATTCCTTTTTTTTTTTTTTTTATGTTTCATGTCATGTTTAGAAAGTTCTCTACTCTGAGATTATAAAATATCTCAAGGCTTTTTCTGCCACTTTAGAGATATTATTTTTTAAGTTTAAAAGCACAAATCTTACCTCCCTCATTCCTGATATTCAGCTACGATCACTAGCCTCTTAGCTGACAGTGAACTTACTGTCAACTGAAACCAAAAGTGTTTTCACAGATGCAGTTAAGCTCTCTTCCCCATTCTTTGTCTATGCATACACATTTATATCTATGGTAGAAGCAGAGGTGAGGAATTTACTTCCTGCAAATACTCCAAAAAACCAATTGCTCCCAAACCAAATTAAAGCAAAAAAACCCAGTTCAGATCACTTACTTTTGCACCGTCTTCCATCCTCAGCTAGAATAAATCCCTTTGAGCATTTGCAGATGTAGGAGTTGCCACGGTTAACACAAATGTGTTCACAGCCATGGTGGGTCGATTTGCAGACATCCTTCCCTGAGGGGAATATAGGAAGTGAAGCAACCCCATCAGTGTAGAAATGAGCTGGATTGAACAGTCATGTCAGGACAGATCATGGAAATAAACCATTAAAAACTCCATTCAAACCTCCTCTATAACATCCCCCCTTTCAGTCTAATACTCAGGAGAGGGCATAGTAAAGGAAATCTCCTCTAAGAAAGCTCTCGTTTCCATGAAACTGAATGGTAAGCTGAGTGATCAGGTGTCCTGAATTTCTTAATAATTTTTAGAATTGTTCAATGTACTTTGAGGTTTGATTTTCCCACCCTACTGATTTTTCCCCATAGACATCCCAGTTTCAATTGTCTAATGTAGAGTTCTCATGTGTGAGGCACTTCAGACTCTTCAGAGTAGTGACAGCTCTTTAATCCTCACAGCATCCTGTGGAGAGAGGAGGGCAGGGATAGTTACGCCCAATGGATACATGAAGAAACAAAGTTTGACAGTGTGGCCCAAGGTCACACAGCCCCTCAACGACAGGGCTGAGTCAGGAAGTGTCCTGAGTGGTCCTCCTCCACGGTATGAAAGCCTTCTGTTCTCTGGTTCCTTTCTGTCATTAGCTCCCTAAGAGGAGAAGCTACCTACAAAATTGGAATCAGTGACTACAGATCCCTCTGGAAGGAGGAATGGGAGGATTTGATTTAGCAGCCAAATTTCAGAGGAAGAAGTTGAGGCTTGTGTACAACTGTACAACCTCAACCTACTGTTGTACAAGTTGTATAAGCTCACCCTATTGAGCAAAAAAGCGTGTTGAGTGTAGAAATGATGCACACATGCATTCCATGCTTACAAAAACAGAAGCATGAACGAACGGCTCAGGCAGACATAACTGGCGGAACTGTAGCCGTGGTCCCCGCAGAAGGACACCGCAGCATGAAGGCAAAACACAGCCTTGCGAAGGGCGCCCCGCAGAGTCAGGCCATGGACCCACGGGCATCCCAGGAATCGGTCTTGCAAATAGAACTTCCTGCTACAGGCAGAAAAGCCCTTCCTCCTGGAGGCATAATGAGGAGTGAGTTCTCCTTTGCCCCTCTGTGTTGACCTGTGGAAGCTGCAAGTTATCTCAGGAATCTGTGATGAAATTCCCCCAAATCAACCTCCACAGCAGATGAGTTTTTTTCTTTTTTAAACTAAAGAAGGGCCATCCTGCCCACTGGAGCAGAGTATCACAAAAGCAAGTAGACCATGTCAAGACCCCCCCAAAGTAGGGGTTAACACCTCAGAATCTCACGGGGGGTGGAAGTCCTGACCCCATGCTCGTCTATGGCCCACTTCACTGAGCTCACGTGTCCCGCTCTCTCCCTCTCAGGGCTGTGATGGTTCATTTTATGCGTCACCTTGGCTAGGTTATGGCTCCTGGTTGTTGTATAAAACACGGTCTAAATGTTGCTATGAAGGTACTTCTTTAGATGAGCTAATATTTAAATCACGAGCCTTTGAGTAAATCAGATCATCCTCCATAATATGGGTGGGCCCTATTTTGAAGACCTTTAGAGAAAAACAGACTGAATTCCCCCAAAGAAGAGGGAATTCTGCTTCCAAACTGCCTTCAGATTAGAGCTGCAATATCAGCTCTTCCCTGGGTCACCAACCTGCCAGGAAGATTCTTTATCTATTGATCTATCATCTATCCACCCACACACATGTATGTACACACACACAAACATACATTTTATTGGTCCGGCAGATTCCTTATCTATTGATGTATCATCTATCCACACACACACATGTATGTACACACACACAAACATACATTTCATTGGTTCTCTGGAGAACCCTGAGCAATATACCTTCTAAGAAAACTCTCATAATCTGTTCTGAGTGACCCACAGAAGTAAATGTTAATGGATAAACCAGACCCCCCCCCACCCAAAAAAAAAACCCTTCATCCCTTCTCTCACCTTCTGCCCTTACTTACAAAGTTTTCCAAGAAGCAAAAGCATTACAACTATGCTTTGACCCTCATTGCGATTGCTGACCCAGATTCTAATCCCTTCCAATGACTAGCCAGGCACTCTGCGAGGCTCTGGGCATCCACACAACTCCTGTGGAAAGGGGCTACAACTGGGAGAAAGTGAAAGCAGCGAAGAGCCTGACAACTCAGGACCCTGGCTGAGAAATTCCTGAAGCGCTGCGGGTCCAGTGGACGGATCACAAGCACAACAGTTTCAGAGCATCCAAGGCAGGAACTTACAATAGTGACGCTGACTATAACGGAAAACTTCCAACGTCAAATGAAGCTCTCTAACTGTCCTGAGTCAAAGTGACTTACTTCTGCAACGTCTCCCGTCCTCGGCCAGCCGGAATCCCTCCATGCACTTGCAGACATACGACTCCCCAGTGCTCACACAAGCATGCTCACAGCCGTGGTCCACTGCTTGGCAGACATCTTTCCCTGAGGACAGCAAAGTTAAAAATGTCACCAACGTCAGTTCTCCCTGGGCTTCACCTGGGAGGATCCATCCTTCTCAGCCCCTGGACTCCATGGCCATCTGAGCTCGGCGGCTCTGCTTCGGGTTCACCCTCCGAGCTTCCTCACTGTCACAGCCACCGCCCTCCACCAGCATCTACATCAGTGTCTCGTAAACACGCAATCCATCACGGGCCTTCCGCGGGCGCTGGCGTGATTACTTAGGAGATTAAACCTCAACCTGGATTAGTGACGCTGAAATCTCATTTTAGGCACTTCCCTGACAACGTGACTTTGGAGAATCACTTACCCTCTTGCAGGCTTACCTTTCCTTTATGAAAAATGAGAGTAATACTTTCAGGTACCCATCTTTTCTTCAAATGCATCAATGTGAGTTTCTCTTTGTAAACTACTTTGAGAAGCTTGAGAAAATGACTGACAAGGGTGGGAATCATTTGCTCGGGGTTACCCACTCCCCTTTGACTTGACGGAGATGTGTCTTGGCCCTATGGAAAAGACCTTGCTTTCTGAGATGTGGGAATGGCCTCATCAAAAGGGGGTCTCTAAGAGGGATTTGTGCCACCAGAAACAGTAGCAACAATATTGTTAAAGATAAAGAAGCAGAGGCTCAGAGAAGTTAAGCAGCTTGCCTAGCTAACTAATGGCAGCGCTAAAAGCTGAGAGAATCGGATTTCAGCCTGGACATCCTTCCAGGAAAGCACATCGCCAGCCTCTCGTTTCCTGTCACAGGGCACGTCACCTTCAGTTGTGGCTCTGGCTTTGACTTGTGTCACTTGTCCATTTGTTTGTTTTCTTTTTAATAGGCTTTCTTTTTTTTTTTAGGACAGTTCGAGATCTACGGAAAATTGAGAATATAGTACACAGATTCCCTGTAAACCGCATACCCAGATTCCACTAGTATTAACATCTGATGTTAGTGTGATACGCTTGTTATGATGAATGGACCGATACTGATACAGTAATATCAAACAAAGCCCATAATTAATTTACATTTTCTTAGTTTTCAACCTGATGTCGGTTTTTTCCTGATCTAGGATCCCACATTACATTTACTGGTCTTGTGGCAACAGTTTTTGAGAGTAACTGATTTACACAGAGATCAGGCCAGTGGATTCAGGCAGAGATCAGACATAATAATGGGAACCCACTCCAATAAGAACTTACTTCTGCAGGTCTTCCCATCTTCACGGAGTATATACCCTTCAAAGCATCGGCACACGAAAGAGTCTCCACTGCTTACACATGAATGTTCACAACCGTGCTTGCCCAAAGCACAAGCGTCCAGTTCTGAGAATCCAAGTGGAAACAGAGAAACAGAAGAAGGAAATGATTCATACATTAGTGACTTCTTTAATCTTTTAAGATATTTCAGACACCTTAAATGAAAGCAGTACTTTATCCTACAGGGCACATTTCAAAATAGAAAGCATGTCTATGAGCAAAATGTCTTAATATATAAAAAGCACATAAAATAAAATAATACTATCATCTCTGTAGGAAAAATGAACAAAAGACACGGAAAGACAAGTTACAAAAGGTAAGATAGAAATGGCCTATAAATATTAGAAAATAAGTTCCACATCATTGATTATCATGTAACCATAATGTCAGATTATCAGATAACCATGATTATCTGCATATCCGCTTATGTATTCACGTATGTGTCCTACTTCGGTCATCCGTCCATCCATCCATTCATTCATTCATTTGTTCACTGATCTGTGGAATAATTCATTAGTCCCCTCTCTCTGAGTCAGGCACTCTTCCAGTCTCTGGGGACGTAACAATGAGTAAAACCAAGTTTCTGCTTTTGTGAAGCTTACATGTGGTGGCAAGGGCGGAAGGAAAGAGGGGCAAGACAGACAGACAAATGAATATGTCAGGAGAAAGTGTACAGAGAAAAGCAGGATGAGGGGGATGGGGAGGGCCTGCTGATCTGGGGCGTGCGGAGGGCTTATCATTTTCCTCGCCATGTCAGAGAAGGCGACAGTGAGCAGAGCCCTGGAGAAAGAGACGAGTGGACGCGTGGTGTTTGGAAAGAATGACACCCAAGGAAGTACAGCATCCACAAACAGTGGCAGGAGCGGGTGCGGCAGGTTTCAGGAAAGGCAAGGAGATCAGGGGACCGGGCAGGCGATGAGCCAGGACAGACCTCGTGGGAGTCACACGCAGTGGTTGCATCTAAGTCAGAAGGGGTCACCGCAGGGTTCTGAGCAGTGGAGTCATGAGAACTGACTTTTTTCTTAAAGGACCACTGCACAGAACAGGCCACGGGTAAGGCTGGAGCAGGGAGAGTGGGAAGAGAGTCACTGCGCTGACCCCGGTGGCCCAGACAGGCGGGCGAGAGGGTCAGACTGTGGCTGGACTTTGAAGGCAGAGCCTGCAAGCTTTGCTGATGGGTTAATATAAAGAGTCCATCTTCACATGGATATGACTGAAGAGTCATGGGTGACCCTGAGGTCACAGGACTGAGCAACTGAAGAATGGTCCCACCATCCATGGGGCTGGGGCGGCTTCTGTGACAGCAGGCTGTAAAAACCAGGCTGATGTGTTAAAGCCTGATACTGAGGACAGACGGAAAGGGACCTTTTTCTAAGAACCAAACATAATTCTGAGAGTCAATGCCATCATTTCAGATGGAGCAGAATTTCTACAGTGGCTGTGAAGTGAGGTTTTAAAATGAATGCTCCAAAGGGCATAATCACTTATATAGCCAGGCACAGACCATACGCTTTTTTCTAAGGCATTTTTGCAGTATTTTTCTTGGAGGGGAGTCTTGAGAACGACCCTATGGGTTAATTAAAGCAGCTGTTGTTATTCTCATTTACCAGCCAGGGAAACTATGCTTTGGGAAGATTAATGGCTTGCCAACATCAGTTGCTAATATGTGACAGCATCAGATTAAAAATGTAATCTTCTGATAATAAATCCCATGTTTTCCCCCGCTACACTGCGTTGCTATACTCTAAAGTAAGCTTCCAAACATGAAGGGAATTTTGTCTTCGTTTGGGCAGAAGGGCCGCCAAAATCTTGAACAGTGGGAAAGCGTTGTATCAACTAAAATTATAACTGCAGACGAGACTCAAAGCAGAGCTGGCCCTTGCTCTTTGCTCGGAACATGACTTACTTCTCTGGGCACAATCTAGACTCATTATTGATGCAGAACACTTCTCGATGGCTTGGGGTAATCCCTCACGTAGTGTTGAGTGGAAATACAATTGAGTGATCCATAATACAGACAGCCGGCTGGCTGTGGAGGTGAGCGGTTTTTTTTTTTTCCTCACCATGAATTTATATTAAGAATACTCCATTTTCCAATGTAATACAATACCTATAACTCTTTCAGGCCAGCCTTGTCAAGCCATAATGCAGACAGGCCCTCCTGAGCATGCCCCTTCTTTCTGGAGCATCCCCCATGCCCTGTCCTGTCCCTGTAGCTTCATCTCAGGCTGCAGTTTTGAAGAGTGATTGAGTCTTTCCACAGGGATCCTGAAAGGTCATTGGCCCCCCAGGCTCTTGCTGGACGAGTCTGTACTTGGCAGAGGGACTCTGCTTTCCTCTATGCGGAGCCCGCTGAGCCTGAAAGCACTGTTCTCAGGGGGCATCCTCACCGCTGGCTGCAGACGATCCTGGGAGCTCCCAGCCCAGCCTCTGAGCTCTCCTGGGCTTTTGTACTAATAGCCGTTTGGAAATATTGTTGTGTGCATGCTTTAAAAGCATGTAGAGAATTTGGGTTTTTAACCTGTTCCCTTACCCACTTGGGGCATCTGATCAAGAGAATAGAGGGATGGTTCTCAATCTCAGGGGAACATCAGTCACCTGCAGAGATTATCTGAAAGGCAAAACGGGCCCATGATTCAAAATTCAAACATACTAAGGGGAGACATCCCCTTTGGAGGGGCCATCTGGCAGTATCTACCTAAAGTACAAAATGTACCTTTGACCTGGCAGCTTTACTTCTGGGATCCTCTCCTGCAGATACCCTGGCACCATATGGAGAGATATACTTTCAAGTCATTCACAGCAGCATCACTTGTAATAATGAAAAGTGGGAGACAACCCAGATATCCACGACTACTCAGAAGACAAGCTGAATAAATATTCTGCACAGTGAGACGCTGTTCTTAGGCGTTCAGTCGTGTTCAACTCTTTGTGACCCTGTGGACTGCAGCCCGCCAGGCTCCTCTGTCCATGGGGATTCTCCAGCCAAGAATACTGGAGTGGGTTGCCATGCCCTCCTCCAGGGGATCTTCCCAACCCAGGAACTGAACCAGGGTCTCCTGCATTGCAGGCAGATTCTTTACCAGCTGAGCTACCAGGGAAACCCCAATGAGACACTCAGTTCAGTTCAGTTCAGTTCAGTTCAGTCGCTCAGTCCTGTCCGACTCTTTGCGACCCCATGAATCGCAGCACGCCCGGCCTCCCTGTCCATCACCAACTCCCGGAGTTTACTCAAACTCATGCCCATCGAGTCAGTGATGCCATCCAGCCATCTCATCCTCTGTTGTCCCCTTCTCCCCCTGCCCCCAATCCCTCCCAGCATCCAGGGTCTTTTCCAATGAGTCAACTCTTCACATGAAATGGCCAAAGTATTGGAGTTTCAGCTTCAGCATCAGTCCTTCCAATGAACACCTAGGACTGATCTCCTTTAGGATGGACTGGTTGGATCTCCTTGCAGTCCAAGGGACTCTCAAGAGTCTTCTCCAACACCACAGTTCAAAAGCATCAATTTTTCGGCACTCAGCTTTCTTCACAGTCCAACTCTCTCATCCATACATGACCACTGGAAAAACCATAGCCTTGACCATACGGACCTTTGTTGGCAAAGTAATGTCTCTGCTTTTCAATATGCTATCTAGGTTGGTCATAACTTTCCTTCCAAGGAGTGAGCGTCTTTTAATTTCATGGCTGCAGTCGCAGCTGTAAATAAGATAAGTAAGTTGTCTATGTAATGGTTTGAAGAAATCTCCAATAAATATCATTAAGTGAAGGAAAAAAGGCATAGAATGTGGTACACAGTGCGCCATTTGTGTGTGCCTAAGGAAAGGGGAAAAACATAAACAGATATTTGTATTGGCTTTTATTCACATAAAGAAAAGTGAAAGTGAAAATCGCTCAGTCGTGTCCAATCTTTGTGACCCCATGGGCTGTATAGTCCATGAAATTCTCCAGGCCAGAATACTGGAGTGGGTAGCCGTTCCCTTCTACAGGGGATCTTCCCAACCCAGGGGTCGAACCCAGGGTTCCCGCATCGCAGGCAGATTTTTAACAGCTGAGCCACCAGGGAAGCCCCTAAAGAAACACAAATGGAATGGAAATAAAATGGAATGTTAGCTATCCATTGCTGTGAAACAAGTTGTGCCAACACTTAGCAGCTTAAGGCAACATGTGTGATGTCACACAGTTTCTGAGGGTCTGGAAGCCAGCAGTGGCTCAGCGGGGAGGTTCTGGCTCAGAGTCTCTCGTGAGGCTGCAGTCGAGCTGGTCCCCTGGGGGCTGCATTGATCCCAAGGCTCCACTGGAGCTGGCGGATCTGCTTCTGAGCTCACTGGTGTGTGCATTGGCCTCAGTTCCTCCCTGGCAGTTGGCCGAAGGCTTCAGTTCCTCAGCATGTGGGCCTCTCCACAGGGCTGCTCCCAACACGGCTTCCCTTTGAGAGACGCCGACATGACCTCAAGAAGCCAGAGCGAGCTCCCAGAAAGCAGCCACAGCGTTTCTGATAACTTCACTGGAGAAGGGACACACCACCATTATTTCCTATGCTGTCGGTCACGCAGCGGACGGTGAAGGAGGGAGTGAATACACGTGTGTGAATCCAGGAGGGGCCGCCCTGGATGGAGGCTGCCCACCACCAGTTACCGATGGGAACTGCAGGGAGGCAGGGGGATGGAAGGGGGGGCAAGAGTAGGAGCCAAACTCCTCAATGCACGTCTTTTCGTATTGTTTTGATTTTTAAACTATGTATACCTTTTACCCATTCTAAAAATAAAGTCAAATTTAAACAGACAAAAAAATCTTAGAAAAGTACTCTTCTCTCACCTTTGACACCCTACGTCATTATTTTTTAAAGGCAGCACCGTGATTCATTTAACCAGTTTCTTACTGTAAGGACACTGAGGTGGTTCCTAGGCTTTGCTATTACCAATGTTACTGCAGCGGATATTTGTCTGCCTGTAGTTTTGCATACAATGGGAAAGCATGCCCCAAACATCTAGAAGTAGCATTGCCTCACTACAGGGTAGGAACATTTACCCCCGGATAAATATTTTTCAAATTGTCCTACAAGGAGGTTGCATCAATCAATGTAAGATAATCTCTATTTCGGGAGGTCCGGGGTGCTGCCTGGACTTTCGGATGTTTTAAAAGCCCCACGGATGACACCAACAAACTGCCAGAGGTGAGATGCCAGTGTGGGACAGACCTTCCCAAGTGTCCAGAGAGGTGATGTTGCTCCTCCACCATCATGAACCACCTGCCATTGTCTCCCTCCTGGGCTGTTATTCCATCTACTAACTAGGTCTCCACAAACCTACTTCACCCCATCCAGTCCTCTTCTAAAGCATGCGTACAGACATCCCTCCCTCCGTCTGCCTGACACCCTTTAGTGCTTCCTGAGAGTCTGGCTAGGACACAGAATTGTTAGTGAGGTTCACAGGACCTGCCTGCTGCCTCATCTCAGCCACACCCCCTCCCAGCTCTGAATACTTTCTTTCAGCACCTCAGGACCAAGCCAGAAAGTAAAAGTGGCTCAGTCGTGTCTGACTCTTTGCAACCTCCATAGACTACACAGTCCATGGAATTCTCCAGGCCAGAATACTGGAGTGGGTAGCCATTCCCTTCTCCAGTGGATCTTCCCAACTCAGGAATCCAACTGGGGTCTCCTGCATTGCAGAGGGGTTCTTTAGTAGCTGAGCCGCAAGGGAAGCCCACCAAGCCAGAAGCCCTTCCCCTACAGGGCTCTGCCCAGCTGATCGTCTGCTGCCTCCACCTCCTCTAGATGTCTTCTGGGACCTCCCTGCACAGAGCCTCACAGCCCCAGGCACCTGCCCCCTCTGGTAACGTCACAGTTAGTAGTAGCAGTATTAGTCACTCAGTCGTGTCCGACTCTTTGCGACCCTGTGGACCGTAGCCCGCCAGGCTCCTCTATCCATGGGATTCTCCAGACAAGCATACTTGAGTGGGTTGCCATTCCCTTCTCCAGGGGATCTTCCTGACCCAGGGAATCAAACCCAGGTCTCCTGCACTGCAGGCAGATTCTTTACCGCCTGAGCTATACGAAAGCCCAGCATCACAGCTATCACCAAACAGTTACTGGTTGCTCTGGACCTATGCCCGCCTCCTCACTGGACGACGCTCACACAGGCTCTGACCTCCAGGGGACCACGGGCTGCACCTGCCCTCCTCTCCTGCATCTCCCAGCTCCTAACTTAATGCCTGGCCCCCACAGCAGGTCCTCAGCAAACGCCTGCTGAGTAAAAGGAAACATTTCCTCAGCTTTCTACTCTGCAAACCAAGGGTCACGAGAGTTTTAAATGAGAACCCACGCCGTGTGGATGGTGGCGGTCAGCTGGGTTCCCACTTCTCTCCTTCCTTCCAGCCTTGCAGAGTGCAATTCGCATTTGTTCAGCAAAACGTCCAGTTTTTGCACACTAGGGACATTCCTGTCACTCATAATTAAAGAACCACACATGGTAAATTCGAGAAGGCCAAAGTTGTGCTGTAGCTAACTTCCCGACCACAGGCTTTCAGCTGCCTTTCAGTCACCAAGTCAGGAAACCAGCTTGGAGTCAGCGTCTCCCTGGAGCTAAGGGTACTCTTTGCTAGGAAAGCATGTCAGCGGTTACCTAACAGGCAAAGAGAGCCACCATCCCTGACTCACGAATACGGAGGGCCTTCAGCCTGGGGAGAATGGTAGGCACTCCGACAAGAGTTCGTTCATTCAGTGAGTGTTTATGGAGCACTTACTCTGCCAGCCTCTGCCCTCGTTCTCGGGCTGGAAGGGACCTTGGGGATGAACTGGTCCAACACCTTCTTTTAAAGTCACAGAAACTGAAGGACACAGAGTGGGTGTGACCTGCCCAAGGCCCCTGACCCTGCAGAGATGATTAGTCCCAGCAGTGCTGGGGGCAGAGGTGTGATTAGATCACAGGTCTGTCACCTCCGTGGTCCCTGGTCCAGGGGTCATCCTTGCCCAGCAGGCTCAGCAGAGGCTGCTAAGATAGGCTGATAAATTCTCAGAAGGCAAACTAAAACAGTTTTCTCCAGGGAAGCTGAACCTCCAAATAGCATAATGTAACTCTAAACGCTGCAGTGGTCTGTCTCAGTGGCTCCTCCAGGCTCACATCTCTCCAGTCTCCCTCTCAATTCAGCACTTGGTACTTACTACTCAGTATTCGGTACTTAGTACTCAGTACCCTCAGCTTCTTTCAGTTCACTCTCTGGACCCTGGCTGGCATGTTCTATTTCCTGTGCCTGGGAAGACCACCCCCTCTGTTTTAGTCCTTTGGGACTGCTCTAACAAAACACTTCAGACTGAATAGCTTATAACAACAGAAATGTATTGCTCACAGTTCTGGAGGCTGGAAGTCTGAGGTCAGGGTGCCAGCATGGTTGGGCAAGAGCCCTCTTCCAGGCCACAGACTTCTTGTATCCTTACATGGTGGAAGGGACCGGAGAGCTCTGTGGGCAGGGATCTCATTCATATGGGCTCCATCCTCACGACCTAATCACCTCCTAACGGCCTCGCCTCCTAACACCATCACCTTCCACAGTTAGACTTGCAACATATGAATTTGGGGGGACACAAATATTCAGTCCATAACACCCCCCATCTCTGCATAGCTCCCACCATCAGTCTCCAAAAGTCAGATCAAACACCTCTTTCTCAGGAGACTTCCTCCGAACCAGGTGAGGGTCCCCCTGCCAGATGCCCCGTGACACCTCTCCTTCCCACATCATGACTCTCATCACACAGAATGGAAGATCCATCCTTCACACCTTTCTTCCCTGAGAAATTTTAAACTCTGTCAGGGCGGAAACTGAACCTGCATCAACCCCACGGAGGCCCAGGGTCAGCATAATACGACCATCACAACACAGGCCCACAGGAGGTACTTGTGGAGACTGAGCATCAGTGAGCCAGAAGTACCTAGATGCGAATCCAGGGACGAGAGTGAGGACAGACTGGGAACCACCACTTGTGTGACGTGGATGCAAGGAGTTAGGAGAGAGCTCAGGATGCATGAATAAAACATTTAGAGAAGGATCCTCTTTTTTAAAAAAGAAAAAAACATGTAAGAAGGCAGGTCTACATATTAATTAAAGCCTTATCATGAAGATCACGATGAGCAGACGCTTCAGGACGGAGCACAGGTTTTAGGGCCTGAGTCTCACAGCCCCACACACGGATACAGTCTGTTCCTCACATCTGGATTCCACATCTGGTGACTCACGCCCAGGCTGTGGTACAGCAATCATGGGGTAATGTGTTCCGAGGACTCACACCTCTGTGGCGATGACAGACAGCAACCCTGTGTCTGGGGCTCCACGTAGGAGGTTATTAAAACCAACCCCAACCCCAGAGGGAGAAAGCCACAGTGGCCACCTGCCAAGAGGGTGACCAAGGCTGAGAGACAGAATTACACCATTTGCTGGCATTTTTAAAAATAATAAATCTAGCAGTAGCCATTCGTTTGCTAACTCTGTGTAGGGTTTTTTTTTTTTTTTTTTCTCAGACAAACCAGAAGCAGCTCAACTGAGACGTATTTTTAGAGGTCACCCCGGGTAAGAGATTCTGAAGTCAGGGGACCCCAGTTTTAACTCTGACTCTGTCGTTGATCCCCAGGGTCAGCTTGGGGGGGCATCAGTTTTCTCCCCATGCCACAAAAGAAAGAAAAGATCTCTAAGTTTCCTTCTGTTCCTTTCAACCCCTAATGTGAATACATGAGGGTAAAGAGTAAAGTGGTCTTTTCTCTCCAGTCTCTGTGATGGACTGAATTGTGTCCTTAAATTCCTTAAATACCCTCAATGTGCTGGTATTTGGAGGTGGAACCTTTGGGAGGTCATTAGGGTTAGATGAGGTTATGACGGTGGGATTCCCATGATGGGATTAGTGCCCTTCTAAAAAGAGACTACAAGAGAGTTTATTCTGTGTGTGTGTGTGTGTGTGATGGGAGGATACAGCAGGAAGGCAGACATCTGCAAGCCTAGAGGAGGGTTCTCAGCAGAGCCTGACCATACTGGCACCTTGATCTTGGATTTCCAGCCTCCAGAACTGCAAGATAATTACTTTTCTGCTGTTTAAGTCACAAAGCATACAGTATTTTTTGATGGCTGCTTAAATATAATAACACACTGCTCTTGTCTTGCTCAGGGTTGCTTCAGTCCTTCAAAGTCAATCTGGGAGGCAGCAAGTAGGAAAAAGCCTTTGCACACCCACCTCTGGTGGCCAGTGTAGGAGTATCCCCAGCTGAAATTCCCAGTGCTCTATGCTTGTCACTCAGATCTGCCTTAGCACCACCCACTTGCTACAAGAAGGTAGTGCCTGAGCTCTTAGTCTGACTCCTCCTAGGAAGTCTCCACAAGGAGGGTAGGCCAGGCCTGCCAGGAGTGGATCTCCAGGCAGCAAAGCAGGATGCTGCCTCAGCCCTCTCCTAGTGTGGGGCCGTCTAACAGTGGGAAGTAAGATTTCAACAAGAGTAACTTCGAGTTTATGGCAATTTATAAGTTCCCCAAGCACTTCAGTGAACATCTCTCCCTGTGCCACACAGTGACCCTGAGATAGAGGCATAAATGATCATTCCCAGTTTACAGGTGAACAGTTAGATGCAGGCAAGAGACCTAAGAAGTGTGGGTTCGGTCCCTGGGTCAGGAAGATCCCCTGGAGGAGGGCATGGCAATCCACTGCAGTATTCTCGCTTGGAAAATCCCATGGACAGAGGAGCCTGGCGGGCTATGGTCCAGAGGGTCACAGAGTCAGACACGACTTTAGCAACTTAGAATGCATGCAGTCAGATCCAGAGAGGTCAGTTCCCTCCCAAGATTTAAACCCAATCTTTGGGCTCTTAGTTCAGGGTTCTTTCTACTCTGCCATGCTGATTCTAGGTCTGTGCACAGACGGCCACAGGGAGAGGTCCTGACGGAGTCTCACTGCAGCAGGTGGAGCAGAGCTGCTCCCAGCAGGCCAGGAGGGCAGGAAGATCCCCATGGAGGTGATGCTGACCCTGGGTTGGTTTCTGCCAGCAGAGGTGGGATATGGAGGTTGTCCTAAGTGGAGACAGGCTGGGCTGGAGGTTCAGGCCCTGCTCAGAGAAGAGGGGAGCTGACTCCTTTGAAGAACTGGAGGGAACAGGGAAGAAGACCTGGGTGGGGCTCAGGAGGTGGAGGAAGATGTTCTCTGCCACCTGCCAAGTCAAGGTCCCCTGAAGGTTCTGGAATAGAAGATGGACTCTGTCCCAGGTGCCACATGATGAAAACACAGGTGGTCTGTGCCCGTTCACTCAACATTTGTTGAACTTTATGGAGCATTTCCTGTGGGCAAGGCCTGGAACTCAGTCTCTGAGTAAGACCCGGTCTCTAACCTCCAGAAGCTCGCAGGCCTGTGGGCTGTGTGCTCCAGGCCCATCTAGACTAGAGAGTCTTTCCTGATGCGGAGATGCGCTTGCACTAGGTTTATTTCAGAGATTTCCAGGTGGTAGAGACAGGAGGAGTCCTCTCAGCTGCAGCTTGCAGAAGAGACCCCCTGATTTCCCTCCCCACCTCACCCCCTCGAGGGTTGTGGAACAACCCTCCAAGGGGTGATCGCAGCTTGGGGGTCAGGGGACCGAGAAGAAGGGAGGATGGGCGTCACTCCAGAGGCCAGAGAGCCCAAGGTGCCTGCAGGGGTGTGAGAATAACAGTGTCCATTCCTTCCAGGGCCCTGGGAAACTGCACCTGTTCTCCATGCTTCAGAGAACCTTCCGGGAAGTGAGCGGAGTATTCTTCAGGCCACCTGCTATCAAGGTGGTAAGTGGAGGCTGCCTTTATGAAGGGCCAAGGACACCCTTATCTGCTGAGCAGGCCTGGCTGAACCCCAGCAGGCTCCCCACCCACAGCCCAGCATGATTTATGAAAAAGATGCAGTCATGGTGTCAGGTTCTTAGTGATCTGGGACAGAGCTAGGAAACACACATTCCCAACCCCAGTTTACTATGGCCACACTGAAAACACAGCCCATTATTACAGAACAGGGCAGCTAGACTGAACTGACCCGGGGCAGACAGAGGCTTCAAATAGGGGACAAGCTCAACAGATGTGTGTCAGATGGTGGGTAAAATGCATCTCTTACAAATACCACCATTGCCTGTGTGTGTGCTCAGTCATGTCCGACTCTGCAACCCCATGGACTACAGCCCTCCAGGCTCCACTGTCCATGGGATTTCCCAGGCAAGAGTGTCAGAGTGGGTTACCAATTCCTTCACCAGCTGAGCTATCAGGGGGCCCTGACTTCCCTGGTGGCTCAGACGTAAAGTGTCTGCCTATAGTGCGGGAGACCCGGGTTTGATCCCTGGGTTGGGAAGATCCCCTGGAGAAGGAAATGGCAACCCACTCCAGTACTCCTGCCTAGAAAATCCCATGGATGGAGGAGCCTGGTAAGCTACAGTCCATGGGGTTGCCAAGAGTCGGACACAACTGAGTGACTTCACTTTCTTTCACCATTTCCTACTCCAACTATTGCCTGAGGATAGAATACTTCTAATTCATCTGATCATCTCATGTAGACACACCATAATAATAAACAAATACATATCAAAATTCACTTCTAACGGCACTGTTGCACGTTTACTCAAATGGATGATATCACTGTATCATTAGTTACAAGCCCTATAAATGAGAAAATGGACATTTGAAAGTATCAGTGGCCATAACAGATGTGGCTGGAAGGAGGGAGCAGGACACGCGATTGTAAGGAGGAGGGGTAGCATCTGTTTGGAAGGGTCCTGAAAGTTTCTTAGATGTCCTGTGATTATCTTATAGTCAGTTCTTGGTTATCACAGTAATGCGGAGGGTCAAAGAAATGCATGGATAATCTAAGATGATGAGAATTAAAATAAATCAGTTAAAAAGCAGGCTTCTGGCTTTGGCATGCAGTCAAATGTACATGCAATTCGACACACCCACTCTCTTTCTGCACCCTGATGTCCAGCCCCTCCCTGTGTTGGCCGTGCTGGCCAGGACAGCTGGGCAGGCAGCCACAAGCAAGCCATAAAACTCAGGACTCCATCCCAAATGGGGGAAACCTTTTCTCACAGGCGGCAGAGTTAGAGAGGCACACCCAGCCATGCAATCAGGGCACCTGCCCAAGTGAACAGGTGACATAGAAAGGTGGACACATTAGGTTGTGACCACAGTTGTATCAGTGGTCAGGGAACCTGGTCCTATAACTGGAAAGACTAGCAGGACTCGCAAGGTACATGGCAACCCTGTTCCTCCACTTCTGACCCCTTCTCTCAAAATGGCTATTTTTAAGTCTTTTTCTTGGTCCACTCCGACACAGGACTGCAGGGCAGAAAACACAGCATCCTTGAGTGAAGACAAGGACATCTGGAAGCTTTTTTAAAAAAAAGTAATGGAGACAGGAATTGGGACCAGCTGCCAGGAAATATGTACCCAGGAAACATCACTGCCAACCTCGCCCCTGCCATCTGCTGTCAGATTATCCGGATTGGGGGAGGGGATGGGGTTCTCAGGAGCCCCCCCTTCTCGCAGAACTGACTTTGCAGTCAGAAGAATCCATAGTCTGAACCCATGGCGTAACAGCTGGTCCCCTTAGGCTTTTCACTTAGTCTGAAGGTGAGGATTCCGCTGAGGTTGCGGCCCAGAGAAAACACGTGCTCGGCGCGGAGCGCAGCCAGAAGTCCGCAGACAGGAAGGCATCTACTTCACTATAACTCCTAATGGCTCCGAAATGACGGCGGGCCAGACAGGAAGAGGCAAAAGCCGTCCGTCTTGGGACAGGGGAGCAGCAGCCACCGGGGCTGATATCGCTGGGAGGGGGCCTTCGCACACTTTCACCCACGAACCCCGGGGGCGCAGGCCCGCCCGTGGTCACTGTCCTCGGCGCCCCCCGCCCACGATCGCCCGTGCCGGGTCCCCCTCGTCCGACGTCGCCACACTCACGGGCACAGGTCTTGCCGTCACCGCGGAGCACGTGTCCCTCGGGACACTCGCAGACGAAGGATCTGTCCGTGTTGACGCAGGAGTACTCGCAACCGTGGTGGCTCAGCAAGCAGTAATCCACTCCTGCAAAACCCCACAGCCAGGGAATCAGATCACGGTCCCGCGCCCCTCCCTAACCTCCTCCTCCTGCCCCGGGGAGGCGCACGGTCCCCAGGGGACAGCCCCGCCATCGCCCCCGGAGCAACGAGCAGAGGGCAGGGCGGGGCCCGCCGTCCCCTACGGCCTACGGCCGTCACGTTCTCCACGCTGGCGGCAAAGCTCTTCCCTGTAAGAGAAGCACGAAGGGCACTCACGCGAGCAGGTCTTGAGGTCGTCGTTGATGAGGAAGCCTTCCGAGCACTGGCACACGAACGAGTCCTCCGTGTTGAGACACAGCTGCTCACAGCCGTGGTCCTGCTCGGCGCAGTGATCCACCCCTGCAGCGACCACACAGGAAACCCCCCTGAAGTAAGCCAGGAGGGCATCAGAGAACAAAACCACCTCCCCCGGGGAGCCACTGCCTGGCAGTTTCACTCCGCTGATGCCCAAAAGAGTGCCGTGGGAGGTTTCCTTCCGCCCTGTGCCACTGGCCTGGCTTGTTTTATTTCCTATTTCTTTGAGGAGTAAGGTGCATATGACTCCGGCCAAGGCGGTAATGACATTAGTCCTCTGCACCTGTGCCAGGTCTGGGCACGCATCACCTGCAATCCCCAGGGCACCGCTGAGAGAAGGTGCCCTCCCCATGGCACAGAGAGGAGAACCAGGCTCGGGAAGGTGGAGCCGCGGACCCCACCCTCTCCCTGCAGGTGACAGAGCAGTGTCTCAGGATGTGGGGGGCTCCACACCACACTCTTTGGGCTCAAATCCCACCTCACCCCACCAGCTTCCCAGCTGTGAGATGCTTGCTGGGTGGTCATTTGGCCTCTCTGCCACCATCTCATGACTTGAGAAATGGGGTTGAGGCTCGCTTTTTTCCAAGAACGTGGTGGGAGGAGTTGATTCACCTAAAGCCCTCAGAACAGTAGCTGGCATACATAATCACTTCGTGAATGCCCATCATTACTAAGTATATGGCTGGGGAAGAAATAATTGTATAGTTCCTTTGTATCTGAAAGAGGAAAAGCGCTGTTATCCCCCATAACCGGGACATCCAGATTCTGAAAACAAACCAACGCCAAGGCCTTGCATGTGTGGCCAGCCCTGGCACCCGAGCCCAGCACAGCTGGCCCAGCTAGGATAACACACACACAGCTGCGGTGAACTGGTTCCCACAGGACAGCCCTGCAGGCTGCCTCCCAGATTTCCTTGATGGAGAAAACGCACACCCAGAGACTGGAGAGACACTGGAGGCCTTGTGCAGGGCCGTGGGGTGGGCCTCTGTGACTCCCACAGGGCCTGGCACTGTGCCTTCTGGAACATTCCACCCGTGGCTGTGCCTACTGCAAACACTCGCAAGATCTCAAGAGCCAGAGGCTTGTGTTCACATCTCAGGTCACCATTTACCCGCCACGTGACCCTGGGAAACGTAACTTAATCCCCTTGCACTTGTTTCCCCGTCTTTAAACGGGGGTAAGAATGTTGATGCCTCACTGGGATCTGGTGCAGATAAAGTGAGTGAGTACTTGGGAAGTGATCCCGGCCATGCCTGCACAGAGCAAGCCCCTCATGAGGGCTTCCTGTCGTGATGGTCTGTGGGCTCCCTGCGCCCCCATGGGGAACAGGATTACCAGGCTCTCTCTGGGGACTCGTAGGAAGAAATGGCTTGGTTTCTACTTTCTTGAAGCTGACTAGATGGTCCTCCTTACTAGATTCCAGAAAGAAAAGACGGCCCAATCTCTTCTGCCCCAAGACGTGCAGGGAGGGAGAGGCAGGTCACGGCCCCTGGGGCTCTACGTGGGCTCATCCAGGTCCCACCTAGCCTGCCCTGGGATGCCTGCAGAGCTGTCAGCTGGCCAGCCCCATGCTCCTGGAAGAGAAGGCAGACAGACTGTACACAGATCCATCTTCACCAGGGCGTCTCCTCGTCGAGCGGAAGGACCCTTGCTCACCACTGGCTTCTCCCAAGGACTCAGAGACTTCCAGAGGCAAGTGCAGAGCAGTGCCAACTCTCTGGCTCAAAAATGCTTTGACTTCCAAGATTGATGCTTCGGAAGCTTGATGGAGGACTCTGTTCCTTCTGAAGACCGAAAGGGGCACGAGGTTTCCCGAGGGCTGCTCTGCACCGAATACTTCATCTGTGAAACTTTCCCTCCAGGCAGGGGAAGGTCCACATACTGAACAGCTGTACTGTTCTCACTCACAATCTATCTCTGTCGCCAAAGCTGGAGCAGATGTGCAGCTCGCTGGGTGGAAAGCCACACAAAGGGCCCCTTCTGTGCCAGCCATGTCACCGAGCCCCTTGCCGGCAACCTCCGGGGTCAGGGCGTCCCCCCGCTGTGTCACACGCCCCACCCCCGCTGGCTTGGACCAGTGGAGACTGTGCCTCGTAAAAAAGACATGGAACCATCCAGCTGGCACATCCTGCAAGTTTCCACGTTGACATCACCGGACCGAGTTGTGTTGCGCCTCTTACACAAGAAAATGAAGACAATGCTTCATAAAAAGTCCCATGTTTCTCAGCTCCACCCTCAGATCAGGTCTGCAGTGGCCCAAGGGCCTTCTGAGGTCTGTCTCTTTTCTGGTTCCTGTCCCAGGCTCTGTGACAGCAAAGAGCTCTTATTTTTAATTGTGTGTTTTCCTGTGTCAAGCACTGTGCTAAGAGGCTGAAATAGTCCTCAGGATTTCCCTTAACAACTCCAGGAAATCAACACTGTTATCATCTTCACTTTTTTAAACGGATGGGAAAGTCAAAGCTTGCAGAACTTTAATACCTTACCTGGGGTCCCTTGTCTAGTATGAGGCAGAGTTTGGATGAAATCAGGCTGGTCTAACTTAATCAAGGCTCTCAAGAGCAAATAATAATATTAGCTAATATGTGTGTGTGTATTAGTTGCTCAGTCATGTCCAACTCTTTGCGACCCCGTGGACCCCTGCCAGACTCCTCTGTCCATGGAATTCTCCAGGCAAGAATACTGGAGTGGGTAGTCATTCCTTTCTCCAGGGAATCTTCCTGACCCAGGGATTGAAACCAGGTCTCCTGCATTGCAGGCATATTCTTTACCATCTGAGCCACCAGGGAAGCCTAGCTAATATTTACTGGACTTTTATTATGTGTCTAGCAGCGCTTTTCTAAGTGTTTTCTATGTGCTGATTCTTTCACTCTTCACAGTCCAGTCTCTGAGGGAGGCAGCATGAGTAGCCCCATTTTACAGATGATGAAACTGAGGCCAGGAAAGTTAAGGCTGCTGGACCGTCAGGCTCATAGGAAACCCAGGAGCTTCAGAAGTGACTGACTGCTAGTGAGCCCCCGGGGCCTGTGTGTGAACCTGGCCCTCCCATGCGCCCCTGACCCGGGTACACTCACGGCTGCAGGTCTTGCCGTTGGGGTCCAGGCTGTAGCCCCGGCGGCAGCGGCAGTAGTAGCCCTCCTCCGTGTTGATGCATTCGTGCTCACAGCCCGGCTTGTTCAGTGCACAGTAGTTGATCCCTGAGGGGAGAAAGGGCCAGCACTCCTTCAGGCTTGGGGCTTCTCCCAGGGCTGAGGCTGCCCCCCCCCCCCTCAGTAAACATTCAGTAAGGAAGGTGCTCCAAGGGACACAGACAGCCGCTCCTGTTCTCCACAAGCTTGTTTGGGAGAACCTGGCACCTGGGGGGTATAGCCCTCTGCGTTCTCCAGCCTAGGGCTCTTCCTCAATAGATGGCCAAAACACTGGTGAAATGGGTTGAGTGCCACAGTTCCCAGCCCATCTCCTCCCAAGAATGATGGAAACACTGGGAAAATTCAGTCTCTTCTTCCAGTTAACATGATTACTAGGGCTCAAAGCATGTCACTGCTGCCGGCAGTGACATCTAACAATGACATGGGATGGTGCGAGGCAGAATAAACAACAAGATACCCAGCGATTTAGGAGAGGCAGGAAAAGGCAGTTACATTGAGAAGGCTCCAAAGTCCACCGGGTTCTGGGTGAGAGTGTGACACCATCCGTAATCAAGAAACTGGAGAAGACGCATCTCTGATGCTGGCCCAGGTTGTCACAGCTCTGTCCTAGTCACCCCCATCCAAGCTGCATTTCTGCCGGCAGACATCGGCAGCATCACCACCAGCAGTCAATTAGCAGTTTCATTTTCTGGTAGAAAATGCTAAAACCACATGCTGGGTCACCCCCACCCCCACCCCCACATACAGAGAAGGTAATGGAAGAGACGAAGAACTATAAAGGGAAATAAAATGAGCTTTGCGGAGGGCCTCTGTGAGACTGGTCACCACCAACCTCAGGGCTGAGCTGGAGCCATTTAGCTGCATTGTTCTTTTTCCCGGGGATGTGGCAGACACTGTTGGTTGCCTTGCCAACAAGCATTACCCTGTCTTCCTGAAACCAGAACCCTGACCCCCCAAGGCATGAGTCATGAGTGGTGTAAGCCAGCCTGGCAAGCATCTTCTCCTTTGCCAGGAATTGGTCTAGAGGTGGGAAGATGCCTAGTTCTCGCCAACGAGACAGAATTTATTGGGGCCCCTAGGAAAGACGTCTCTTCCTGAGAAGACAAAGATGTATGAAAAGAAATGAAATGGAACCCATGCCCAAAGGACCTCAGACCATCCTGTAAAGGGTCCATGATGTGCCCTCCCGCAGGACTGGTGGACGGAACTTTCCATGGCCACGGAGAAGAAGTGGCTGCAGTCTGAGCCCATGGAGAGAACTCCCAGGCCCTGCAGGGGACTGGCCTAAGAGAAGAGCTGCCTCCACGAGCCGCGGGCCCTGGGCACGCTGTCTGTACTCCGTCCCTTCTGCCCGAGGAGAGGCAGACTATTGTTAGCTGTGTGCACTTTCTCAGTTCATCAACAGCCTCACCTTGTGAAACAGAAGTGAGTGTCAGAAAACAAGGAACGAGATTCAGTGAAGAAAAATAGACCTAGCAATAAAGCATCGACCACAGGCAAAGAGACCAGGAGCCAAGTAAAGAGACACAGAACACAAAGGGCCCACAGTCTGGGCCACGCACTGTAGGACCTGCAGGGATCTCTCTTTTACATCATCAGAGAAAAGTACAATTATCTTCAGTAAGTGCTGTTCTAAAAAGCCAGCCTTCAGCCACTATGGAAAACAGTATGGAGGCTCCTCAAAAAAATTAAATACAGAATTACATGCGATCCAGCGACTCCCCTTCTGGGTTTAAACCCAAAAGAACAGAAAGCAGGGCCTTGAACATATCGATGTTCACAGCATCTTTATTCATAATGACCCAAAGGTGGAAGCAACCCAGGTGTATACTGAATGGATCAGCAAAATGTGGCAAATACAGAATGTGGAATATTATTCAGCCTCAAAAAGGAAGGAAATTCTGACATGGAATGAGCCTTATGGTAAGTGAAAACAAGCCAGTCTCAGAAGGACAAATCTTGTAAGATTCCACTTATATGAGGTGCCTAGAGTAGGCAGTCATAGAGATGGAAAATAGAATGGTGGTTGCCAGGACTGGGGGAGAGAGGAATGGGGAGTTACTGTTTAATCAGTGCAGAGTTTCAGTTTGGGGAGATAAAGTTCTGGAGCTGGATGGTGAGAATGGTTGCTAACAACAAAAATGTACTTAAAGCCACTGAAGTGAAGTGAAGTGAAAGTTGCTCAGTTGTGTCCGACTCTTTGCGACCCCATAGACTATACAGTCCATGGCATTCTCCAGGCCAGAATACTGGAGTGGGTAGCTGTTCCCTTCTCCAGGGGATCTTCCCAACCCAGGGTTCCAACCCAGGTCTCGTGCATTGCAGGCAGATTCTTTACCAGCTGAGCCACAAGGGAAGCCCAAGAATACTGGAGTGGGTAGCCTATCCCTTCTCCAGAGGATCTTCCTGACCCAGGAATCGAACTGGGGTCTCCTACATTGCAGACAGATCCTTTACCAACTGAACTATCAGGGAAGCCCAAACTGTGCACTTAAAAATGGTTACAGTGGTAAATTTTGTTCTGTAGGCAGTCACTTCAGTCGTGTCCAACTCTTTGTGACCCTGTGGATTGGAGCCAGCCCGGCTGCTCTGTCCATGGGATTCTCCAGGCAAGAATACTGGAGTTGAGTTGCCACGCCCTCCTCCAGGGGATCTTCCCGACTTAGGGATCGAACCCACATCTCTTGCATTGCAGCCAGATTCTTTATCACTGAGTCACCCAGGAAGCCCCTTGTTCTGTATATCTTACCGCAACTTTTAAAGGGCCAACACTATCTTTAAGAAAGATTTAACATACCCTAATTAAATTAAAAAACACGGAGATTCTTGGGGCTTCCCTGGTAAATCAGTGGTAAAGAGTCTGTCCCCCTGCCAAGGCAGGGGACATGGGTTCGATTCTTGGTCCGCAAGGATCCCACGTGCCATGGAGCAACTAAGCCCGTGGACCACAGCTACTGAGCCTGCGCTCTGGAGCCTGGGAGCCTTAACTGCTGAGCCCACCATGAGCCACAACCACCGAAGCCTGCAAGCTCTAGAGCCCATGCTCCGCAACAAGAGAAGCCACCGCAATGGGAAGCTCAAGCACCACAACTAAAGGAAGCCCCGGCTGGCCACAACCAGAGAAAGGTCCCCCTCCCCCGAGCAAAAAAACACACAGCACAGTCAAAAGTTAATAAATAAATAATTTAAAAACATGGCGATTCTTAAAAAGGTCAGCACTCAGCTGTCTGGCAAACAGCAACTCCAAAATGCCTCTTCTCCGATGGTTCCTTGCCGCAGAGGTTGACCTGTAGAGCTCTGTCTGCTTCACATGCTTGAATCACAGTTCTTCACATGTATGTAAGTTACTTATTCCTTCACTCAGTATTCACTGGGTACCCACTATGCACCACCCCCCACCTCTGGTCCAGTCTGCTCATTAACTGTGATGAGCTACATGTGGGCCGGGCTTGGGTGTGGGTTTATCTGGCAAAGCCCAGAGTGTCCAGTAACCCTGCGAGATGAGACGGCTGGGCTGTCAGAAGGCCAACTAAACGGCATGTGTGAGTGCCGGCTCAAAACGGAGCTGGAGGCCTCACTGAGAAGGTAAGACATAAAAACACGAAAGATCAGAGGTAGGTCACTGCAGGCTGTCATGCCAACGGAGTGGCACAGAGAGTCAGTTTCAAAAAGATGGGACAGGCTACAAAATGTTCAAGCAGAAAGTCATGTTCCTTCAGTTTAGGAAATGGAGGTTCGGAGAAGCAAAGCAGTCTTTCCAAGGTCACAGGGCCAGGGTGGGTGATACTGCCAAGACTGACCCCCCTCACTCAGTTCAACCTGTGCACCCCGTACCCTGCTGTTTAGAGTGTGATGCCTCCAGTGGGGGAAGCACCAGCCTCGGTGCCAGCATGAGCAATCCTGGAGCCCCACCCACCTCTGACTCCACCCTGGGGTCCCCGCCTAGACAGTCAGTCCTGGGCTCTATGTTCTGCATCTCTGCCTCAGTAATTTATGCTTTAAGTCGATGACAGCACTTTCCAGAAAAAGAAATTATGCCTGGATGAGGAGAAAGAACAAATCCAGGCCAAGAGTGTTTTCTTCAGTAGGATTGTGCCTTGAATTCCGACCCCACCCCCACCCCCAACCCGGTTTAATTGGATGCTATCAAATTCCTTTGAAAGATAGATTTATTAGATTTGCAAACAGCCCACATCCATCAACCGCCCATTAAACGTAAATGGCTGTACTCTGAGCTCCAGATCTTTAACGCTCGGAAGATCTTCAGGCTCCTAACAACCAAGCCCAGATTTTAAACCCCATTTCTCTGCTTCCTGATCCCACGAAATGCTCCAGAGAGGCACTGAGCGCTCGCTTTCCGTTAGCAGCTGTCTGCCATAATCGCCGGCATGCACACATCAGGGCAGGGGTGGCTCTCAGAGGGATCTCGGCAGCGGAGGGCTGGGTTTGCAGCAAAGACAATGGAAAAAGTAACGATGAGGCAGGATGTTGGGAGAAGGGCTGATGAGGACATTGGGTTTTAAGAAACAAATTCCATTTTTCTTGGATGAAAAACTAGGGCACCTGGCTGAAGAGGAAATGGAGCTATCCCTGAATATATATACATGAGTGTTAAGGACTCTGGGCCTGGAGACAGCTCCAGGCTAATTTGTGGTGGTCACACTGTTTCCAAATGGTCACTTCCTCTCCATTTATCCTTCTGTTCTTGGCCTCCCTCCTCCCTTGATAACGATGCAATGCAAGCACTGCCTTGGACCCTTCTCTTATTCCAAGTGCCTCTCCAGGCAGGATGTGGAGGGTGGGGCAGAGGGCAAGGGAATCTCAGATGACTGTAAGTGATGCGGAGCTTCAAGCCAGTTCCCCTCCACCAATGGCCACGTGCCCAGCTCACTTCCTCCTCCCTCCACTAGCAACACACAGTGAAGCCTGCGACTCCAGTGACTGAGTTGGAGCAGATCTAATTTTCCCCCATGGAAGAGGTCTAGGTCCACAACTAAGTCCCACTGGTGAGTGATTTTTCCCTGGGGGTAGCCAGCCACTGACACGCTTGCCCCGAGAAAAAGGTGTACATAGCTCAGAGAGGAGCGGCCGGGCTGGCCTCTCCCACGGACCGCATGCATGTGTGGTCTGATGGAAAATAGTCTATCTAATTGTTTTCACATTCTGAACCTCTCAGTTAAAATTCCCATCTGATGCTTAAACATCGCCAGAGTTTGCATCCAGGCAAGGTGGTGGGAATTCTCTTTTGTAAGAGAGGCTCAGTTTCAAAATATGGGCTCTGCTACCTTTAACCACCCTGCAAGGTCTCACACACGTGAGTCAACATGTGCTGTGGGCAGGCTGCGGCTTGTGGATTCAGTTCAGTAGCCCACGATGCTTTTCAAAAAACGATGTGTGGTCAGCCTTTTTAAAATCCAGTCCTGTGGTGCAGAATACTGCTGCACCCACACTAGGAAGAAGTGGATGAGGGATATGTCCCTCAGTGGGAGTTCCAGAGAGTTCTGTGAGTCAACAGTCAGGAGAATGGAGACAGTTCAGTGTGCATATGTGTGGGCTAACTTTGGGAATGCTTTTTGAAAAAAATCACAACTTGTGTGCCTTACAAAGGCCACCTTTCTAACAAGATTAATTCAGATGATAGTTGCCATTTCTCTAGGATGATAAATTTCAGAGATTCATGTAGTCTTTCATTCATTCACTAAATATTGTGTCACATCAGCACGTGCTGAATACTTAAGGTGTTGAGGATTCACGAGAGAGAAAAAGAGAAGAATCGCTGTCCTTGTAGACCTTCCATTCCAGGGGGTCTCTCAGGGACAGGTCACTTAAAGATATCCCATTGGAGGTTCATGCTCTAAACACCCCGTCAAGCCCTCTGAGGTGCCAGAGGACACCATCTGAGCCACTCAGCACATCCTTAATATCACCCTGCTGACACTAGGCACCTCTCCAATGCTGTGAGGATGCCCCAGAGTCTCCTATTTTTTTCTTCCTTTATACCAAGGAAAGATGCAATGTCCCCCTTCTTAGCGGCCCTCAAGGGTCTCATCTTGAGACTTCCCTGGTGGTCCAGTGGCTAAGACTCTGAGCTCCCAATGCAGGGAGCCTGGGTTCCATCCCGGCTAAGGGTACTAGATGCCACATGCCACAGCTAAAGATCCTGCTTGCTACAACAAAGATAAAAAATCCAGCGTGCTGCAGCTAAGACCTGGCACATTCAAATAAATAAAAGTAAACATTAAATTTAAAAAGTGTCTCATCAGGTAGGATTGGAAGAAACCAGCTCCTTTTCCCTCCAACTCTGGATCCAGCCTTTTCTTTCTCAAAGTCCCAAATACATGTTGTGAGGGTAAGGAGGTGGGGGCATGCGTCCTCATTTCAGGTATGGCGAGAGCTTCAGCTGGCGCCTTGACTTCACTAAAGGAAACCAGTGGGCAAACCCAGTCTATGCACTGGCTAAAAATCACCCCCATCACAGGATCAGGTGAGACAAAAGGTAAAATAAGGGGCAGAATGATGTCAGCGAGCACAAATGCTGAGAACAAGTACACCTGCTGGAGATTTGCCAGAAAACGGAAAACCAACTGGGCCATCTGTGGAACAAGCCCCTCTTCCGCACGCAGTGCAACTTACTTCTGCAGGTTTTCTGATCTGGATTCAGGGTAAAGCCTTTCAGGCAGCGGCAGGCGTAGGAATCATCTGTGTTAACACACTCGTGCTGGCATCCATGGTTAGGTGAGGCACAGTAGTCTATCTCTGCAAAGAAAGAAAAATCATAATGATGAACCAAACTGGAAATCTAGCATAGGAAAACCAAAGGACTCACAGTCTTAACTTTCCCTAAACAGATACATTCCTGTGACTTCAAACACTCAAAACACTCAGGCCATTGAGGGATCTCTCAGTGAAGCTATTTCTGTGTTTAGGGATATGGCCTCCCAGGAAGAGGACTTTCTTGACATATTACAAGATGTTTATGCCTTGTGAAGAGGCTTTCCTTGTCCTGGTTCATGTCAGAGCCACCAAAACGTAAGCGTTGTTTGTTATCTTGCAGGCAGGGAAGAGGGAGCCTGGCTGAATGTTTTACAGAAGGCATGCAACTAAAACAATGACTTCAAACCGCTTAGCTGATTGAAACACTTAGCCAAGCAGTATACGAAATCAAATCCTGGAAAAAAGAAGGCCTGAAAGTGAAAGGCATCCTTTGAGGCAAAACACCTCCCTGTTATTTTTGGCCTCATCTGCTGCTGCTGCTGCTGCTGCTAAGTCACTTCAGTCGTGTCCGACTCTGTGCGACCCCATAGACGGCAGCCCACCAGGCTCCCCCGTCCCTGGGATTCTCCAGGCAAGAACACTGGAGTGGGTTGCTATTTCCTTCTCCAATGCATGAAAGTGAAAAGTGAAAGTGAAGTTGCTCAGTCATGTCCAACACTTGGCGACCTCATGGACTGCAGCCTACCAGGCTCCTCTGTCCATGGGATTTTCCAGGCAAGAGTACTGGAGTCGGGTGCCATTGCCTTCTCCGAGCCTCATCTGCCCTTAAATCATATCAAGATTTCACATCTCTAGGTATACAGTGTTGTTGTTTTAGTCACTAAGTCGTGTCCGACTCTTTGGTGACCTCATGGACTATAATCCACCAGGTCCTCTGTCCATGGGATTATCCAGGCAAGAATACTGTAGTGGGTTGCCATATCCTCCTCCAGGGGATCTTTCTGACCTAGGGATCAAACCCAGGCAGGCAGATTCTTTACCACTGAGCCACCAGTGAAGCCCAGGTACGCATTAATTTAAACCAAAATAGAAAAAAAAAGGCCACATGGAATTTTTAATAATGAGATATTATTGTGTAAGTATTTTGTAGATATGGAATGGGACTCTTCTACTGATGGGTCTGAAACTTGAATGCATTGTCTAAAATTGCTTGAAATAAGTGGCCACTGATGGGGTCTTAAGAGAAGTCTTTTTGTTTCGATGAGGGTTTTCATTGTTTCAAGGAACATATGAACTACATATATCATTTTCATAATGAAGCATTTGGTATAAATGAGTTTTCCCAGCCTATACCAAAGGAAACAAAATGAGTAAGAGAAAAGTGCATAGTATTCTCAAAAGGAAAAATATTGAGAAGATGCCAATTCTTCCCAATTTAAAGTCATGGAAAATTTTAAATATAAAAAGAACAGAATAGTATAATAAATCCACTTGCATATCATTTGGCTTCAAGAGAATTAATCTACAGCAAACCTTGTTTCCTGTATACTCCCATATCCCATGCTAAGATGCCATATAACTTGAAACTAAACCCCAGATGTTATATCATTTTGTCCATAAATATTTCATAATGTATCCTTAAAAGACTGGAACTCTTTAAACATAACTGCAATACCACAATCACCTATATTTTTTTAAAAACATTCTTATTTGGAAATGATTTTAAATTTACAAAAGTTACAAACATAAAAATACAAGCAGACAGGTAAAAGAAGCACCTATAGACTCTCTATCCAGACTCATCTATTATTCATATTTACCCCAATTGCTTTATCATTTTTTCATTCATCTCTCTGAATTATTTCAGAGTAAGCTATACATTTGTTGTTTAGTTGCTCAGTCGTGCCCAACTCTTTGTGACCCTGTGGACTGTAGCCCGCCAGGCTCCTAAACACAGCTTGTACTTCCTAAGAGTAGGTATCAGTTCAGTTCAGTCACTCAGTTGTGTCCGACTCTTTGCGACCCCATAAACCATAGTACACTAGGCCTCCCTGTCCATCACCAACTCCTGGAGTCCACCCAAACCCACGTCCACTGAGTCGCTCACTCAAACTCATGCCCATCGAGTCGGTGATGCCATCTAACCATCTCACCCTCTGTCGTCCCCTTCTCCTCCTGCCTTCAATCTTTCCCAGCACCAGGGTCTTTTCAAATGAGTCAGCTCTTTGCATCAGGTGGCCAAAGTATTGGAGTTTCAGCTTCAACATCAGTCCTACCAGTGAACACCCAGGACTGATCTCCTTTAGGATGGACTGGTTGGATCTCCTTGCAGTCCAAGGGACTCTCAAGAGTCTTCTCCAACACCACAGTTCAAAAGCATCAATTCTTCGGTGCTCAGCTTTCTTTATAGTCCAACTCTCACGTCCATACATGACTACTGGAAAAACCACAGCCTTGACTAGATGGACCTTTGTTGACAAAGTAATGTCTCTGCTTTTCAATATGCTATCTAGGTTGATCATAACTTTCTTTCCAAGGAGTAAGTGTCTTTTAATTTCATGGCTGCAATCACCATCTGCAGTGATTTTGGAGCCCAGAAATATAAGGTCAGCCACTGTTTCCACTGTTTCCCCATCTATTTGCCAGTGATAAAACCACAGTGTAGCCATAACTGCATAAATTTACATTTATACAAGACTTTATACAAGACTTTTATTTAATCTACCATCCATATTTTAGTCTTCTCAGTTGATCTAATAATATTCTTTATAGTATTTTTTACCCTCTAGTATAGAATATAGTAAAGGGTCAGGGATTATATTTAATTTCATGTATGCTTAGCCTCCTTTAATCTGGAAACCATGTTGTCTATTGTGGCCATTTAAATTAAAATGGAATGAAAGCAACCTAAACGCCCATTGACAGGTGAATGGCTAAAGAAGGGATGGTGTGTATATGTATATAAATAATGGAATATTATTCAGTCATAAAAATGAATGAAATAATGCCATTGGCAGCAACATGGATGAACCTAGAGATTACTGAAGTAATTAATTAATTAATTAAGTGCTGTAAGTATAGCACTTAAGTGAAGTAAGTCGGAAAGAGAAAGACGAATACCACAGGATATCACTTATACGTGGAATCTAAAACACAACACAAATGAACATATCTATGAAACAGAAAGTACTCACAGACGTGGAGAACAGGCTTGTGGTTGCCAAGGGAGAGGGGTGGTGGGGAGGGAAGGATTGGGAGTTTTGGATTAGTAAATGCAAACTAGTATGTATAGGATGGATAAACAACAAGTGCAGAGCACAGGGGACTATATTCAATATCCTGTGATAAACCATAATGGAAAAGAATATGAAGGGCATATATACATATAGCTGAATCACTTGCTGTATAGCAGAAATTAAACATAGTATTGTAAATCAACTATACTTCAATAAACTTTTTTAAAAAAGTAAAAACATTTGCTTTTACATTTGTGTTTATCTTCCCTTATACTGAAAATATAGGTACAAAGTGACATTAATATTATATATACTTATCGTGTCATATATTTATATGTGTATCTGTATAATTTCAAAGTAAGAATAACAATTCTATTAATACTAGGACTCCTGGCAACAGTTAAAGTTCTTTTGTTTTTTGGACATCTGCCACTTGGAGTGTAATGTCAATGAATTCCATGCCCATCACTTAAAATAATTCTCCTGGTGATTATGCCAACAACCTGATTTACAGTTAGGCTCATTTGCTTCAATTTGTGTTCTGTAGGCAATTCTCCAACACCAATTTAGAGCCCTGTAATTTAATTCAGTTCTGACACTACCTATAGTTAACATCCAGTCTCACAAGGTAAAGTGTAAGGTCCCCAACAAGACTGCCCTTACTTCAGACATCAGTTTTCAGGGGGGTGTGCCCAGCCGACCTTCACTTCTGCACAGCCACCTGCAATCCTGGGGTTTCCCACAGCTAGTTCCTCTCAATAGAACTCAGGAAAGTGCTATACTTACAGTTACCGTAATCAAGATGGTTTTAACTCTCCCTTTCCAATCTAGATTTCATTTCTTCCTTTCTTTTTTACTTCCTTATTACAATGGTTAGAACATTAGTCGCTCAAGTCGAGTCCAACTCTTTGCGACCCCATCCATGGAATTCTCCAGGCCAGAATACTGGAGTGGGTAGCCTTTCCCTTCTCCAGGGGATCTTCCCAACCCAGGGACCCAACCCAGGTCTCCTGCATTGCAGGCGGATTCTTTACCAGCTGAGCCACAAGGGAAGCCCCTCAGAACCTTACAGGCTGTGCTAAATAGAAGTGGTGAGAGTGGGTGTCCTGTTTTACTCATCTAATAAGGAAAGCATTCAATCTTTCATCAGTCAGCACGACGTTAGCGGATAATTTTTTCACTGATGCACTTTATCAGACTGAGGCAGTTCTCTTCAATCCTAGTCTGCTGAGAGTTTTGTTTTGTTTTGTTTTTTAATCATAAATGAGTGTCAGGTCTTGTCCAGTGCTCTTTCTGTATGTACTGAATTGGATCATACGGTTCCTGCTTTTTGTATGTTAATGTTTTAAATTTCATTAATCAAACTTTGAATGTTAAATCATCCTTGAATTCCTGCAATAAATCTCAGGAAGTATTATCCTTTTCATATATTGTGGAAATTTTTTTTAATTTATTTTAACTGGAGACTAATTACTTTACAATATTATGGTGGTTTTTGCCATACATTGACATGAATCAGCCATGGATGTACATGTGTTCCCCATCCTGACCCTCCCTCCCACCTCCCTCCCCATCCCATCCCTCAGGGTCATCCCAGTGCACCAGCCCTGAGCACCCTGCCTCATGCATCGAACCTGGACTGATGATTTAGTTTACTGTATTGGTGTTTTTCTTTCTGACTTACTTTGCTCTGTATAATAGGCTCTAGTTTCATCCACCTCATTAGAACTGATTCAAATGTATTCTTTTTAATAGCTGAGTAATATTCCATTGACTATGTGTACCACAGCTTTCTTATCCATTCGTCTGCTGATGGACATCTAGGTTGCTTCCATGTCCTGGCTATTGTAAATAGTGCTGCGATGAACATTGGGGTACATGTGTCTTTTTCAATTCTGGTTTACTCGGTGTGTATACCCAGCAGTGGGATTGCTGGGTCGTACGGGAGTTCTATTTCCAGTTTTTAAAGGAATCTCCACACTGTTCTCCATAGTGGCTATACTAGTTTGCATTCCCACCAACAGTGTAAGAAGGTTCCTTTTTCTCCACACCCTCTTCAGCATTTATTTTTTGTAGACTTTTTGATAGCAGCCATTCTGACCGGCGTGAGATGGCACCTCATTGTGGTTTTGATTTGCATTTCTCTGATAATGAGTGATGTTGAGCATCTTTTCATGTGTTTGTTAGCCATCTGTATGTCTTCTTTGGAGAAATGTCTGTTTAGTTCTTAGGCCCATTTTTTTATTGGGTCGCTTATTTTTCTGGAATTGAGCTGCAGGAGTTGCTTGTATATTTTTGAGATTAATTCTTTGTCAGTTGCTTCATTTGCTATTATTTTCTCCCATTCTGAAGGCTGTCTTTTCACCTTGTTTATAGTTTCCTTCGTTGTGCAAAAGCTTTTCAGTTTAATTAGGTCCCATTTGTTTATTTTTGCTTTTATTTATATTGCAGAATTTGATTGCTAAAAATAAAGATCTTTTGCATGTATTTCATGAAGGATATTTGTGTCATTTTCTTTTCTTATAATGTCCCTTTATGTGTTTGGTATCATGCAGGCCTTATAGAATAAGTTGAAGGATGCTCCTTTCTCTCCCATTTTCTGGAAGAATTTGTATAAAACTGACATTAGTTTTTCCCCAAATGGTATAAATTGGTAGAACTTACCGGTTAAGTCAGCTAGCCCTGGAATTTTCTTTGTGGGAAGGTTTGTAAGTACAAATTCAATTTCTTTTACTAGAGAGAGGCCTATTCAGATGATCTATTTCTTCTTGAGTTCATTTTAGAAGTTTGTGAATCCAACAACATGTAAAAAAGATTATACTCCACGACCAAGTTGGATTCATCTCAGAGTCACAAGGATGGCTCAGCACACACAAATCAATCAATATGATACACCACTTCAGCAAAAGAAAAGTAAAAAATCAGATAATCATCTCAACAGATGCAGAAAAAGCATTTGATGAAATTCAACATTCATTCACGATTAAAAACTCTTACCAAAGTGATTATAGAGGCTATTTATGACAAACCCACAGCTGACATAATACTCAACGGTGAAAAGCTGAAAGCCTTCCCACTAATATCTGGAACTAGACAAGGATGCCCATTCTCACCACTTCTGTTGAACATAGTACTGGAAGTCCTAGCCACAGCAACCATAATAGAAAAAGAAATAAAAAGTATCCAAATTGAAAGGGAAGAGGCAAAATTGTCATTATATGCAGATAACATAATACTATGTATTTAAAAACCAAAAAAATCCACACAAAAACTAACAGAACTGATAAACAAATTCAGCAAGGTAGTAGGATACAAGATTAACATACAGAAACTGGTTTTATTTCTTTACAGTAACAATGAAATGTCAGAAAGGGAAAGGAAAAAGGCACTTCCTTTTAAAAAAGGAATTACATCAAAAAAAGGTAAAATACTTCAAATAAACCTGACCCAGGAGGTGGAAGATTTATATGCTGAGAACTATAAAACATTGTTAAAGGAAACTGAAGATGATTTAAAGAAATGAAAAAATATCCCATTTCTACTGGATTAGAAGAATTAATACTGTTAAGATAGCCATACTACTAAAAGCAATTTACAGATTTAATATGATCCCCACCAAATTACTCATGATGTTTTTCACAGAACTAGAACAAATAAACCTAAAATTGATATGAAAGCATAAAGATTCCTAAGCAATCCTGAGGAAAAAGAACAAAGCAGAAGACATAAGACTTCAGAAAATAACTATAAAGCTACCGTAATCAGCATGGGGAACTCTCCTGATGGTCAAGTGGTTAAGATTCCGCATTCCCAATGCAAGGGGACTGGGTTCAATCCCTGGTCAGGGAACTAGATCCCACATGCTACAACTAAAGATCACATGCTGCAACTAAAGATCCTGCATGCTACAACTAAAGATCCCATACACTGCAACAAAGATTGAAGATCACATGTGCTGCAACTAAGACCCAGAATAGCCAAATAAATAAATTAATTAAAATAAAATATTTTTAAAAATCAGCATGGTATTAGCACAAAAACAGACATATGGGTCAATGGAACAGAATAGATAGCTCAGAAATAAACACGCATACCTATGAACAAAAGAGGTAAGAATTATACAATGGGGAAAAAACAGTCTCTTCAGCAAGTAGTGTTGGGAAAGTTGGACAGCCACACGTAAATCAATGAAGTTAGAACATATCTTTACATGATACACAATAATAAACTCAAAAATAGTTTAAAGACTTAAATACAAGACAAGACACCATAAAATTTCTAGAAGACAACATAGGCAAAACATTCTCTGACATAAATCATATCAGTGTCAATGGGCAACAGAAATGAAAGCAAATATGAACAAATGGGACCTAATCAAACTTATAAACTTTTGTACAGCAAAGGAATCATAAACAAAATTAAAAGACAACCTATGGACTGGGAGAAAAAAATATTTGCAAATGGTGCGACCAACAAGGGCTTAATTTCCAAAATATACAAACAACTCACACAACTCAACAACAAAAAACAAACAACCTAATCAAAAAAATGGCAGAAGACCTAAATAGACATCAGGGGCTTCCTGGGTGGTGCTAGTGGTAAAGAACCTGCCTGCCAATGTAGGAGGTGTAAGAGATGCAGCTTTGATCCCTAGGTCAGAAAGATTCTCTGGAGGAGGGCACGGCAACCACTCCAGTATTCTTGACTGGAGAATCTCATGGACAACAGTCGGACACTACTGAAGTGACTTAGCATGGATACACGCAAATAGACATTTCTCCAAAGAAGACATACAGATGACCAACATCATTAATTAGTAGACAAATGGAAATCAAAACTACAATGCGGTACCAGCTCACACTGGCCTGAATGGCCACTGTTAAAAAGTCTACAAATAGCAGATGCTGGAGAGGGTGTGGAGAAAAGGGAATCCTCTTACACTGTTGGTGAGAATGTAAACTGATGTGGCCACTATGGAGAACAATATGAAGGTTCCTCAAAAAACTGAAAATAAAGTTGCCATAGGATCCAGCAATCCCACTCCTGGACACATATCCAAATGAAACTATATTTCAAAGAGATAAATGCACTCCTAAATTCATAGCAGCACTGTTTACAATAACCAAGACATGGAAACAATCTACATATCCATTGACAGATGAATGAATTAAGATACAGTATGTATACACACAATGGAATATCACTTGGCCATAAAAAAGAATGAATAATGCCATTTGCAGTTACACAGATGGATCTACAGATTATCATACTAAATGAAGCCAGAAAGAGAAAGACAAAAACCATGTATCGCTTTATATGTGGAATTTTAAGTATGACACAGGGAACTTATCTATGAAACAAAAAGACTCACAGACATAGAGAACAGACCTGTGGTTGCCAAGGGAGAAGGAGTGTAGGGAGGATTACATCGGAAGTTTGGGATTAGCAGATATAAACTATTGTCTATAGAAAGGATAAACAACAGGTCCTATTTTATAGCACAGGGAAATATATTCAGTATCCTATAATAAACCATAATGGAAAAGAAAAAAATGAGTAGTTTGGGTCTTTCAAGGAATTTGTCTGAAGTTACTGGCATAAATTTGTTCATTAATCTCTCTTATTATCCTTTCAATGTTTATAGGATGCATAGTGATGTCCACTCTCTCATTCCTGATGCTGGAAATTTGTGTCTTCTCTCTTTTCTCCCCCTGACCAGTCTGGCAACTGATTCATCAATTTTACTAAATCTCAAAAAACCACTTTCTGATTTTACTAGTTTTCCCTGTTGGTTACCCATCATCTATTTCTTTAATTTCAGCTCAGATATTTATTTCCTTTCTTTTGCACATCAATTAATTATGTGAAAAAGTGTCAACCTCACTATTCATTAATTCATTCACTTATTCATTTAATAAATATTCTCTGAACGTCTACCATAGGTCAGGCACTGGAATCAGCAGGGGGCAAAAAGGCACAGTCCTTTTCCTCATGGAGCTAATAGGAGTCACTTATAATTTCTTAGAATAGAACAGATTGTTCATTAATCAATTGACACCAACAAGTAAGTTGGACATACATAATTTTATGAAAAAATAATAACTAAAGACATAACAAATAAAGCAATGAGAAAAAATTTTCTCCTAGTAAGTCGGCAAAAAAATTTTCAGTTCAGTTCAGTTGTTCCATCATGTCCACCTCTTTGCAACTCCATGGACTGCAGCACACCAGGCTTCCCTGTCCATCACCAACTCCCGAACCTCGCTCAAACTCATGCCCATCGAGTCGGTGATGCCATCCAACCATCTCATCCTCTGTCATCCCCTTCTCCTCCTGCCTTCAATCTTTCCCAGCATCAGTGTCTTTTCTAATGAGTCAGTTTTTCACAACAGGTGGCCAAAGTATTGGAGTTTCAGCTTCAGCATCAGTCCTTCCAATAAATATTCAGGACTGATTTCCTTTAGGATTGACTGATCCTAGGTTTGATCTCTTTGTAGTCCAAGGGATTCTCAAGAGTCTTCTCCAACACCGTAGTTCAAAAGCATCAATTCTTTGGTGCTCAGCTTTCTTTATGGTCCAACTCTCACATCCATACATGACTACTGGAAAAACCATAGCTTTGACTAGACGGACCTTTGTCAGCAAAGAAATGTCTCTGCTTTATAATATGCTATCTAGGTTTGTCATAGCTTTTCTTCTTTTTTTTTTTTTTTCATAGCTTTTTTCCTAAGGAGCAAGTGTCTTTTAATTTCATGGCTGCAGTCACCATCTGCAGTGATTTGGGAGCCCCAAAAAATAAAGTCTGTCACTGTTTCCATTGTTTCCCCATCTATTTGCCATGAAGTGATGGGACCAGATACCATGATCTTCGTTTTTTGAATGTTGACTCTTTTACAGGCAATTTTATGGCATAGCATAGAAACTGGTACAAAGGTTTTAGAAAATGATTTTGTAATATACATCAAAAGCCTTAAAAGTGTTAATAGCCTTTGACTCAATACATTTCCTTTCATGCTTTGTTCCTAAGAAAATGATCAGAAATGCAAAGATTTATAGTCAAGAACATTTATCACAATACAATTTGAATAGTTTAAAAAGTGCTGAGTAAACTGTGATATATACATATGATATACAGACATTAAAATGTTTTTATAAAGTTTAAATGACACAGGAAAATGCTCATGATTTTATGTCATAATGTGCTTAGCCGCTCAGTCATGTCTGACTCTTTGCAACCCCATGGACTGCAGCCCGCCAGGTCCTTCTGTCCATGGGGATTCTCCAAGCAAGAATACTTGAGCGGGTTGCCATACTCTCCTCCAGGGTATCTTCCCAACCCAGGGGTCGAACCCAGGTCTCCTGCATTGTGGGCAGATTCTTTTATCATCTGAGCACCAGGGAAGCCCTTTGTGTTACACTGTATGATCTCAACTCTATACAGATATATACATATGCATTAAAAAGAAAGACCAAGAGAAGTGTAGCAAATCAGTATTAAACAATGGTTACTGGTGGATGACAAGATTATAGTCATTTCATTCCATGCACTTTCATTTCTATACTATTCAGTTTTCTACAATGAGTCTATATTACTTTTGCAACTAGAAAAAGGTTAAAAATAAATATATACATATATAATCGTGAACTAGTTACTATGGATAATGGCAGAAGTAAAATAGAAAAAAGAACAGTGTGGGAGGTGCTCAGTGTTTGGAGAAGAAAATTGTCAGAGAACATCTGGGAACAATATGTATTGCTTCTGATGTCTATACCGGACATTCAAGATACAGGCAAGCAAAGCCAGTTTGTTTGGGAAGTGACTATGAGCTTCCAGGTAACGCAGGAATTTGGGGAGATAGGAAGCGAATGGACAACTGTGAAGAGGGCACGCTATCTGCTCCATGGACCACACCACCTACCTCACCATCTCTCACTCTATTCCAGCCACATGGAACTTCCTTGCTGTTCCTGAACACTGCCAGACATCCGTTTCTGCCTCAGGACCTTTGCACCAGTGCTGTTTCCTCTGCTTCCAAAGTCTCCCCCTTCTCTCACCGCCTTCAAGTCTTTGACCAGATGGGACTTTCTTGTTGAGATCTGTAATCCTCTGTCACTCAGCTCCAATAGAATGTGTGCTCCATAAGGACAGGAGGTCCTTGGTCTGTTTTATTCACCACCGTATACCCAGTGTCTACAGAAGTATCTGGGCTATAGTAGGTGACCAATAGATATTTGTTGAATAAACAAATGGTTATTGATATTACTCTTAATGGAGTGTTTTCTGAAAGTTCAGATGTGTAAACATTGCCTGCTAAGAACTAACAAGGAGTCACTAAGAGTGAAAGAGCTCATGGACCCTCCTTGATGCTTCTTCCTGCCAGGCTGCTTAAACACATCCCCCCGGGAGGATCTCAGTTGAGACATTCAGCCAGTTACAAACTCAACCAATGATTCTTTCATCCAGCACACATTTCTCCATCTGGTCTACAGGGCACAGGGATCTCTTTAGGAAACCGATAGACTGTCTATTAGAGCCTAGATAGTGGCTCCCACATTTTTTAAGCCTGGCTAGTCTACTACATGAAATAAAATTATTCTTCTATGACTCATTCTTAGTGACCAAGAAAATGTGAGACTCTTAATTTGATCTGTTGGTCTCAAAGTGCAAGAAAGTGGTGATCAGCTCTGTGTAAGGAATCACTTTCTAAGAGTCAGAGCTATACAAGGTGGAACACAGTGCAGGGGGTGTAGTGAGTGTCCTGTCACTAGGGCTATTCAGGTGGAGGCTGGATGATGACATGGTGAGGATATTGTAGGATGGGTGGTTGGGCTAGAAGTAGGTTGAACCTGAAGGCCTCTTCCAGTTGGGTCTTTTTTAATTTTTTTTTAAAATTCTTATTTATTTATTTTTTGGGGGTCTTTTTTTTTTTAAGTCATTTATTTCCTTTTCCATTATAGTTTAACACAGGATATTAAATAGAGTTCCCTGTGCTATACACAAGAACTTTGCTGTTTATCCATTCTATATATAACAGTTTGCATCTGCTAGTCACAGGCTCACAACACACCCCTCCCCAACCCTCCCTCCCCCTTGGCAGCCATAAGTCTGTTCTCTATATCTGTGAGTCTGTTTCTGTAGATAAGGTCCTTTGTGTCATATTTCAGATTCCATATATAACTGCTATCATATGGTAAATATCTTTCCATTTCTGGCTTACTTCACTTAGTATGATAATCTCTAGGTCCATCCATCTTGCTGTAAGTGGCATTATTTCATGCTTTCTTATGGCTGAGAAATATTCCATCATATATATGCACCACGCCTTCTTTATCCATTCATCTGTCGGTGGACAGTTAGATTGTTTCTGGGCCATTGTGAATAGTACTACTGTGAACATAGGGGTGCAAATATCTTTTTAAATTGTAGTTGTGTTTGGATATATGCCCAGGAGTGGGATTGCTAGATCACACGGCAACTCTATTTTTACCAACCAAGAGTCTTTGATTCATGCACACAAGTCTCATGTTGTGGACTGTAGGAAGTGGCACATTGCGGACAGTAGGAAGATACTGGGGCTCAGCAGGTTAATGAAAAGCCGTCCAGGAAACTCAAAGACTGGTCTCTTCTATTTCATCTACCGTATGATGTGCCTATGTGCTCAGTCGTATCCGATTCTTTGTGATCCCGTGGACTGTACTCTGCCAGACTCCCAGGAAGATCCCACATGGCACGGAGCAACTGAGCCCGTGGGCCACACAATTGAGGCTGTGCCCTAGAGCCTGGGAGCCATGACTACCGAAGCCTGCAAGCCTAGACCTGCTGCTCCGCAACCAGAGAAGCCGCCACAACAAGAAGCCCTCGTACCGCAAGTGGAGAGGAACTCCTGCTCTCCGCAGCTAGAGAAAAGTCTACGCAGCAATGAAGACCCAGCACAGGGTCTTCTACATAAATATCTATGTATTTTAAAACACATAAATATTTTTTTAAAAGTGATTGCCAGGGGCAGGGGGTGGGGAAAGTGGAGGAGAGGCAAATTACTGTTTAATGGACACAGAACTTCAGTTTAGGGAGATGAAAAGTTCTGGAGCCGGATGGTGGTGATGGTTGTACAACAACATGAATGCATTTGACGCCACTGAACTGCACACTTAAAAATGGTCACAACAGTAAATCTCATATTATGTATGTTTTACCATAATAAAAAAAAAGTCTTGCCAATATTTTGCAAGTTGATGGCACTGGCATATTTACAGCCTTCTCCTGTCTAGAAAATATTCAGATAGATTTGTATGGGATGCTTTAGGGTAAGGAACTGATATAAAAGGTGGTGCTTTTTTGAATGCTACTTACATATTTTAATTATATGATTTGTTCAGGAACATAAAGCTCTATTATGTACATTCTGGCTTCATCATAAGTTAATCATGCTTGGTATATTATTAGATTGACTAGTCTACCTTTTTTAGACAATAATTGCACACTTACTAATTGGATTAGCTTTCAAATATATTTCTGATTAAAAATAGAGACTCAAAATTAAAGAACTAAGTTTTTTTTTGTTTTATTTTTTGCAAGTTAATGAGGAATGGAAAGAGATTGTTTTAAATCTCTCAACATCACAGCAGCGGCCAGGCTCTGGCTTGGGTGAACGCCAACGCCATACCTCATTAATTACTAACAGGACCCCCGCCTTGATATCTGAGCTCCTGCCTCCAACCTGCGTGTCTGTCCTCTTAACCGTTCCCGTTTCTCAGCTTGTGTCCCTGTTTTTGTCACACATCTGGGACATTCCCAAGTGTCTCGGTGGTTTTTACAACCATATGCCTGTCACCCACGCTCACAGCCCCCGGACCCCCGGAGTCGTCCGGGGGTCTCTGCACTCGTGCCAATCCCCTCCCCAGGTCGGGCTCCCTGCCCTGCCCCAAGCACAGCAAGAAGGGGACCCTCCTAGGGGACACGTCTCCCAGAGGCTGACTGCCTAGCTACTCTTCTCGGCCCACACACGTGGGTGGTCCACCTCTGGGTCTTGACTCCAACAAGACCGAGAGACAGCTGAGCTGCCGGCCTCCGCGCCTAGCTGGTGAGACCTCCCAGCCGGACAATCCCTGGCACCCCTTCCTGCCACCCCTGACTTTCAGCTGGACGCCTCTCCCAGGCCCCCTGCGCTGCCTTGTCCACTCGTAGGGCCTCCTGGTTTCTGCTCCCCTGGGGCCTGTCATTCTCCACATCCTGGGAGATTCTGGGCTACAGGACATGCTGATGATGAGGCTCTGGGACCAGGGCCTGGGGTGAGGTCAGGCGTGATTGGCCCAGGAAGGCGTTCTGTAAGGGCAGGAAGGAGACTGGATGGCATCCATGCCTTCCTCCGGGCCTCATCCCCGGGTGGCAGCAGCGTCCCCACCTCTTCTATTCCAACTGGCCTCCTCCTTCCCCTAACTCCTGCCAAGAGTCTTGTCTGCGTCACCCCGGGAGCTTTCAGTCATGTAACACCTTGCCGGTAAATGAGTTGCTCCGCCTGGCTTGTGTTCCCAACCAACCTCCAGTGGAAGTCTTGAATTTTGAATTGTTTATGCCCTATTAAACTCAGCCCAGGCATGTGGTATAAGCTCAGGTCAGTTCAGTCGCTCAGTCGTGTCTGACTCTTTGCGACCCCATGGACTTCAGCACACCAGGCCTCCCTGTCCATTACCAACTCCCAGAGCTGGCTCAAACTCATGTCCATCGAGTGGGTGATGCTATCCAACCATCTCATCCTCTGTCGTCCCCTTCTCCTTCTGCCTTCAATCTTTCCCAGCATCAGGGTCTTTTCCAATGAGTCGATTCTTTGCATCAGGTGGCCAAAGTATTGGAGTTTCAGCTTCAGCATCAGTCCTTCCAATGAATATTCAGGTACATGCTCAGTAAGTCCTGATTTAAAGTCTTTGAAGCCAGTGCCATCCCTTAAAAGAATTGCTTGGCACCAGGCCACGAGCTAAATGGTTTAGATGAATTCTCTCATTTAGTCTTCAAGACAACACTATGAAATTGGCGGTAATATCTCCCCTATAACAGTTGAGGCAACTGAGGCATCAAGGACTTGCCCAAGATCACCCAGCAAAAACAGATGATCTGGGGTTGGAAGTCCCCTTGGTGCCAACGGCCTCCACTTTGATGGACAGAACTGACTCATCAGCCCAGCAACCACAACTCCCTGAATGCTACCTTGGCCCAGGCGGCTGGCTCATAGCACAGACCATTCAGAAAGGAAGGGAGACTAGGGACAGTCCAGTCCATTCATACAGTTACTGATTCTTTCAATAAGCAACTGTAGGCCAGTCAGGTGCCAGGCGTGGCACCGAGTCTTGTCTGGCTGACATTTTTGCACATCTTACCTCCTCCCAGCCACCTCCACCTCACTCTTCTTCACCTGGTGAAGGATGGCTCTGCCTTCGAGACTCAGCCAAGATATCTTCTCTAGGAAGGACCTGGGCTTCTTCATTGCTACTGGCATGTGGTTTGGGCTCCAGAAATTCATGCTTTGACTTCCTTTGTCCCTTGTAGTTCCATCCTCCACCCCTGATGCCAGCTCTGATGTTTGTTTGAGATGTAGTGATTGAAGAACCACCAGTCTTCCCAGGTGGCTCAGTGGTAAAGAATCCACCTGCCAACGCAGGACACATGGGAGATGCAGGCTCGGGAAGAGCCCTTGGAGAAGGAAATGGCAACCCACTCCAGTATTCTTGCCTGGAAAATCCCGTGAACAGAGGAGCCTGGCAGGCTACAGTCCACGGGGTTGCAAAAGAGTCGGACACAACTGAGTGACTGGGTACGTGACAAGCACCGGGACTGAAGAGCAAGGTGATGTTCCAGGAGTTTGGGGGATGCCTTTCAAAACTAGGCAGGCACATCCCTGCTTTACATAATAGATGCATTTAGAAAGGTTGCGGGTACATGACCTTTTTATGAATTGAAATTCTGTTTTCCAATTGATGTATGCTTCAGAGGTGACATTCTAAATTGCTGTTCAACTTCACTTTTTTAAAATGCTGGGTCCTAGTACTTTAAAAACAAGCTTCTCTCAAGTGAACTTTTCTAGAGCATGATAATTATTCATATACGATCCCTTGAGTGTTCTGACATAGCTTCCCATTCAAAAGAATGCTATCGGAATCCTTTGGCAAAATGAGCACCGACCCTCAGTTTATAAATTGGTCAGATTTGGGGAGGTCAAATTAATTGTGATGTGGATGTGTATGTTTGCATGCTAAGTCACTTCAGTTGTCTCCAACGCTGCGATCCCATGGATTGTAGCCCACCAGGCTCCTCTGTCCATGGGGATTCTCCAGGCAAGAATACTGGAGTGGGTTGCCAAGCCCTTCTCCAGGGGATATTCCCGACCCAGGGATTGAGCCTGTGTCTCCTGCATTGCAGGCAGATTCTCTACCACTGAGCCATGGGGAAGCCGTGTGGATGTGTATAGTTAGAATCAAATAGAACTAAGTAGCTTAAACAAAGACTGAGAGTTTCACTGCAAAATGCCCTCCATCTACCCCTCCCCCACCCAGGGGCAACCACAGTCAACTCCTTCTGGCTCGGAGATTTTCCTTTACTTGTGCGAAGTCAGAGCTGAAGCCCACAAGCCACAAAACCTCAGTGAAAGAATTTCTTAAGGCCTGTTAATACTGGTGGGCGCAGCCAGGCTGAGCCAGCATGAAGTAAGCCGATCTGATCACCAGCATCCTCTGCAAACGCCGGAGGAGCGCTCCCACACGTGGCCTCTGATAACAGATACATACCATTGTCAGATGCTGGGAAGGGTGACATTGAGCTTGAGTGGGCTGTGGTCTTAAGACAAGTTAAGAAAGGCTTGACAGAGGAGGAACTGGGGCAGAAGGTGTGAGGTCCCCCAACTCCAGCACATAATCCTATGCTACTCTTTGCTTGGAAGATTTCCACAGCTGGGGTGCCTATAGCAATCAAAAAATGTGCGTGTAACTTACTTGCGCATGTTTTCTTATCTGGGTTAAGAGCAAATCCTTTAGGGCACCGGCAAAGGTAGGAGCCGTCGGCATTTACACACTCATGTTCACATCCGTGGTTTTCTGAGGCACAATAGTCCACAGCTGTAAAGATGAAAACACAGAGGTTAAGTAGAAACATAAACAGAGGTAAAGGGTATAGTAGATTGGAAGCATACCTACAACAAATATAAGCAAGGATTAATACCATTGCCCCCAAAAGAGGATGGATAAATAAATATGAAACTAAAACTTCCCTCTTGAGAAAAAAATCAGGAGTCAGGATCAGACAATTCATACCAGAAGGTACTAAAGAACATAAGAACAATTGAAAGCATGGAGTCCTAACCACTGGACTGCCAGGGAATTTCCTAACAAATGTATTTAAAAGTTAAAGAAATGCAAATCAAAACACTCACAAGGCAAAATTAGTAAATTGCAAAAGTAAAGACAAGATAAAATCCAGTGGTGGCAAGGCAGCAGGGAAACAGAGTCAGACTTATTTATAGTGGGTGGCATTATAAATCCATAAAAACTCTTCCGGAAGGACATTTGACAATATTCACTCTGGAACTGTGACCCCAAAACATAACTGAAAAAAAGAGCAAATTAACTATATGGAATAAGCTATTTACAGCAATATCATTCACAAGTGACCAAGAAATTCTGGAAAATAAAAGATGAACACTTAAAAAGGAAAAGTACTTTAGTAGTTTATGGGAAAATACACCGGCCTCTTTTCTCATTAATCCTACAAATATTCACTGAGCACCTACTCTGGGCCCCGCCCTATTTTAGGTACTAAAGATGGAACAAATAACAAAACACATGAAAACTCTAGTCCTTGAGAAGCTTACATTTGGATGCTGGTGGCAGATAAAAAAGAAAGTAAGTAAGTAAAGAACACAGTCTCTGAGAAGGTAGAGAGTGTTTTGGAGAAAAGTAAAAAAATTAAAAGACGGCTTACTCCTTGGAAGGAAAGTTATGACCAACCTAGACAGCATATTAAAAACAGAGACATTACTTTGCCAACAAAGGTCCATCTGGTCAAGGCTATGGTTTTTCCAGTGGTCATGTATGGATGTGAGAGTTGGACTATAAAGAAAGCTGAGCGCCGAAGAACTGTGGTTTGGAGAAGACTCTTGAGAGTCCCTCGGACTGCAAGGAGACCCAACCAGTCCATCATAAAGGAAATCAGTCCTGAATATTCATTGGAAGGACTGATGCTGAAGCTGAAACTCCAATACTTTGGCCACCTGTTGCAAAGAGCTGACTCATTTGAAAAGACCCTGATGCCGGGAAAGATTGAAGGCAGGAGGAGAAGGGGACGACAGAGGATGAGATGGTTGGATGGCATCACTGACTCGATGGACATGAGTTTGAGTAAACTCCGGGAGTTGGTGATGGACAGGAGGTCTGGCACGCTGCAGTCCATGGAGTCGCAAAGAGTCGGACACAACTGAGCGACTGAACTGAACTAAACTGAAAATGGTGAAAAGGAAAAGAGACTGTCGGGGGTGAGAAAAAGGGTGTGATCTAACAGCAGTGGTGAGGAAAGGCTTACCAGGAAGGCGGGAGTTGGCAGAGCTAGGAGGATAACTGGGAGGGAGCACTAACTGGGAGGGAGCACCCCGGGCAAAGGGAACGTCAGCAGGTGCAAAGGCCCAGAGACGGGAATATGCCTGTGAGCTGGAGGATCAGTGAGGAGGCCAGAGTCACTGGAGCAGAGAGGGGTGGGAGACAGAAAGACTGCAGGTCAGGAGGGACCGTAGGGCCATTGCCAGGACTTCAGCTTTTACTCTGAGTGAGTAGGGAGTAAATCCCCCAGGCGGAGGGTTATGAACAAAGGAATCGAGAAGAGACCATAGCATCAGATGTGACTAGAACACCAGCTAGGAGATTTCCCTGGTGGTCCGATGGTTAAGAATTCACCTTCTAGTGCAGCGGATGCAGGTTCCTCTCTAGGGGGAGGAACATGTGTGTGCGTGCTAAGTCACTTCAGTCGTGTCTGACTCTTTGTGACCCTATGGACTGCAGTCTGCCAGGCTCCTCTGTCCATGGGGATTCTCCAGGCAAGAATACTGGAGTGGGTTGCCGTGCCCTCCTCCAGGGGAATCTTCCCGACTCAAGGGTTGAACCCACATCTCTTAAGTCTTCTGCATTGGTAGGCAGGTTCTTTACCACTAGCTCCACCTGGGAAGTCCCGGATCCCAACGAAGGCCAACTAAGCCCGCAGACCGCAACAAAGACCCAGCACAGCCAGAAGGAAAAACAGAGAAAGAAAACCAGTTAGGAGGTTACTGTAATAATCCCAGGGAGGAAAGGGTGAGGGAGACTTAACCGGCACAGGGTGGGAAGGAGGTGGGGAAGAGAGAAGGGCATGGCGTTCTGGGTGTTTCTTGGGGACTTGTGTGTCCCCACCCCCTGCACAAAGTTATGGTGAAGTCCTGAGCCCGGGTACCTGTGAATGTGATCTTATTTGGAAACTGGTGTGTCTGCAAATACAATCAAGTTAAGATGAGGTCATCTGTCTGGGGCCTAATCCAGGGTGAATGAGTGAAAGTCGCTCAGTCGAGTCCAACTCTTTGCGACCCCGTGGGCTATACAGTCCATGGAATTCTCCAGACCAGAACACTGGAGTGGGTAGCCTTTTCCTTCTCCAAATTCAGGGTGACTGGTGTCCTTATAGGAAGAGAAGAATGCCATGTGAAGACATACGAGAGCAAGCAGCGGGAGCTCAGGAGTGCCGAGGACCAACAGCCACCATCAGAAGCAAGGAAGGATTCTCCCTCACGGGTTTCAGAGGGTCATGGCCCTGCCAGCGCCTTGTCAGACTTCTACCTCCCAGAGCGAGGAGACAATGCAGTTCTGCCGTTACCAGTCATCGGTTTGTGGTTCTCTGTTATGGCAACCCTAGGAGACAGTACACCAGGTTGAAAGTGGGGCCAGTCAGATTCCTTTCAGATTAGAGATGAAGGGAAACAGAGAGGGATTCAGGCTGACTCAGGGATGCGGAAGGTGCAAGTGGGGTGGGTTTTGTAGGGAATACTCAGGAGTCCCATTTGGGGTAGTAGGTAGCATAACGTAACTGTAAATAGGAAAACAAAGTCTGGTGAACAAAGTAGATTTGAAAATTGTATATTTACAGTGATTATATCCACTTTCAATAGAGCTCTAGGCAAAACCTGAAAATTAAAAATAAAAATGCTTTGCTTCCTGTGTTAAGGTGGTAGGATTATGGATTTTTTTTTTCCTTAAAAATGTTTCCCTCTAAATAACGATTTAGGCTATCCAAATACCAAAAAATTTATAAATAATAACAAGGAAATCGAATCTGCAAATTAATGCACATGTACAGTTTTAAAAAGCAAAACCAGGCATTGAGAACATAATGACATACAAACACAGTAATCAAAAGGCACAAAGGGAAAAGCTAAAGATTTTTAAAGGCTAATAATGTGTGTTGTGTTTATTCTTTTGCTCCCAGGCTTCATTAAGTTTCTGTTAAGGTGTTTTTTCTAATGTCCCTCCCTAAAGAGTTCTAATAAGGCCTGATACTTGTGGTTTTAACACACAAGCCATTTTGGTGGGAACAGTGCATTCAGTCTCAGGATCTGAATGTCATGGATGTCAGCCAGTTGCTGGAGTTGAGTCACAACATAAATACTGAGCTAGCACCAGATCTTTCTAAAAGTTAACGTATCAGCTTTCAAGAACTAATGTATCATTAAATGAATAGCTGGGGACACTCAGGGCACAGAGGTCAAGGACACCAAGCCCTGGCACGTGCCCCAGGCTGCATGCCACAGGACAGGCCCTGCTGTAGCCCACACTAGCCTGTATCAGCAGGAGACACTCCCCACCTCCAGCCTCCTCACCCTGAGCCTGAACTGCTGTCTTGAAAATCTCCCAACCCTGGACACGGTTGTCTGCTGCCCGCTGGGCCCACTTCGGGTCACCCACTTGTTAGCGTGTAATTGCACTCATCTCCCATGCTAGTCAGGTCACGCTTAAAATCTTGCATGCTAGGCTTCAGCATTATGCGAACCAAGAACTTCTAGATGTCCAAGCTGGGTTTAGAAAAGGAAGACGAACCAGAGATCAAATTGCCAACATTCACTGGATTATAGAGAAAGCAAGGGAATTTCAGAAAAACATCTATCTTTGTTTCATCAACTATGCTAAAGCCTTTGACTGTGGGGGCCATGACAAACTGTGGAAAGCTCTTAGAGAGATGGGAAAACCAGAGCATCTTACCTGTCTCCTGAGAAACCTGTATGCAGTCAAGAACCCTGTATGGAACAACTGACTGGTTCAGGATTGAGAAAGGAGTATGACAGGGCTGTCTGCTGTCACCCTGTTTGTTTAACGTATATGCTGAGCACATCATGAGAAATGCCGGGCTGGATGAGTTACAAGCTGGAATCAAGACAGGCGGGAGAAACATCAACAACCTCATATATGCGATGATACCACTCTAATGGCAGAAAGGAAAGAGGAACTAAAATGCCTCTTAATGAGGGTGAAGGAGCAGAGTGAAAGAGGCGGCTTAAGACTAAATATTTAAAAAAACCAACTAAGATCATGGCATCCGGCCCCATTACTGCATGGCAGATAGAAGGGGAAAAGGTGGGAGTAGTGATAGATTTCCTCTTCTTGGGCTCCAAAGTCACTGCAGATGGTGAGTGCAGCCATGAAATCAGAAGATGATTGCTTCTTGGCAGGAAAGTGATGACAAAACTAGACAGTGTGTTGAAAAGTAGAGACATTACTCTGCCAACAAAGGTCAGTATAGTTAAGGCTATGGTCTTCCCAGTGGTCACATACGGGTGTGAGAGCTGGACCGTAAAGAAGGCAGAGCGCCAAAGAACTGATGTCTTCAAACTGTGATGCTGGAGGAGACTCCTGAAAGTCCCTTGGAGATCAAACCAGTCAATCTTAAGGAAGATCAACCCTGAATATTCACTGGAAAGACTGAGGCTGAAGTTGAAGCTCCAGTATTTTGGTCATCTGATGTGAACAGACGACTCATTGGAAAAAGTCCCTAATGCTGGGAAAGATTGAGGACAGGAGAAGAGGGCATCAGAGGATGAGATGGCTGGACGGCATCATCAATGCAAGGAATATGAACTTGGCAAACTCCAGGAGATGGTGATGGACAGGGAGGCCTGGCGCGCTGCAGTCCATGGGGTCGCAAAGAGTTGGACACGACTGGGTGACTGAAAAGCAACAACTCCCCATGTCCAACCTCCTCACCCTGAGCCCCAGCTGCTGTCTTGAAAATCTCCCAACCCTGGATACAGCTGTCTGCTGTCAGCTAGCTGGGCCCACTTCAGGTTACCCATTTGTTAGTGCTGCTGCAGTGAAAAGGAAAAAAAAGAGGAATGAGGTTTTTTTCTTTCCCTTTCCTGAGAACAAAGAAGATAAAGAGAGCAGCGAGCCTGCCTGAACATTCCTAGTTTGTTTTTTTTTAAAACTTTAACTGCTCCTAACTCTGCATGTCTGTAACTAAGTTTGCTTTTCTGCCCCCTAATTCTGCAGGAATTACACACTTCACACTTATTTTCCTTTGATTCTAAGCTAAATACATCCTAAATCTGGTGTTTACCCTTACAACACCCTTCCCTTGTAGTTATACATCAGAAAGAAGGCTGCAGAGCCATCGAACTGCCAGACTCAATCACTGGGTTACTGACACGGGGCCAGTCTTTGAAACAATACGAGAGGAAGAAATCAAGATCCTATCACCTTAGTTCCTCATCGCTGACTCCTGGCTGCAAGCCCTCATCTTATATAAGGCTCTAGACTCTTCATGGAGGAGGGGCACAGTTTTTGAGGCATCAGCCTACTGTGTCCCCCTCTCCACTAGCTTAAATCCACCTTCCTATTTCCTCCAAATTCTGTCTCTGTAATTTTTTATTTGGCTTCAGTGGACAGAGAAAGCCAAGATTTTGCCAGCAACAGTGCCCTTCCACAGAAAGAGCTGCTGATCTATCTGACTTCCATGTTCCAGGCGACTGACAGTACCACAGTGATGAGTGGGCCGGTCACTGTACCTAAAAGCCTAAAACTCAGACACTACCTCTCTCTGGAATTTCTGAGCCCAGCCATCTTTGTCCCTCAGAGAGACACTTGGGTGTGCTGGTCCCATATCAGACTGGGGAGAGACCAGAGGCTTTGCTTGGGCCTGAAGTCTAAGCCACATACTCCAATCTCATCTTTTTTTCCCCCAGAATGTTCTAGAATAGGGTATCCAGTGTTGACTCGGGTGTTAATAAAGTTGCACAGGAGAAGCTCTTTTAATTGACTGCCATGTAACCAACTTCTGATCGATCATTGCTTTTCATTCCCTCTGAAAAATATGGGACCTGATGCCCAGAACATGCTAAATGCTCAAGGCTGTTGGAATAGCTGTGCTGCCAAATACCTGTGCACATCTCTCGTTGGCTGAGCTGCATGCTTATATGGCAGCCTCGGAGGAACACATGTCCCAGAGCACCTGTGTACTTTCCCTATTGACTCGCTGCATACTTACTCAGTTCTCGAAATGTGGTGGTGACCCAGCTGCAACAATCCTCCCTTGAGAACTTGTTGTTGTTCAGTCCCTAAGTCATGTCGTACTCTTTGCAACCCCATGTACTGCAACATGCCAGGCTTCCCTGTCCTTCACCATCTCCCAGAGCTTACTCAAACTCACATCTGTTGAGTTAGCGATGCCATCCAACCATCTCAGCCTCTGTCGTCCCCTTCTCCTCCTTCCCTTAGTCTTTCCCAGCATCAGGGTCTTTTCCAAAGAGTTGGCTCTTTGCATCAGGTGGCCAAAGTATTGGAGCTTCAGCTTCAGCATCAGTCCTTCCAAAGAATAATCAGGGTTGATTTCCTTTATGATTGACTGGTTGGATCTCCTTGCAGTCCAAGGGACTCTCAAGAGTCTTCAGCATCACAGTGCTAAAAGATCAATTCTTCGGCACTCAGCCTTCTTTATGGTCCAATTCTCACATCCGTATATATCTACCAGAAAAACCATAGCTTTGACTATATGGATTTTTGGTGGCAAAGTGATACCTCTGCTTTTTAATATGCTGTCTAGGTTTGTCATAGCTTTTCTTCCAAGGAGCAAGCACCATCCACAGTGATTTTGGAGCCCAAGAAAATAATCTCTGTCACTGTTTCTACTTTTTGTCCATCCATCTGCCGTGAAGTGATGGGACTTCATGGCACATGGGATCAAGTGCCATGATCTTAGTTTTTTTGAATGAGTTTTAAGCCAGCTTTTCCACTCTCCTCTTTCACCTTCATCGAGACACTCTTTAGTTCCTCTTAACTTTCTGCCTTTCTAAAGTGGTATCATCTGCATATCTGAGGTTGTCGATATTTCTCCCAGCAATCTTGATTCCAGCTTGTGAGTCATCCAGCCTGGCATTTCGCATGATGTACTCTGCATTTAAGTTAAATAAGCAAGTGACAATATACAGCCTTGACATAGTCCTTTCCCAATTTGAACCAGTCTGTTTTTCCATGTCTAGGTCCAACTGTTGATTCTTGTCCTGCATATAGGTTTCTCAGGAGACAGCTAAGATGGTCTGGTATTGCCATCTCTTTAAGAATATTCCACAGTTTGCTGTGTTCCACGCAAAGACTTTAGCATAGTCAATGAAGTGGAAGAAATATTTGGAATTCCCTTGCTTTTTCTATGATCCAGCGGATGTTGGCAATTTGATCTCTGGTTCCTCTGCCTTTTCTAAATCCAACTTGTACATCTGGAAGTTCTCAGTTCATGTACTGCTGAAGCCTGGCTTGAAGGATTTTGAGCATAATCTTGCTAGCATATGAAATGAGTGCAATTGTATGATAATTTGAACATTCTTTGGCATTGCCTTTCTTTGGGATTGGAATGAAAACTGACTTTTTCGAGTTCCGTGGCCACTGCTGAGAACTTGTTAGGAATGCAAATTCTTAGGCCCCACTCCAGACATACTAAATCAGAAACTGTGTATGGGGCCCAGGAATATATGCTTTAGTAAGTTCTCTAGATGACAGTGATGCATGTGAAAATTTTAAAATCACTGTTAAAATGAATCAAAGTTATTTTTATTTCCAAACCTCTATGTATGATTTGTACACCTTTTTGTAATTAATTGAAATACTATAAAAACTAAGTATATAAGTAAGCACTAAAACAGATCGAATTTTTAAAAAATAAAAACCAGTTGGAAAGCTTTTGGCACTTAAATACAACCTGCTAACTAAAATTGCTCTAGAACCAGGCATAGATGAAACATGTAAAGGACTAGGGAAAACTTCATAAAAGTTTTACAGATTCTGCCCTTAGACTGCTTTACAGAAGTCTTCAAATTCTTGCTCCAATTTAAAGAAATCAAAGTTGAAAACCATAGACAACATATTATGGGTATGTTTATGCAAGAAAGATGTTTTGAAACCATATTTTTTAAATGAACTTAAAATTAGTAATTTTGGGAAGTGTAAGCAAAAGAAGTTTTTACTAAAAGCATATTTATGTGTTCTGAAGAAAATGTAAAACACTTCAGGTAGGTTTGGATATGCACTTTTCATGATTCTGCTTTTTGAATGACATTTCTAATCAACCAGCTGATCTCACAGGACAAGAAGCTTTCTCCTGGACTCTGATCTTCCTGCTGGTTTTGTTTTTTGTGTGCACAGCCCTCTAGGGGAACCGAAGGGGAGAGGAGAGACTGGCAAGGCAGGACTCAAGCATTCCTGGGTCCCAAGATACTGGCCTGCAAAACCTAAAGGTGTCAAAATCCCACTTTGATTTGAGGGCCACCTACTGTCAGACTTTATTTTTCTGGGCTCCAAAATCATTGCAGATGGTGATTGCAGCCATGAAATTAAAAAACGTTTACTCCTTGGAAGGAAAGTTATGACCAACCTAGACAGCATATTAAAAAGTAGAGACATTACTTTGCCAACAAAGGTCCGCCTAGTCAAGGCTATGGTTTTTCCAGTGGTCATGTATGGATGTGAGAGTTCGACTGTGAAGAAAGCTGAGTGCTGAAAAATTGATGCTTTTGAACTGTGTTGTTGGAGAAGACTCTTGAGAGTCCCTTGGACTGCAAGGAGATCCAACCAGTCCATCCTAAGGAGATCAGTCCTGGGTGTTCATTGGAAGAACTGATGCTGAAGCTGAAACTCCAATACTTTGGCCACCTCATGCGAAGAGTTGACTCATTGGAAAAGACTCTGATGCTGGGAGGGATTGGGGGCAGGAGGAGAAGGGGATGACAGAGGATGAGATGGCTGGATGGTATCACCGACTTGATGGACATGAGTTTGGGTGAATTCTGGGAGTTGGTGACGGACAGCGAGGCCTGGCGTGCTGCGGTTCATGGGGTCGCAAAGAGTCGGACACGACTGAGTGACTGAACTGAACTGTACTGGCTCTCTGCCAGGCCTCTGAGGACAGCAGATGAGGCCACTGTGAGACGTGGAGGAGCCCACGTAAACCTAAAAACTTCCTAAGGTTGAGAGAGTTCCAGTCCATTCAACTCTGTCATCCTTCACTGCATGTTTCAGGTTCTTTGCACAACTTCCTTAGTTGCAAAACTGTACTTATAAAAACAGACGCCAAGTTTAGGGGGTGGATGTATGGAGGTGACTGGTGTGTGTAACTCAAGAGATCCTCTGTTGTTCCAAGTCCTCTCTGACTTCAACAAAATCCTTCCTTGGTCGTTTTGCCTGAAACAACCGGAAAGAGTAAGTCTCTGACTGTATGCAGCTCTTTGCCCCCCCTGGATCACAGAGTGCTAAGATCTCGGGGTTGGAAGCCAGGCTTGCTGTGTTCAATCTCTGCTTCACATGTGAGCTGTTTCCAAGGATAAACCATACTTGGTGCCAGGTAATAAAGCCTAAGATTGACAGTCTCTGATTTATAATCTAGTTGAATTCCAAGGTCTCCTCAGCAGGGATTAGTCTGCAAAGAGGATGGCCTTACTAGAAACAGGATATTTTAAAGAGTAGCATTTGGGTTTGTTAGCTTGTTGATGACAGAGTAAGAAAAACCGAGTATGTCATTTAGAGAAATTGTAGAACCAATTTACTTGCTGAGTATATATAAGATACACGCACAGTCAGCTTCACAAACCTCTTTCCCAGGGCATGACTGGATTCCTATATGTAGGAGTTTAAAACTCAGAGAAAGTTTCCTATTGATTTTGATGACAACAGGGAAGTGTTCTGGGCTGAATGTCCCATCCTAAATTCATTTGTTGAAGTCCTAATCCCCAGTTGGTCAGTCAGTGACTGCATCTGGAGAAAGGACCTTTAAAGAGGTAATTAAGTTAAAATGCAGCCATTAAGGTGGGTGCTAATCCAATCTGACTGGTGTCCTCAGGAGAAATGGAAATTTAGACACACGCATAGAGGCACCAAGGATGCCTGGGCACTGAAATAAGACCACATACAGAAGCGGCAAGCCAAGGAGAGAGACCTCAAAAGAAATCAACCCTGCTGACACGAGGACTTTGCACTTCTAACCTCCAGAACTGGGAAAATAAACTTCTATTGCCACTCACTCTGTGGTAGTTTGTTACGGCAGCCCTCACAAACTAAGGCATGGAGAAATCTTTGCATTCATGGGAAATCAAGCTTTAAGCATGGGGAGTAAGTTGATGAAGTAAAAATTTGACTTTCAATATAAAGACTGATCCTCCCATCCCTTGTTACCAAAGTAAATATCAGCCATCAGGTGGCGCTAGTGGTAAAGAACCTGCCTGCCAGTGCAGAAGATGAAAGAGACGCAGGTTCCATCCCTGGGTTGGGAAGATTCCCTCCTGGAGGAGGGCATGGTAACCCACTCCAGTATTCTTGCCTGGAGAATCCCATGGATAGAAAAGCCTGGTGAGCTACAGTCCATAGGGTTGTGTAGAGTCAGACACGACTGAAGGGACTTAGCATTCCCTTCTCATTGAAGGTGACTGGCATAGAAGAACACAGAAGAAGAGTTTTGAAGGCAGCAGTAGCAGCATGCTAAATACCAGTGCCACTTGCCACCATCATTTGGGGTATGGATCTCAATGTGATTTTTCAAACGTACAACAAGTTTGATGCATTATTACACTCAAGCATTCATGAAAAGATAAAAATTCATAAAAGATGCAGAAATTCAGATTCAACTAATGTGTATCAGTTACCCATGTATAGTACAGTTCCAAGTGCTTGCCATATACATAAAAATTTTAATTGGAGTACAGTTGACTTAAAACGTTGTGTTAGTTTTGAGTGTACAGCAAAGTGAATCAGTTATACACATATCCACTCTTTTTTTAGATTCTTTTCCTATATAGGTCTCTACAGAGTAGTGAGGCTTTCCATGTATTAACTCATCTCACCCTCACAACAACCCTTGGAGGTAGGTATTGTTCTCCTCAATTTACAGATGAAGTCTCTGAAACAGACAGGTGAAGAGACCTATAAAATATGCATGACCACAGCACCTACTTCAAAGGATGGTCTCAGTTATATATAAAATGTTTCACACAGGTCCTGGAATTTAGTAACATTCAGTGCAGTTCAGTTCAGTCACTCAGTCGTGTCCGACTCTTTGCGACCCCATGAATCATAGCACGCCAGGCCTCCCTGTCCATCACCAACTCCCGGAGCTTACTCAAACTCATGCCCATCAAGTCGGTGACGCCATCCAGCCATCTCATCCTCTGTCGTCCCCTTCTCCTCCTGCCCCCAAGAAGTATAAATTATATTTTTATCACATTGCCTGCCTAATAAAATAAGGTTTGAATTGGGAGTAAAGAGATACCTTAATACCACTCAGTTGTTCCACGACCATTTACTGAGCAATGACTGTTTGTCAAGCATCGTGCTAAACCCTGGATGTAATGACGAGCAAAGAGCATCATAAGATAGTAAGACATCTTTGAAGAAAGGCAGGAAGGAGAGGCCAAACTTTCAGTGGTGATTATCTCCATGGAGTGAAATTAAGAAGGAATGTCTTTCAGGTTTTGATTTCATATAAATCTGGGCTTTATATGTGAGCTTTCCTCATAGATCAGTTGGTAAAGAATCCGCCTGCAATGCAGGAGACCCCAGTTTGATTCCTGGGTCGGGAAGATCCCCTAGAGAAGGGGTAGGCTACCCACTCCAGTATTCTTGGGCTTCCCTAGTAGCTCAGCTGGTAAGCAATCTGCCTGCAATGCAGGAGACCTGGATTCAATTCCTGGGTTGGGAACATCCCCTGGAGAAGGGAAAGGCTACCCATTCCAGTATTCTAGCCTGGAGAATTCCATGGGGAGAATACAGTCCACGGGGTCAGCAGAGTTGGACACTACTGAGCAACTTTCACTTTCACACCTATATGTACTTTGAATTTTTTTAATAAAAAAATTTGATTTTGTAATTTAGAAACTAATCAAGGGGAAAAGCTTTTTTTAGAAAAACGAATGCTTGAGATTGTGATTAGTCAATCTTAGTTAATGATTCAAGAAAAACATTTTGCAAGTCTACTCTGTGAAAGATGAAAATCAAAGGAATTGGCTTCTGCACCCTCTTCACCCCAAGGGTTTACAATCTGCTTGGGCAGGTAAAATGAAAAACAGGACCCAAGTTACCCCAAAAGACAAGGCAGTAAGTAAACACCAGAAGAGCAAGTACAGCAAAAAATTTACCCTCAAAGACAGAGCTTAATTAAGGCAATTTGCTAGCCAAAATTACTCTAGAACCAGGCATAAATGAAAAATGTAAAGGACCAGGAAATTTTTCATAAAAATGTACAGACTCTGCCCTTAAACTGCTTTATAGAAGCCTAAGGGTCTTTGAAAAATGTACAGTTTTGGATGGAAATTAACACAGCTTGAGTGGAAGCTGCGGGGTTACAAATACCAAGATTCCACTAAAGCAAAATGAGGACTTTCTTTAGTGAGTAACTCACCCTTGATCACCTGAATGTTGAAACAATTTCAGTTCTATCCAGAGTTAAATGAGCAATTAGAAAAAAATGGAACTCTAGCACTTGAAGTTAAGGTTCCACTAACTCAGAAAGTGTGGAAATGTTGGCGAAAAGGTCCTGAGCCTGGCTCAGAACTGACTTTTCATGCAGTCACAGTCATAATTCTGGGATGAGTCAAAGCACTCCCATGGGGTCCATTCACCAGTAGCGGGTCATGGTGAATTTCTACCAAACCTCCTCAAATGAGGTTAGATTTGCTGTCCCCACTTTCTCACCCTCTTGCCGCTCCCCCCTTGAAATCTGCCCTTTACCTCACCCCTCTTGATCATTAGCAACGGCCTCCTGGTCATTTTTGTGTCCCTAATGCCTAGCAGAGTACCTGGCAGAGAGTCTGGAAATGTCAGCTGAGATGAATTACCAGTGACTCAACTCGGTGGCTTTTTCTCTAAGTTCTGTTCCATTTGGCCTCGCTGGGGCATGACACTAATATTGACCTGGCCTAGAAATTCTCTTTTGCATCCTAGTCCATGACTTCTGGTTCTCCCGCCCAACTCGCCCCAACTCCTCCATCCCCACCTTAGGTGGTTTCTTCGCAGATATCCTCCCTGTCCCCACGTCCCCTTCCTGCTCCCTGCACACGACTGAGCCCAAGGCTCAGGCTTCACTCTCTCCTAACTCCACACTTCATGGCATCCAGGAAACAATGATGGTGATCACATGTGTTGTAATAACAATAACCACAACAATTGCCCAAGTGTATCAGGAATTGTACTCATTATCTTATTTAATTCCACCAACTCTATGATGTAGGTATTATTACTCTGTGTTACAGATGAGAAAAACCAAGGCTTGGAAATAAAATGATAGATGACTAGCAAGTAGCAGAACTAGGATTTGAGCCCAGGTCTTACTGTGTTGAAGGTCCAGACACTTTCAAAACAAACACAGAAGTGAACGCTGGAAATGGAAATTCAGAAGGAAACGGCTGTGCTGCCTCCTGCCTGCTCCACTGGTCCCACCCTCTCCTCCTGGCGTTGGTGATGCCTCTGTTCCCTCTCCTCGTGTGCTTGCAGGTGTCCCACCTCAGCTTGAAACCCACCGTATCCTCATTATCTTCTCTAAGAAATCTGTTCCCAGGACTCCCCTGGTGGTCCAGGGGTTAAAAATCCGCCTTCGAAAGTCGGGGATTGAGTTTGATCCCTGGATGGAGAACTAAGATCCCATATGCCTCGGGGCAACTGCTGAGCCCGTGTGCCATAACTAGAGTCCATGCAACAAAGAGCCCGCATGCAGCGTCTCAGACCTGACACAGCCCGAAATGAAAACATTAAAAAAAAATCTATTTCCATCACTCTTTCATCACTCTCACCATCACTCTCAGAATCATGGCAGCTCAAACCCGGGATTCGATTGTGACTTTTCCTCCTCTTCTTTATTCATCATACCTTCTTTCATTCCTGCACTTCCTTTCATTTCTCAAACCCTTCTTTCTGCATTTCTACAGTTGCTACTCAAATCTGGCCCTGGTCACCCGCCACCAGAGGACTATCATAGTCTCCTAATCGGTCTTTCCAGCCTTCTGTCTTCCTCCTGGAATCCATCCTGCCCTGCACCATGAGACTGAGTTTCCTAAAATGAGTCCCAACCAGAAACTCTTTATCAGAGATAAAGTTCAGACTCTTCAGCCTGGTGTTCAAAGCCCTGAACATGCTGGTTCCACATGATGTCTTCAACTTCATCTCCTACTTCACACCTGCAGGAATTCTCCACTTCAGCAGAGCTAGTCTTTTCAGCTGTTTGAGTCAGGCTGGCCTTAACTAGGGTGACCTTATAATCTTTCATTCAGAATGGAATCCCCTTGAAAGTGAGAGAGAGTGCTACTGGGAACTGAGCCATCAGCCATAAACTGGGATCCCTCTGGATGAACTGGGATTGTGGTCCCCACAGTCATATCGTTCTCTGCCCATCTGCATCCAGGCCACCCAGAGCAGAGGCTAAAGGAATGCTCCCAGGGTCGCTAGCAGCCACTGCTTCTCCTCTGAATTTCCTGCTGCAATAATACCCGGCTTGCCATCTTTGACAAGTCCCTTCATACTGGTGTCTTCTGGTTATAGCCTTCAATCTGGTGTTCTCACTGTGACAGTCTCTCTCTTATCTACTAGATCTCTGTCTGCTTCCCTCCCCCACCACACACACACACACACACACACACACACACACGTGGTCTCAGTCCTCAAGCTTTGAGAGCACGGCCTCCTCTACACTATCGCTGCCCTTCATGTCTCCCCTCGCCTTGGACATCTGTCCAGTCACTACCCTTCCTTCCTCACCCAGATCTTCCCCACGCTGGCCATGAGGATTCCCTCCTCTCTGACCTTCTGGAGCCTCTGTTATTAACATCTCCATCATTTGCTCTGTACTCAGCACAGCCTCAGGGAGCAGCAATTGACTCTTTGGAATTGTCTTCAGTCTTCTAACCAAAGTAACTGGCAACAGATTATCCATTAACACTGGCAAAACAAGAAGTCAATCTGGAAACACCAGCTCTTTTTCTTTTTTTTTGCTACATTAATTTTTACTCAATCATCGCACACTCAGCTTCTAACGGGTCAAATATTTGGTTGACGAGGATGAGGATAACATCTGATGGATGAGGCCGGGGTCACGTATAGTCTTTCCCGTTCTCCCCTTCTTCGGCTTGACCCTGGCCCCGAGGAAGGCAGATATTCTTACGTGCTGACGGCGGCAGTGAGAGCAAAGTGCGTTCTAGCAGACATGGCCCAGGACAGCTCCCAGGCAACCCCAGCTTCACCTCTGATGCTTGTTGCTCTTCCGTAAATGTCAAACTCCAGAAGTCTCAGCAAAAGCCTTAGAGACTCAAAGGCTCTCTACTGCAGAGGACTCTCAGATAATTATTTGGCAACATCCAAAGAACTGAGCTTCTCACTGCCTTCCAGTTCTCAAGGGCCAAGGCAGGTCCCCTGCCCCAGCCCTGGCCCCTACTGCCCCTGGCCCTAGTCACGCACACAAGCTCTGGGCCTGCCCTGCTCCTTCCCTCACCCTAAGTTCCCAGACGCCAAAGCCCTGTTTCCTGAAGCTCGTCTACTGGCCGTACTTCCAACGGTGGAATTTCCTTCTGACCCAACAGCACCCAAAGTTTCTACCCATTTAACAACTGGTAAGGGAAAAATCAGGCTTCCCTGATGGCTCAGTGGGTAAAGAAATCCACCTGCCATGCAGGAGACCTGGGTTCAATCCCTGGGTCGGGAAGATCCCCTGGTGGAGGAAATGGTAACCACCCCAGTATTCTTGCCTGGAGAATCGCATGGACAGAGGAGTGTGGTGGGCTACAGTCCATGGGGTTGCAAAGAGTCAGACACGACTAAGTGACTAAGCACACAGGGAAAAATATGTGAAACAAAATAGAGAGTATGACTCATTTTGTGAAGCATTAACAACATGTCTACAAGTAGATATTTCTGTGGGGAAAGGTCTAGCAGAAAATACGACAAGCTATTAATGGTGATTTTCTCGTCTAACTTCCTCAATGAAAATAGATACTTGCATAGTAAAAATTAATGTAGCAAAAAAAAAGAAAAAGAGCTGGTGTTTCCAGATTGACTTCTTGTTTTGCCAGTGTTAATGGATGTGGTACCCTGCTACCTATCATGGTCACCACGGACAGATAAGGGGAAAAAAAACTCTGAGGCTTAGGAGAACAAATCCACTGTGGGGTTCTGATGTGGGTGGTTTTCATCTCCATCAGTGTGTAAAAGCAAGCGAACAAACCCATTTTATTCTCGTCACCTGCAAAGAACAGGCCACCACCTATACTTTTTTTCCCCACCTATACTTTTGTTTTGTTGCTTTTTCCTTCCACATCCCCAGCTATGAATCACAGTGTGCCAGAAAGTTCTATGTGCAAAAACAAAATATCATTTACTGTGTGTGGGAAGCAAGATAGAACAGGTCCTCTGAAAACAATGGAATAGGGAACAAGAAATGGAGGACTTAGACTTAGAAAGGAAGGCTCCAGTTCTGATGTCAATCAAGCCCTTTTCCTTCCTTTCCTTACAGATTGTCTGCCTCGTAAGTACCCTGCTCAGCTTGTTGAACACCTACTATGCCAGGCACTGTTTGCTGGTGGAAAGATGAATGAGTCTGTGAGAGTTTAAAGGGCTTTGCAGACAAGCTGGGAGGTGCCACATGCATATTAGGGATTCGCTGGTGTGCCCTCCAGGTGCTGAGGAAAACCATTACCTGTTACTGAAGACATGAGCTGCCGCCCCCCTTCTCACTGGCCCCCGAAATGTGGAGTCGCCTGAGTAGGAAGCCACTCAGCTGACTGTGCTGCCTGTGGTTCCCAGCATTGCCCTTGAGACTTCTTGGCGGGGGCCACGGTTTGAGGCTGCTGTTTATTTTCTGGTCTTCCCTATAGCTCAAATGGTAAAGAATCTGCCTGCAATGTAGAAGACCCGGGTTCAAGCCCTGGGTCAGTAAGATCCTCTGGAGAAGGGGCTTGGCAATTCACTCCAGTATCCTTGCCTGGAGAATCCCATGGACAGAGGAGCCTGGCGGGCTACAGTCCGTGGGATCGCAGAGTCGGGCACGGCTGAGCGACTAAGACTGCTACTACTATTACCCACAGCTGGCCTCTCACAGCTGGTGGTCCCTGGGGCCGTCACTGAACTGCAGATCCACGCTTAGAAGGAAGGCTGCCCACCTCTTTGAGGTGCCACTCAGCAGCCTCTCCCATCACCAACTGACCTCGCGTATAACACCTGAGTTCTGCTGAAGGCACACCAGCCCAGACACCCGCTCTAGACTGAATGCAAATCCGCCCAGTCCTTGCTAAGGGAGGCAGGAATGGATCTATCTATTAACATAGATTATCATAAATATGCCTTTTAGTGAGGACCCAGAATGGGAAAATGCCAAAGTCTTTAAAATGCAAATGGTGGCTAACAACTAGGGCAGAGAACTTGGAGCACTTTGTTGAAACTCAAAGGAGAGCAGCCGGAGAAGGGGACTCCCCTCTCACTTCTCTCCTAGTGTTTCCGCATCAGGCCAAGCGGGACGGGACACTCACCCTCACACCGTTTCCCGTCCGCGGCCAGGGTGTAGCCACCGTAGCACTGGCAGACAAAGGAGCCCAGCAGGTTCACGCAGAGCTGCTCGCAGCCGTGGTCGTCCGCCGCACACAGATCCTGGACTGGGGCAAAGCGCATCATTAGAACTTGGCTCAGAAGGAGGTGACTCTTGGCACGGGGCCATCAATGAGCAACTCTACAGCACTTGGCAAAATAACTCTTAACTGAAAGCGATGCAAGGTCAAGGTGGAAACTTTGGAAAACAGAAAAAAAAATAGAAAAGAAAATTCAACGGTAATCTCCCCACCTGGAGTCCTACCATGCAGAGACCACCTCTGTTAATAGTTGGGTGAGTTATGTATGTAAGGGCTTCCCAGGTAGTGCAGTAGTAAAGAATCCGCCAGCCAAGGCAGCAGACACAAGAGACGGAGGTTCGATCCGTGGCTTGGGAAAATCCCCTGGAGTAGGAAGTGGAGTAGGAACCACTCCAGTATTCTTGCCTGGAAAATCCCATGGATAGAGGAGCCTGGTGGGTTACAGTCCACGAGGTCACAAAGAGTCAGATGCGACTGAGCACACACAGGAACCTATGCGTATATAAAAGCATATTTTTCAAAGTTGGAATTTTTCTTCTCTATTAAATGCATTAGAAAATTTTAAATTAACATCAACATGTATTTTTCTCACATCAAGGAGAGTGACGGACGGTTCTTGAGGACCGAAGTTATCATGAGCAGGCCTTTGTGCTTGTCCGCATCAAGTACCATTCGTATTCTCTGAGAACCTAAAGGCTTTGTAATCAGTCTCACCAATGTACACACCTACGTACACAGTCTCACCAAGATCATCTGGCGCTGTCTTTGACATTTTGCAGAAGCTGGGAGAGAGCACAGTGAAAAGACCTGCCACTCCACCAAAAACACGGCAGGTCCGGAAGAGTTCCTTATTCTCAAGTCTGCATTGGTCTCTTTGGACATACTTTCCTTCATTCCATTTCTCTATCAGAAGGATGTTTGAAAATCCTCTTTGTGCTCTACTTATGCATCCCAGTAATAAAGGAGGAAAACGGGAAGCCAGAAGAATTTAGGTAGAAATAACAAAGATAGGGAGAAATTAATGTATGGTATGAAGTGAAGTGAAGAGAAAGTCATGCAGTCACTTCTGACTCTTTGTGACCCCATGGATTGAAGCCCACCAGGCTCCTCTATGGTGATTAACAATGTTATTCTAGTCAAATATTTATTATGTGTCCACAAGGTGCTGAGCTCTGGCTCTTTATTCAAATGCAATGTAAGAATACATTCACAGTAGTGCATTTACTGCCAAAGAACTAAGAATATATCAGAGGATGAAAGGTTTAAAGGCATTTTTAATCCTTCATCGACTCAGTCTCTCCTTTGAAGAAACTGGCTGACGTGATGACAATATTTCTCAGCAAGGATAATGACTTGGTTTCATAACTAGCTCTTCCAGTGACTTTACCATTAAAGTTCGAGAAAATCAGAGAGCATTAAAGGGTTTGAATGTTTTTCCTCTTGTTAAAAGTTATCACTGTGACAGCTATGGTAAAAACTTAATTCACTAGAAAGTTTGATTAATCCCTGAATCCAATGACTATGCTTTAATGTAACCTCCTAGGTCTTTGAGTTTTATAGTTTATTACACTTTTAGATAAATATAAAATATCAAATTGATAAAAGATAAAAGCTGACATATTTATCACCTCTATGAAATGCATTAATTAAAAAAAAAATAAAAGCTACATCATAAGATTAAAAAACATTTAGGTCCACAAAGAAGGATTTTGGTTTTAAAATGCTAAAAGAATTATTTTCACTCCCAAATCAATGAAGTAGATAAAAAAATTATAGATGCAAATTCCTCTGTTTACCTATCTTACTTCTATCTTATATATATTTTTAAAAATTTTTTTATTAGTTGGAGGCTAATTACTTCACAACATTTCAGTGGGTTTTGTCATACATTGATATGAATCAGCCATGGATTTACACGTCTTCCCCATCCCAATCCCCACTCCCACCTCCCTCTCTACCCGATTCCTCTCGAAACATCCCACCCTCGCCTTCTCCCACAGAGTTCAAAAGTCTGTTCTGTATTTCTGTGTCTCTTCTTCTGTTTTGCATATAGGGTTATCGTTACCATCTTTCTAAATTCCATATATATGTGTTAGTATGCTGTAATGTTCTTTGTCTTTCTGGCTTACTTCACTCTGTATTATCTTATATTTTTAATTGGGAAATCCAATTGATATTTCCCATGGATCCAAATATAGGGAAAATAACAATAATCAGGAGAAACTTCAGCACATGCAAAAATCATAGTGAATAATTGAAGAATGACAAAAGTTACAGTTAATTACAAGCCTAAGCCAGAGATGCAAGAAAAATCAGAATCATCAGATACTTTTCACTTATTGAATCAACAAAGCACCTACTCTGCCCCAGGCACTGGGGGTGTAGTGTGAACCAAACAAAGGGGCTCCTGCCACCACGCAGCTTGTATTCTGAGGGTTAGGAAGCTGAAGTTCTAGGAAGAACATTTCTGATAAAACCCAGAAGTGGAACTTATCCAAAGAAAACAAAAACACTAATTCAAAAAGATATATGCACCCCTATGTTCACTGCAGCATTATTTACAATAGCCAAGATATGGCCGCAACCTAAGTGCCCATCAACAGATGAATGGATAAAGATGTGCTACATATAGTCAATGAAACATTACTCAGCCATAGAAAAGAATGAAATTTTGCCATTTATAACAACATGGATGAACCCTGAGGGTATTATGCTAAGTGAAATAAATCAGACAGAGAAAGACAAATACTGTATGATCTCACTCATATGTGGACTCTAAAAAACAAATGAACTAACATAACAAAACAGAAACAGATTCATGGATACAGAGAACAAACTGGTGGTTGCCAGAAGGTGCAGGTTGGGGATATGGATCAGTGAAGGGGATTAAGAGGTACACATTTCCAGCTATAAAATAAATAAGCCACTGGGATGTAATGTACACACAGGGAATATAATAGGCAATATTGTAACAACTTAGTATGGTGACAAATCATAACTGGACTTATTGTGGTGATTGTTTCATAATATATACAGTGGAAATGTAAAATACTGAATCACTATATTGCATACCTGAAACTAAACTAATATATATATATATATATATATATATATATATATATATGTATAGGCTTCCCCTGTGGCTCAGCAATAAAGAATCCACTTGCAACGCAGGAGACTGCCTGGATTGCAGGAGACACTGGTTCGATCCCTGGGTCAGGAAGATCCCTTGGAGAAGGAATTGGGAACCTATTCCAGTATTCTTGCCTGGGAAACCCCACGGACAGAGGAGCCTGGTGGACTACAATCCACGGGGTCGCAAGAGTCAGAAGCAACTTAGTGACTAAACAACCACCACCACCATATATATATGTGTGAGCGTTTCTGACTGAAAGAACAGTGAATGCAAAAGTCATTCATGTGGAAAAAACTAGCCGCGTTTGAGGATTGGGAAAGCCAGAGTAGCTATCAGATGCACCCTAAATAACTAAAATACAAAATAGAACATGCTAGAAATCCACAAGAGAGGTGCTGCCAATACAATGGGAGTTCAGAACGGGGATGGATTACGGCCAGCCCAAGCTGGATCAATCAGAAGAAGCTGGCAGGCAAGCAAGAGACACGAAGGAAAGGAAGAGGATCCACCGGGAGCTGAGGGGACAGTAACCATGCAGAAGTGGAGGAATAAGCAGGACAGACAGGGGAGCTGACCCCCATTCCGGGAATTCCAAGGGAAGCAGCAGGAGCGAGCGTCGGAAGGAACAAATGACCCGGGACGGCAGAGGGCCTGGGAGCAGGCTGCCTGGTGTCAACCGTGCTCATCAGGGGGCCACTGAGGGGGACCAACCACCAGGGACCACTCAAGGTGAACGTCTCAGGAAGGGAGATGGGCCGTTTCCCCTGACTTGTGCTGTGGAAGAGTAAGTTTGGTGGCATCACAGTCTATTTTAGAACTGGGAAATCGAAAGGATTTAGTGTACGGATAAATGAAAGCCACTTCTTTGGGAACAAAGTGGTAGTTTTCTGAATTCCATGCCAAAGTCGCTTTGGTTTGCGTGTGTGCGGATGGGAAAGTCAACTTCTTGCCCTGAGGACCTTCCGCTGTCCGTCAGAGCTGTTGGCCACGCCCACCGGCTGTCAGCGCATGTCTGTGCACTTATGACTTTTCCCTCCTGGCGTGTGTGTGCATGCGTGCTTAGTCACTCAGTCGTGTCCGGCTCTTTGTGACCCCATGGACTGCAGCCCGCCAGGTTCCTCTGTCTGTGGAATTTTCCAGGCAAGAATATTGAAGTGGGATGCTATTTCCTACTCCAGCGGATCTTCCTGACCCACGGTTGGAACCTACGGCTCCTGCATCGGCAGGTGCATTCTTCATCACTGAACCACCTGGGAAGCCCTTCCTGGCATGTATCACCATGTTAATTACATAGGCATTTACGTACTGACGTATTTACTGTGTCTGCTTCGCCAGGCTCCCTAATCAGGAGGGCAGCGTCCCTGCAGAAACTCCTGATGGCGGGACAATGACAGCCCAGTACACTGGGACAGCCACCCTCCAAGTCCCAAGCCCATCTCTGAAGGTGGGGGTGGGGACTTCTCCACCCGGGTCCCCCTTCTCAGCTCCCACAGTTGCGATGCCTCTTCTCTGTGTCCGGTAGGAGCCCTGCCTAACAGTGTTTACCAAGGAGGGGAGAGAGTGTCCTTTTTTTCTGTTATTTATAATTACCTGTTTTTGAATTTTCTAACAAGAGGTTATACCAAGAGCTTTTATAATAATGAAAAAAAAAATCAGTGTTACAAGAGAACCCCTTTGAAAGAAGCATTTGAAAAGCAGTAAACCCTGCCAATGCAGAAGATGAAAGAGACCCAGGTTTGATCCCTGGGAGGGGAAGATCCCCTGGAGAAGGAAATGGCAACCCACTCCAGTATTCTTGTCTGGCGAACCCCGTGGACAGAGGAGCCTGGTGGGCTATGGTTCATAGGGTTGCAAAGAGTCAGACGCGACTGAAGCGACTTAGCACACAGACATAGTAGCCTGAACTACATCTATCCCTCTGCACCCAGTTCCCAATCCCGATTGAAATAGGTTGAAAAATGTGGATTGTATAAAAGCAGTGAACCAAGATCTTGAAGCAATAACCATTTCTCCCCCAGGACATCCCCCCACAGGGTAGGTAGAGAGGTCATGAGGTGCTCCTTCCTTCCAGGAAGGGACAGCCGTGAAGCCCTGCTTCATGTGAAGGGTGAAGGGTCTGTGAAGCCCTGCAGGGTCCCGTCCATCAGAGCAGCAGTGCACCACCTCGGCGGTCCACCAGAACCATCTGGGGGCCTTTGGAAAATCCTGATGCCCAGCTCACCACCTTGAGTCAGAGAGCAGGGGCCGGGGTGCAGGCAACAGTGTTCCTGAAGCTCCCAGGCAACCCCAGTGTGCAGCCAGGTTGAGAGTCATTGAAACTCCCAGGTAAAAAGTCCTCACATTCATCCGGGGAAAGACACAAGCGTCAGCCTTCATCAACTGTCTCCAGGCTCACATTCTTCTTTTAAACAAATCTTGATTTTTTTCCCCTTCTTTTGCTGTCCTTGGACCTCTCTCCAAGTGTCTGAAAGACCCTGGACGCTACGTGAGGGTGTAGAGTGTGGTAGGAACAGGAGGATCATGGCTTACATTCCAGAAGAACATCCCACAAACAGCAGGCCTGCCAGTTGGCCTTGGGCCTTTCATACTGTTTTTAGAACGTTGGGGATTTATGGCCACTAGTGGATCTGTCCTGTCCCAAAGGAAACCATTGAGGGATTAACTTAATTAAACAAAGACAAAGGAATAAATACAGTCTAGGTTCTGACAAAACAACTTTGTTGTTTTTCTGGCAGTGGGCGCTTTCATTGGAAACAAATACAGATGTTTTTGGATGATTCTTTATTCTTTAGAAAAACAGCACTTCTTTTTCTCACAGCCTGAGAGGATTTCAGTGAAGGATGATAAAACTGTGTGGGGTGGGAAAAGCACTAAATTCAGAGTTCCCATTACCCTTTCAAGCCTTCTCTACCCCATGACTCCCACTCATGACTACTGACTTCAATCTGATGTCACCTCCTGCAGGAAGCCTTCTCCGGTTGGCGGGGCTTCAAGTTTCCTTCCTCTGGGCTCCTTGAGCTCTCTACACATGGCTCCACTAGAACACTTAAGCATTTATCCCACAGTATTATCCCACAGTAGGCACTTTGAACTCACAAACCAAAACTTAGTCACAGTATTTATCCCACAGTATTAGAAGGACCTGATCACAAGTCTGACGGCCACATGGGAATGTGAGCTGGTGTAACTCAGTTTGCTTCCCCAGTGTCCTAGCGCGTGGAATTGGTGCCCCATAAGTGTTCATCTGCTGAATGAACAGTAACAGAGTCCCTTCCCCGCTGCCTCCCAACAGGGAGGTCCTAGAGTCCTACAATATCTCCTCCACTAGGTATGGGGTCCTGGGTCCTGGGAAGATGAGTGAGATGGGAACAAAAGTCTTCTCCTTGTCCCCAGCAAGAGATACTCCTCTCCCAGCAGAGGACAGTGACATGAGGGAGCCAGCCACAGCTGCAGACACTGGAATCCTCACAGCTAAGGAAACAGCTGTCTTGCTGTCTCCTGCATCCCTGGTGCCGACCACACTGCCTGGCACACGACAGGCGCTCATCAAGTGCTTGTGAATGGATGAATAGACCCAACACCTGAAACACAGGGTTGTCAGGCTTTCCTCCAACATCATTCTTACCCAGGCTGTAGGCTCTAGGGGGCACAGGGTAAGTCTTGGTGGTTCTCAGGGTACCTGTGATACCACATGCTTCACACAGCAGGTGGTTAGTGGATGTGTGTTGAACAGACTTGACAGTAGCCAGCCTGGAGTACTCAGGGGTGGAGGGCTCTTATCTGACCACTCCCTGTTAGAGGTCAAGTTCCCTGTCATAGTTTCCCTTACCACAGTTACAACATAACACTTAATTTGCAATTGATAATTTAACATCTACTTCCCCTGCCGTGTGAAGCCAGTGCTTGTTCTGTTCAGCCCTCCAGCTCAAATAACTTGCCTGGTGTTTGGCATGTGGTTGATTTTTTAAAATATATTTGAATGACTGAATTCAATCATTCATCAAATTGTTCAAACTGCTGGGGAAACAACAGTGAATGAAACAATCGATCCCTCGATTTAAAAAAAATCAATCGATCCCTCTCGCCATGGACTTGATATTCGAGTGGAAAGCCGGCTCCTACTGACTCACATTGACAGACCATGCCTACCTCTTCCCAACTCTGCATTCAGCAAGGCCAAGTGGGTAGCGTGAAATCAGCCATGGTGGCAGTATTGACACCACAGGAATTGGTGAACATTACAAATTGGGTATTTTCCCCTTGGACTAGCATACCATGGACAGCGGCCAGATGTAACATAAATAGCTTAAACCATATATTACTTAGATCTTAGAAGTACTGTGGAACAAAAGCAGGACAGAGCAGTTGAAGTATGGAGTGAAAGGAGCTTCTGTTTTACATAGTGTGGTCAGAAGGCCATCTCACAGAAAAGATTACTATATACCATGACCTGAGGGAGGTAATATGAAAAAACAGGGGTCAGGAGGACTGAATCTTGGAGAAGGAGATAAGAGGCTTCTTTTTTTAAGAAAATCTTTATTTATTTGACTGCACCAGGTCTTTAGTTGTGGCATGGGGGATCTAGTTCCCTCAACCAGGATCAAACCTGGGCCCCCTGCATTGGGAGTGCAGAGTCTTAGCCACTGGACCACCAGGGAAGTCCCATGTTTCTTTACATAGGGTACAAGGGAGGCAATCAGATAGAATGAAAAGAATATTGCCTTTGGAGTCAGACCTGGCTTCAGCGAGGTAACCTGTGTGACTTCACATAAGTGATTTCTGTGAGACTGACTTTTCATAGAGGTTAAATAATTAAGTAGAGAAAACATCTTATTGCAGGATTAAATGAGATAATATATATGATAAAGTGCCTAAGAGATAGTAGGTACTCAGCAAATACAAGCTTCCTTTTTTCTTGTACTTGGTCGTGTCCAGCTCTTTATAGCTCCATGGACTGCAGACCCTGGGCTCCTCTGACCATGGGATTTCCCAGGCAAGATTACTGGAGTAGGTTGCCATTTCCTATGCTAGGGGAATCATCCCGATCCAGGGATCGAACCTGCATCTCTTGCATCTCCTGCACTAGTGGGCGGGTTATTTACCACTAGTGCCAAATGTCTTAGTAGTACAGGTCTAGCTAAGCATGGAGAAGAGATGACACCAACCAGATTTTGCCTATATCACAATTCTAATACAATATCACTTTATTGGGTGCCTGTGAAACCCCCCACATGTGGACACTAGATTCAGATCACTTTAAACAACATCAGTGTATCTGTGGCTAAGTTTTGGTTTGTGCGTTCTAGGCTGACTTGATCTGATACAGCAAAGTAGGCAATTTTGAATTTTACAACAAAAGATCTCAACAAATTCAAACAATGCCTTGCTAGAAGACATGTGTTAGTACATGGCTGACAGTCAGCAAAATCTGCTTGCTTCTCTTCCTGGAGAGTTTCAGGAGGGATGTAAACTGCATCTGCTCGGTCTCCCCGATGAAATAAATCAGGGAGGATTTGATAACTAAGAGTCCCAGGGCTGTGCTCACATCCATCCGTGGTGTTTCCCCTGAGGCTCACAGGCATTCTAGATTTAAGGGCCTTCCTCCATGTGTGATCTTGAAAGCCTGGCACAGTGCCTCAGCCCGGAGAACTTGGAAAACTTTCATCTGGTTACCCTGGACAAGAAAGAAGCATGGGACAAAGACTGGTGGTTGCGGCTGACATCATCCTAGATGAAATCAAAGGGTTTTTACTGACTTTTCAGAATTTTAGACAAGCCACGTGGCATGCTATTGACACCAGTGAGAGTCTAATCTCTCCTTCAGAGTTAGAGCAAAATGAACACCTTTAAAGACACACTCCACTTTCATGGTAAAGAACCTGCCTGCAAATGCAGGAGATGTAAGAGACAAGGGTTCAATCTCTGGGTTGGGAAGATCCCCTGGAGGAGGGCATGGCAACCGCTGCAGTATTCTTGCTTGGAGAAGCCCATGGTCAGAAGAGCCTGGCAGGCTACAGTCTCTTGGGTCACACAGAGTCCGACACTAGTGAAGCGACTTAGCATGCACACATGCTTCTATTGAGCCTGAGATGGAGAAATCAGAAATTATTTATCACAGCAAGAGAGAAGAGAAATGTATTATTAGAGTTGCTATTTCTCTCTGCTGGGAAAAAATGGGATCTCTGCCTGCTCCAACCCGAAAGCTCACTTGAAGCTGGGGCTCCACAAAAGCCTGAGAAAACTAAGCCTGCATTTTTAGGGACTATCCCCCTTCTTTCATTATGTCTGAAAGCCCTAATCGTATTTTGACAGCTGCAGTTTGAATTTAAAGACTTTCAGCAGTTAATGTGAGTCATCAGCCTTGTGTTTCCACGCTGGAAGAAACAAAAGCAAGCCAATGTCACCCACAAAAACAAACCTGTCCTTTCGGGCAAACTCCAGCTGTGCCTTGCTCGCATCCCTCCTCCCCCAAAGCTTCATGCTTTTTCAATCAGTTATCCTATTCACGAACTGAGATTTTAGTTTCCGTTTGAGACGGGAAAAAGAGGAGAAGCCCCAAAACAAAGCCTGAAAACATAAGTGTATCTGACCGAATGAGGTTGATCGAAATCAGAAATAAGCGTGAACGAATAAGGCCCTAGTCTTGCTGAGCGCTTTACAATTTCTAAACGGCTGTCAATCACAGCATCCCGTTCTCATTATGAACTCCCTACGGAGCAGCCATCTCTCAGGGAGTGATCTAGCTTAAAACAGCTGGGTCAGTGGTTTTCAAACTCGAGTTTAAGATCAGAATTCCCAGGAGGGCTTGTTAAAACACATCCTCCTGGGCCACACCCCTAGAGTCCCGGATTCCGTAGATCTGGGATAGGTACCGCGTGGGAATTTACATTCCCAACAAGCCCCCGCCCCCACAAAGCCGCCTGCTCGCGTGCGCGTGCGCAGTCTGCTCCTTCTTGCACTTGTTCTCCGCTCTGTGGGCTGCCCCGAAGCTGAGACCCTGACCTCCTCTTACTGCACTCCCTCTCTCCCTCCAAGATTCCATGCATTTTCAGGGCCAGTGACCACCCCAAGCGTATCCAGCCAGGCATTTTCCTTGAACTCTCACCCGCATCTCCAGCTGCACCCAACCACTTGTGTGGGCTCTTGCCCAGACTCGCTCTTGCTTTCCCCGGCAAAACCAGGTTTCCTCTCTGATAACTGAAGTTATCAAACACCCCTCACCCACTATTCCCCATCTTGGGTCATAAACTCTTCCCCTGGGTGGGGATTATTGCTATGATCTAATTAATTCCACGGGCATAAGAAACATAAGCGCTGAATTGATTGAACTGATTTGAATTGTAAACTGATTGCATCGTCCACCTTCTGCTCCGGACGCTCAGGGCACCAGGGAAGCCAAGATCTGAGTGTTCCTTGGATCTCCAACATATGAGAGACACACTTATTCCTCTCCCACACCCCACCAGAGTGCCTGGCCCCTAGAGGGGAATGAATAAGTACCGAATGAATAAATGAATGAGTGAGGGGATAGGTAGATGGTATTTCTGCACCCATTCTCTACCTAAATCTAATACTATATTATGTATTACTGCCAGGGTCAATGTACTAAAACGTGGTCTTCCCTCTGACACCCTGTGTTCAGCCCCTCTAACCACCAAAGACCGCAGCTGGAAGTCAGCTTGAGAAATCAAATCACCCCATAATTTGTTCCAGCTTAAATTCCTTTTCTCATCCCCCACTAATGCCCCAAACATGCTCTTCCAAACAAGCAGTCTGTTCTAGTTAGCATCCTCCAAAGACCACAAACCCTGCAGTTCTCTCCTCTTCTTTGACTTGCTAAAAGAAAACCCTTCCTCCCCAACCCCTGATTGTTCCATGACTCTCTGATCTCTTCTCTTGCAGTCTTCCGTCTCAGTACCACTTACCTTCCAAAACCACATTGCTCTGTGTGTATGTATATAAACTATACCATAAACTACACATATTTAATGTATACAATCTGATAAATTTGACATGGCAACATATCATCACCATAATCAAGATAACATACCCATCACCTCCAGATGCCCAGTTTCCTAGTTGCCGTGGATAACCCCTCCACCTGCCCCATCCCTCCCCCTGGCCCTAGGCAGCCACTCATCTGCTGATTTCTATCACACAGAATAGCTACCATTTTCTAAAATTTCATATAAATGGAATCCTTTAATATGTACTGGTTTTCTGCTCTTGTTTCTTTCATTCAACAGGGCTATTTTGACATTCATCCAGCCTGCTGCATGTGTCAATAGGCTGTGCTCATTCGCTCAGTTGTGTCTGACTCTTTGTGGCAACCCCATGGACTGTAGCCTGCCAAGCTCCTCTGTCCATGGAATTTTCCAAGCAAGAATACTGGAGTGGGTTGCCATTTCCTTCTCCAACATGTGTCAGTAGTTCATTATTTTCATTGCCCAGCAGTATTACATTGTATGCATATCTCACAATTTGTTATCAGTTCACCTGTTGATGATTTGAGTTGTTTTGATTTGAGTTGTTTCCAGTTTTAGCTTATTACAAGTAAACATTTGTGCTCAAACCTTGGTTTGAACATAAACTTTAATTTCTTTTGAGTAAATACCTAAAAGTGGAATGGTTTGATATCATAGTTAAGTACATATTTAATTTTGTAAGAAACTTCTAATCTGTTTTCCCAAAGTGGTTGAACCATTTTATCTTCCTACCAGGAAAAAATGATAATTCTGTTCCCAACTCTGCCATTACTTGACATGGTCAGTATTTTAAAATGTATTCAATCTAGTGAAAGTAGAGTGGAGGTATCTTGTTATAGCTTTAATTTGTATTTTCTTAGTGACTAATAAGGTTGAACATCTCTTCTTTATAAATCTTCTTTGGTTTAGTGTCTATTCAAATCTTTTGCCCATTTTGACTGGGCTGTTTATTTTCTTATTATAGAGTTATAAGAATTCTTTATAAATTCTAAGGTCCTTTGTTGGATATATTTAATTTCAGTCTGTAATTTGCCTTTTCAGTTTAGTAGCACTGTATTTTGCTGAGCAAATATTTTAATTTTGATAATGTTCAATTTATTGAGTTTCTCTTTTGTGTTCTGTGCCCTATTTAAAAAATCCTTGCCAAACCCAGGGTCATCAATTTTTTCCCTACATTTTAATCTAGACATTTATATGTTTATCCTTTATATTAACATTTGAAATCAGTTTTAAATAAATGTTTGTAAATGGTATGAGGTAAGGTCAAGGTCCATTTTTTTACCCATGGCAATCTAATTGTTGTAACACTATTAGTTGATGACATTATTCTTTTCCTGTGAATTGCCTTAGTACGTTTGCCAAAAATTATTTCACCATAAATGTGTGGGTCTATTTCTGGACTATAATCTGTGCCAGTGACGTCCACTGTTACATGACTACCACACTACTTTTATTACAATCGCTTTATAGTCAACCTTAAGATAATTTGACCCCTCCAACTTTATTTTTCTCGAAGTTTTACTTGATTCTCATTACTTGCAGATTCCATACTTGCCAGTTTACCTACTTCATAAAATGTACTTGGAACCTAGAATCAATACTTGAGCATTTTCATGGCCATGCATGGATCTGTGCAGAGTGGTGAAACATTGAGCCACGGCACTTTCCTAGTGAGAGTCAAACAAACAGTGCTCTGCCTTCTTGTTTTGGCACTCACGCTATAGACAAATATCTTTTTGGTGTTCTATTTAAAGCCATAATTTTAGTATTTTTGTGCTGTCTGTTGGTGACTTCAATGTTTAAAATGGCCCCTACGAGTAGTGTTGAAGTGCTATCTGGTGTTCTTAAGGCAAGAAGGCCATGATATGCCCTAGGGAGGAAAGATGTTAGATGAGCTTCATTCAGGCGTGAGTAACAGCGCTGTTGGCTGTAAGTTCAATATTAATAAATCAACAATATATACTCGATATGGTGTCTTTAAACAGAAACACCCATAAAATAAGGTTCTGTATTGATTTGTGAAATATTGTGGCCAGAGGCTTGCAGGAAACTAACCCTATATTTCCTCTAGGAACCATAATCCAGTAATCACTAGTTCAGTGTTATTGTGAGTAATAAGAATTTATTGTATTTGACTATTCAATTGGTTTTTTTAAATTTTCATCTATATTTTAGAATCAGGTCATCAGTTTCTACTCAAAAATATCTGCTAGGATTTTGATAGGGATTGCTTTGAATCTATAGATCATTTTAGAAAGGATTGACATCTAAGCAATAGTAAGTCTTCTATTTGATGATTTGCTGATCTTTCCATTTCTTTAGGTCTTCTTTAATTACTGCAGACATCATTTGTATTTGTCAATGTATAAATCATGTCATGTTTTGCTAATTAATCTCTAATTTCTATATTTCTTATACCAGTGTAAAACTTTTTAAATGTCTATTTCAGGCTTTTGTTGCAGTATATAATAATGAGAGAATAGCATTGAAACATGTATGTTATCACATGTGAAACAGATCGCCAGTCCAGGTTCGATGCATGAGACAGGGTGCTCAGGGCTGGTGCACTGGGATGACCCTGAGGGGTGGGATGGGGAGGGAGGTGGGAGAGGGGTTCAGGATGGGGACACATGTACACCCATGGCTGATTCATGTCAGTGTATGGCAAAAACCACTACAATATTGTAAAGTAATTAACCTCCAATTAAAACAAATAAATTAAAAAAATACAATCGAATAATTTTGTATATTGACTTTTTATCTTGCAACCTTGCTGAATTCATTAATTAATTTTAGAGATTTTTGAAGATTCTATCAGCTTTTCTACATATGCAGTCACATAGTCTGTAAAAACAGTTTTACTTTTTCCTTTCCAATCTGTATTAATTTCTAATTTCTTTTTATTTCATTATTAAATCAGTTAAAACATCCAGTCCAACATTGAATGGAAGTATGGCAATGGACATACTTTCTTGTTCCTTATCTTAAAAGGAAAGCACTTAGTCTTTTACTCTTGGGTATGACGTTAACTCTTGTTGTTCAGTCCCTCAGTCATGTCTGACTCTTTGTGACCGCATGGTCTGTAGCACGCCAGGCTTCCCTATCCTTCACTGTCTCCTGGAGTTTGCTCAAACTCATGTCCGTTGAGTCGACGATGCCATCCAACCATCTCATCCTCTGTTGCCCTGTTCTCCTCCTGCCCTCAATCTTTCCCAGCATCATGATATTTTCCAAGATGTTAACTCTAGGTCTTTTCATATATGCTCTTTATCAGATTGAGGAATTTCCCTTTTCTTTCTAGTTTATTGAGAGTTTTTTTAACATGAATGAACATTGGGTATTGTCCAGTGATTTTTGGACATCTATTGAAATGATCTTATGATTTTACAATTTTTTAGGCTATTAATATGGTAAATTAAATTATATTAATTTTTATTGAAGTATAGTCAATATTGTGTAAGTATAGTCAATATGTACAAGTATACAATATAGTGATTCACAATTTTTAAAGTTATAAAATATTGGTTATATTCCCTGTGTTGTGCAATATATCCTTGCAGTTTATTTTATACACGATAGTTTGTATCCCTTAATCTCCTATCCCCATTTACCCCTCCCCTTTCCCTCACCCCATGGGTAACCACTAATGTGTTCTTTATACCTGTGAGTCTGTTCCTTTTCTTATTATATTCACTAGTTTGTTGTATCATCCAGTGATATCATCCAGTATCTGTCTATCTCTGTCTGGCTTATTTCACTTAGCATAAAAGCCTCCAGGTCCATTCATGTTGTGGCAAATGGTAAGGTTTAATCTTTTTTATGGCTGAGTAGTATTCCACTGTATATGTATACCCCATTTTCTTTATTCATTCATCTGCTGATGGACATTTAGGTTGCTTCCATATCTTGGCAACTGTAAATAAACTGCTATGAAAAACAGAATGCATATATCTTTTTGAATTAGTATTTTTGTTTCTTTCAAATATATACCCAGGAGTGGAATTGCTGGATCATATATAGTTCTGCTTTTAGTTTTTTGAGAACCCTCTATACTGTTTTCCACAGTGGCTACACTAACAGTGTATGAGGATTCTTTTTCCCCCACATCCTCGCCAACGTTTGTTATTTGTGGGGGTTTTTTTCTTTTTCTTTTTTGATGATAGACATTCTGACAGATATGAGATGATATCCCAATGTGAATTTGACTTACATTTCCCTGATGATTAGCAATGCTGGGCATCGTTTCATGTGCCTGTTTGCCATCTGGGTGTCCTTTCTGGAAAAATATCTATTCAGGTCTTCTGCCCATTTTTTTTTCAATTGGGTTGTTTGTTTGTTTTGATGTTGAGTTGCATGAGCTGTTTATATATTTTAGATAGTAACCCCTTATCAGTCATATCATTTGCAAATATTTACTCCCATTCTGAAGGTTGTCTTTTTGTTTTGTCTTTTCTTTAACTGTACAAAACTTTTAAGTTTAATTAGATCCCATTTGTTTATTTTTGCTTTTATTTTCTTTACTTTAGGAGACAGATTCCAAAAAAAAAAAAAAAAAAATTGCTATGCCTTATGTTCTGCCTATGTTTTCCTCTAGGAGTTTTGTGGTTCTGATCTAACATTTACGTCTTTAATCCATTTTGCATTTATTTTTGTATGCTGTGTTAGAGAATGTTTTAATTTCACTCTTTTACATGTAGATGTCCAGTTTTCCCAGCACCACTTAGAAGAGACTCGTTTTCTCCACTGTATATTCTCATCTCCTCTGTCATAGATTAATTGACCATAAGTACATGGGTTTATTTCTGGGCTATCTATTCTGTTCCATCAGTCTGTGTGGTGTATGTGTGTGTGTGTGTGTATGAGAGAGAGAGAGAGACATTACATACTGTTCTAATTACTATAGCTTTGTAACATAGTCTTAAACCAGGGAGTATAATTCCTCTAGTTCTTTTCTTCTTTTTCAAGATTGTTTGACTATTGATGGTCTTTTGTGTTTCTATACAAATTTTAAAATTATTTGTTTTAGTTCTATTTTAAAAAATGCCATTGGTATTTTAATAGGAATTGCATTGAATCTGTAGATTGCCTTGAATAGTATGGTTATTTTAACATTAATTCTTCCAATACAAGAACATAGTATATCTTTCCATCTATGTGTGTCATCGTCAACTTTATTTTTTTGGCTGTGACACATGCACGTGTGATCCTACTTCCCTAACAAAAGACTGAACCTGCACCCTCTGCAGTGAGGTGCAAAGTCTTAACCACTAGACTGCTAAGGAACTTCCTACCTTCAATTTCTTTAATCAGTGTCTTATAGTTTCCAAGTACAGGTCTTTTACCTCCTTAACTAGGTTTATTCCTAGGTATTTTATTCTTTTTGATGCAATGGCAAATGGGCTTTTTCCTTAATTTCTCTTTCTGATATTTTGTTGTTAGTGTATAGAAATGCAACAGATTTCTGTATATTGATTTTGTATCCTGAAACTTTACCAAATTTGTTAATGAGTTCTAGCAGTTTTCTGGTGGCATGCTTACAAATGTTTATGTATAGTATCAGTCATATATTAATTGATTTTTTAAAAAACTTTGTTTTTGGCTATACTGGGTCTTTGTTGCTGCACAGGCTTTTCTCTAATTGTGGTGAGCGGGACTACTCTCTAGTTGCAGTGTTTGCGCTTCTCGTTGCGGTGGCTTCTCTTGTTGCAGAACACGGGTGCTAGAGCACGCGGGCTTCAGTAGTTTCAGTATGTGGGCTCCATAGTTGCACCTCTTGGGCTCTAGGGCACAGGATCAATAGTTGTGGCGCACAGGCTTAGTTGCTCTGTGGCACAGATCAGGGATGGAACCCATGTCTCCTGCACCGACAGGCAGATTCTTTACTACTTAGCAACCAGGGAAGCCTTATTTATTGATTTTTGAATGATAACCTTGAATGTTAACCAACATTTGTGATAAATCCTACTTGGTCTTGATTATATTATATATACAGATTCTATTTGAGAAGTTTTTAAGAATTTTTGCATTCACATTCATGAGGAATGTTGGTTATTGCTTTATTTTCCCTTTTTAATAATGTGGCTGTTTCTCTGTCACATCAAAGGGATCATGTCCTTTGATTAAACTGTAATACAAAAGCTGTTTATATAACTTGGGAAAATAATCTCAGGAACATATCTGAACAATAAAACTGTAAAATGCATTTGACATGTTTCTTGAGAAAAGATGAGAAAGCTGGACAAGAAAGTTTACATTTTCTTGCCAAGTGAAGTTTTCTAAGTGTTGCAGTTTCATTATTCTTCCAGACAGATTAAATATTCCAGAAGGGAGACAAAAAAAGGGAAAATTCCTTATTTTTTAAAACTAAACAAGATAAAGTTTTTTCTTGTTAGTGGGAAAAGAATTCAAGGGTAGGGGAATGGTGGAGGAAAAGAGATATATGAAGACTGACGCACTTCATGAGGATTCCAACTCCCCCTCACATTTTTAAATGGGGAAAGAGAAGAACATAAACTTCTATTGAGCCCATATGGGCTATGCACTTGGTAATGCTTTTATGTATATCTTATGGTTTTGGATGGGAAAGACTTTTTGGAGGACCGAAGAATCTTACAGTGTTGCCTCCAGTACATTCCAAACAGCTCATATGGTATGGGCAAAATGTTAAATGTAAAATTATTTAATGTACTTGATCTGGTCTTTAAATAAAGGGGCACATTTTGAGACACTGACTAACTGGTGTCCAAAAGAGGGCTGTTTGGACAATGAAGAGACCCAAATCCAGGTCATCTAAAGATGTGTTCATGCCTCCCCTGAAAAAGAGAAAATTAAATGAGTGGGAGGTGGATTACACTCTTCAATAATCAAAGGGCTTCTCTTTTTAGCTGGAAAAGGAAATACATTTTTTAGCATATGGCTTCAGTTGGCCATGTACTTCAGCATATGATCCTTCAGAAATAGGATCAAAGGTGGGAATTATAAAGAGTAGGATTTCAGCTCAACCACTGACCCAAGCTACCTTGGAGGTGGGATATGGGTGCTTTGTAATGATCTGTGTTCCAGATGGGTGATGATGGACGGATATGCACCATCACTCTGGGACGCCAGGGAGAAGCAGAATTCCTGGGCTAAGGGGAAAAGGACGCTAATAGTCTGATAGACAAGGTCTGTTTCCACTTGAAGAACCTATGACTCAGCAATGTCCACCTCCTCTCTCCACACAGGCAGGGTATGACTAGAAAATGGCAGCTATAGCGTGTGTGTATGTGCGTGTTTGAAGGCCATCACCTCTCACAATCATCCTGTACATGATAGAATCACAGGAGTTAGTAGTGAACTTGGGGGAATGACAATCATCTGAATGTCAGACCTGGTGAACTGGTTCTGAGTCTCCTCTGAGATCAGTGAGCACTTTGAACCTGCCTGTCCTCTTGGGCTCGGAGGAGCGTTTCTGGCTGCAGGACTGCCTGCCACTTCAAGGGTCATGGGACAAGCGATGCTGGCAAGCGTCAAATGATGGGTAAAAGCCAGGACCATGCAGTCACACGTAACGGGATTTGGGTTCTGGCTTGGTCTCATTACTGGCCCTATGACCTCGAGTAAACTGTCTAACCTTTCTGGCACCTTAATTTTCCTTATCTGTAAAATGAAATGCTAAACCTACTTTAAGAGCTTGATGTCAGAATTAATGAGATAACAAATATAAAACACTCAGGAGAGCTCCTGGCACATGGTATAAACACTTAGTAAGTGATTATAGTTAGTCCTGACCTTGTGTGTAGCATACTAAGCTAAGCAGGGGCTGCGATCACTTTGGGTTGCAGTTATCTTGGTCATTTATTTGACTGCTATGCAAGAACGTAAGTTCAAGAGAGAAGGAATATTGATGTTTTAGGCACTATTTCATTTCTAGAAGGTTTTTCTGGCTTTTTTCATGCTGCATAGCTTGCAGGATCTTAGTTCCCTGACCGGGGATCGAACCCATGCCCACTGAAGTGGAAGTGCAGAGTCTTAACCACTGGACTGCCAGGACCTCCCAAGGCCTGGCACATCTTAAAGGCTCAAGGGCTGTGTCTTATTCCTCTCCAGGCCCGGAGAGTTCCTCTCCATGATGGCAGAGAGCAGCCCAGAAACAGGTCAGGGTCTGGCCCAGACTCCCCTCCACACAACTTTGAACTGTCCACCAGACCAAACTCAGGGGCTGACAAGGATCAACTGATGGTTTGTCATCATCCTTCCCATCTTATGGGTGAGGGAGCTGAGTCAAGGAGTTTAAATCACCAGCTCAGGGTGACATACAGCTAGAATGTCAGGGTTGAAACTCGGGTCCGCAGACGCTGAAGGCCTTGATCTTTCCACAAGGCCCCTGGTGTACAATTTCAGTTATGCAAACAAGAGTCGTTATTATGATCTTTTTCTGGGAGAGACAGAAATGCTCTTTTTGACTGGACGTATTAAGGTAAGTCTGGCGCTGACAATAAAGGTAGTTCCTCGGCTTCCAGGTGACTGGAGGGCGGGGTCAGCTGGGACGGGGTCAGCTGGGACAGGAGGGCGGAGTCAGTTGGGACGGGGGGCGGAGTCAGTTGGGACGGGGGGCGGAGTCAGTTGGGACAGCTGAGCCCTGCTCCCCTCCTACCCTGCTCCCTTCCCTCCCAACCGCCTTGGCTGGCTGAAGCCAGGGAATCTCAAACCATGGCAGCAGCAACCTATATAAGAAGTTCACAACAGTCTACAGCCATATCACCCTGAACGTGCCCGATCTCGTCTGATCTCGGAAGCTAAGCAGGGTCGGGCCTGGTTAGTACTTGGATGGGAGAAGTTCATAGCAAATGCAGATGCTAAGGTCTCACCCAGACCTGTTGACTGTCAATCTCGGGGGGGGGGGGGGGGGGGGGCGGGAGGTGGGCGGGGGCAGGGGTCAGCTTCCTGCATGTCTCTTCCCCCGTTACTGAAGCTTGAGAATCACCGCCTGGGCTCAGGCCCCTTCGAGATGGGACTCCCTGCCCTTCCACCCGAACAGTCTGTCAGAAGCCCAGACAGTTTCTGCATCATACTGTGTGATGCACCCGCAGCCCCAGAACCGGAGAGAACCCAGGTCCTAGACCCGGGAGAGCTTGGGGCCTCAGAACTTGAAGTGGGACCAGGCAGGGGGGCTGGCAAACCTGGTGTGTGTGGAAGGCCTGCTCATGACATCAGGGGGAGAACTTTTAATGTTTCACTTGCTGATCTCAAGATTCCTCTGGACTGACTAAGCCAGAGCAGGGAAAACAGACACTGGCAGATGCCAGCATCCCAGTGGATCACGGGAGCAGAAGACAAAGAGAAGAATTTCTTGAGAGTCCCTTGGACTGCAAGGACATCCAACCAGTCCATCCTAAAGGAAATCAGTCCTGAATATTCATTGGAAGGACTGATGCTGAACCTGAACCTCCAATACTTTGGCCACCTGATGCCAAGAACCGACTGATTGGAAAAGACCCTGATGCTGGAAAAGATTGAAGGCAGGAGGAGACGGGGGACGACAGAGGATGAGGTGGTTGGATGGCATCACCGACTCAATGGACATGAGTTTGAGTAACTCCAGGAGTTGGTGACGGACAGGGAGGCCTGGCGTGCTGCAGTCCATGGGGTTGCAAAGAGTTGGACACGACTGAATCACTGAACTGAACTGAAAGAAGGGAAGCGCAGGACTGGAGTCAGCGAGGTGGAGGGAGGCTGAGTGCTCTGCAGAGAAACCCTACCGGGGTTAGGGAGGCTCCCGGAGAAGATGGGGCATGTCTGGGATGTTTAGCTTGTTTGCTGAGCGGTGTGAGATGTCCCTGCCTGAGCTGCCCCAGTCCTCCAGTAAATTCTATTAAACCCATGAGCATATAGTACGAGTGATTTTCATTGTGGAAACCAAAGAAGGGTCAGGGGTTCCAGCGGAAGACCAGGATGATTCAGGCTCCACTCAACAAACAACCTGGGATCCTGGGTTCTGGGAGGAGCTGGAGAACACAGGGACCCCTCCCCCAGGGGGGGCTCACAGAGTCTGGGGGCTTTGAGCTTCTACAGACCACCAACCGGAGGAGTCCAGCAGATGTTCCCTAATCTTGGGGGGCAGGGAGGCCCTGAGCCAACCACTCTCAACCCACTGAAAAGTGAGAAGACAAAAGGAAAATGTGGTTTGGCTCCATAAACGCGATACTAATTACAGCCATTTGTGCAAACTGCTTTCCATTAGGGCTTAATTACTTGCCATGCAGTATAATCACAATTACGCATTACATGACCTACATGTCAGATTTGCTGAGTTTTATTTGCCTCCACGTGGGCTGGTCTTCCTCATGTCCTGAGGAAGTCTGGTTGTTTTCTAGGCTATTAGTGTCTTTATTTATAACTTGAAAAAAAAAAGTATAGGCACAACACTCAATGTATGCGTAATTCTCTCCTCTAAGGGGTGGATTACCTCATGAGGCTCTAATGTCAGTATATTGTCCAGTATGGGGGCTTGGCCAAAAAAAGAGAATGTGAATTCTATTAACACTTTATATCTGTTTGCCCTTTTTTACTTAAGAGACCTATAAAGCGTCCTTTACCAGACCAATTAGATTCCTGCACTCTTCTAAAACAGAACTTAAATAATCATTCCCAGCCAACATTAATAGCTCAATCTAAATCCATGCTTCAAGGAAGATAAAAAAAATACAGAAACAACTCCTCAGGGTGAAACAGAGCAGGACCCTATGGTCTTTCCCCCTCCCTCCACCTCCCCATGTCCTCTGCCTGCCTTTTATCTGTAGAACACTTTGGTCAATGAATAAGTTTAATCAGAGAAATGAGAAATACAGAAACAAAGGAAAACAGTCAAAGGAGACCAAATAATAATAATATAGTCATTAAGTATAGTCAAGGACCTTTAGTTCCTTCTCAAGGACTACAGATAATATTCTGAGCCATATCCTGTGAGCTGTTTTATAAATACTAACATACCAGGGTGAAGAAGTTAACTGAATGATGATCGGACTGTACCCATGACATAAGCTGCCACAATTCCAAGAACTGGCCTCAAAGAAATGGGAACAAATGGACCCTGGAACTGAAGATTACCTGTACGTAAAACGACCACGATGACGCTACCACCCATGACCAATTTGAAGATGACTGTCAGAGCCGACTGTGCTGTTTCTGCATGTAGCCCTCTCCTTCTATCTATAAAAGCTCTTGCCCCACTGGTTGCCCCTGGTGGGGCTGGCCTTTGGACAGATGTTGCCAGCATTCCCCCCACCCCGAGTTGCCAGCATTTGAAATAAAGCAAACTTCCCTTTTCCACCAACCTGGCCTGTTTATTGGCTTTTTGGGTGGTGAGCAGCCAGACCCCATACACCTTTAGGAAACAAGGGCACAGTTCATAACAACTGTGGATGAAAAAGCTCTTCAGTGGTTCCCCCCTAAAGAACAGCTTAGAAGTCAAGGACAGCAGTTCAAGAATCCAAGGAAGCTATTTCTGAGAAGGAGCGATCTTCCAAACTCTTCCTGATGGCCTACTGTGTGCCCAGCTCTGGCCTTAGTGCTGTGAAGGCAGAGTGGGGGGCAGGGCAACACAAAATATGTGGTTTAGACAAGCTTGTTTCTGTTCTTTAGGGAAATGATGACTTGCTTGAGTGGGGGTCACAGGTGAATTAAATGGGCCCAGATAAAAGAAGAGAGAGTGAGAAAGCTGAGGAGGACAGAACAGACACATCGGCAAAGCAATCTTACTTCTGCAGGTCTTCTCATCCGAGTTGAGGATGTAGCCTTGCTTGCACCTGCAGACGTACGAGCCCGGAGTGTTGATGCAGAAGTGGGCGCAGTTATGTTCCAGGATGCTGCACATGTGGACCACTGAAAGGGAAGACGTGGGACGTTAGAGCAACAATGATGCGTTCTCTAACTTCATCCTCCGGCAAACAGTCATCCAGAAGCCACACCGTGAAGGGGCAAGCACGACCCAAAGAGAAACAAGCTGCAGGCCCTGCCCTCAAGGCGGGGTTACAGCCTTTGGTTGGACAAGACAGTTCTACACAAATGCCATCGTCAATAAATTAAGAGATTGGGATTGCATATATACACCACCATGTGTAAAACAGATAGCTAGTGGGGACCTGCTATAAAGCACAGGAAGCTCAGCTCTGTGCTCTGTGATGACCTTGATGGGTGGGTTGGGAGGGGGTTCAGAGAGAGGGCCAAAAGGGAGGGGATATATGTAAACATATGGGGCTTCCCAGGCAGTACTAGTGGAAAAGCACCTGCCTGCCAATGCAGGAGAGGTAAGAGATGCAGGTTCGATCCCTGGGTTGGGAAAATCCCCTGAGGGCATGGCAACCCACTCAGTATTCTTTCATGGAGAATCCCATGGACAGAGGAGCCTGGCAGCCTACAGTCTATAGGGTTGCAAAGAGTTGGACATGACTGAAGTGACTTAGCACGTAGCATGTGGCTGATTCACTTCTTTGTACAGCAGAAACTAGCAAAACACTGTAAAGCAATTATGCTCCAATAAAAAAAATATGTATAGACAGAGGGCCATGGAGGGTCAAAGGAAAATGAAGTTAGGCTGAGTCATAGGAAATTGTTGATCTCCAACTAAAAACAGGGGATTCCCAACTGGCTCAGGGGTAAAGAATCCGCCTGCCAATGCAGGAGACCCAGGTTTGATTCCTGGGTCGGGAAGATCCCCTAAAGAAGGAAATGGCAACCCACTCCAGTACTCTTGCCTGGGAAATCCCATGGACAGAGAAGCCTAGCAGGCTACAGTCTATGGAGTTGCAAAAGAGTCGGACACAACTTAGCAACTAAAGAATACAACAACAACTAAAAATAGGTCAAAAGTGACCTATAAAAACAGAAATTTCACAGTTCAATTAATAATATCCAATTGGTGAGCAGAGGGTTTACTGATACCAGAAGGGGCTTTGGTTAGTGTGTGGATTTTTCATAGGCAGAAATGGGCTTGGAGGAAAAGTTATTAGTTAAATAAAGATGTAATAAAGATTACCAGAGTCTCAGGCTCATCAATTCCAAGAATAATGTAATTTTTTAATAGGCAAAAGTGTTATAAAAATTTTGGAGTAAAAAAATGCATTCATATGTTTCCATAATCTTTATGTCTCAATTTAAAAATATTTCCACATTTAGTTTCTGAAGTACCTCAGCTTTCAGATTCATCGATTCTTGCATAAGTCTGTCCAGAGCTCACGAAAATTCTTATTGTTTTTTACATCTTAAATTTATTACTTGGCTTCATATAATTCAACCTGAACATATTTAAAATTACAAGCATCAGTATAAACAGAGTACAAGCTATGCAAATGTTCTCATAAACAAAAAGGATATCCATGTGTAAAAATTGATTTTTATAAAGCTAAAACAGAAGAGGCTTTCAAAAGCTAAGAACAGTCTCCTTAACCCTGTGTTGGAAAACTCTGCTTCTAATGAAATCGATGGCATATCCTAAATATATGTCCCTTTACTCAAAGTAAGAAACATGGTGGGCAGTAAATGAAGGTAAAGCTTTTTTATTTCATAACAATACAATTTAGAATGATTGTGATTGTTCTGAGTTTACAATTGTCTGTGTTTTAATTCCTAAGATATAACACTGTGAGTGCATGCTAGTCACTTTAGTCATGTCTGATTCTTTGTGACCCTATGGACTGTAGCCCGTCAGGCTCCTCTGTCCATGGGATTCTTCAGGCAAGAATACTGGAGTGGGGAGCCATGCCCTCCTCCAGGGGATCTCCCCGACCCAGAGACTGAACCGGTATCTCTTACATCTCCTGCATTGGCAGGTAGGTTCTTTACCACTAGTACCACCTGGGAAGCCCATAAATAACGTTAGGAAAGCTTCTAGATTAAAATCAGTCATTTTTACTTCAGTGTGAAAGAAATACCTGGGGATTTTTTTGTTTATTTTTTAATTTATTTTGGCTGTGCTGGGTCTTAGTTGTGGCACATGGGATCTTGCATGACATGTGAACTCTTAGCTGTGCCTGTGGGATCTGGTTTCCTGACCAGGATGGAACCCAAGCCCCCTGCATTGGGAGTGCGAAGTCTTAACCACTGGACCACTACAAAAGTCCTGAAATATCTGTTTTTGTGACCATGAGCAATTTTCTTAACTTTTAAAATATTATATGGGAATAAAAATAGTATTAACTTCATAAGGGCCTTGATGGTGTGATCACTCACCTAGAGCCAGACATCCTGGAATGTGAAGTCAAGTGGGCCTTAGAAAGTATTGCTATGAACAAAGCTAGTGGAGGTGATGGAATTCCAATTGAGCTATTTCAAATCCTGAAAGATGATGCTGTGAAAGTGCTGTACTCAATATGCCAGCAAATTTGGAAAACTCAGCACTGGCCACAGGACTGGAAAAGGTCAGTTTTCATTCCAATCCCAAAAAAAGGCAATCCTAAAGAATGCTCAAACTACCACACAATTGCACTCATCTCACACGCTAGTAAAGTAATGCTCAAAATTCTCCAAGCCAGGCTTCAGCAATACATGAACTTCCAGATGTTCAAGCTGGATTTAGAAAAGGCAGAGGAACCAGAGATCAAATTGCCAACATCCGCTGGGTCATTGAAAAAGCAAGAGAGTTCCAGAAAAATATCTATTTCTGCTTTATTGACTATGCCAAAGCCTTTGACTATGTGGATCACAATAAACTGTGGAAAATTCTGAAAGAGATGGGAATACCAGACCACCTGACCTGCCTCTTGAGAAACCTATATGCAGGTCAGGAAGCAACAGTTAGAACTGGACATGGACCAACAGACTGGTTCCAAATAGGAAAAGGAATACGTCAAGGCTGTATATTGTCACCCTGCTTATTTAACTTATATGCAGATTACATCATGAGAAATGCTGGGCTGGAAGAAGCACAAGCTGGAATCAAGATTGCCAGGAGAAATATCAATAACCTCAGATATGCAGATGACACCACCCTTATGGCAGAAAGTGAAGAGGAACTAAAGAGCCTCTTGATGAAAGTGAAAGAGGAGAGTGAAAAAGTTGGCTTAAAGCTCAACATTCAGAAAACTAAGATCATGGCATCTGGTCCCATCACTTCATGGGAAATAGATGGGGAAACAGTGTCAGACTTTATTTTTTGGGCTCCAAAATCACTGCAGATGGTGGTTGCAGCCATGAAATTAAAAGACGCTCACTCCTTGGAAGGAAAGTTATGACCAACCTAGACAGCATATTAAAAAGCAGAGACATTACTTTGCCAACAAAGGTCCATCTAGTCAAGGCTACAGTTTTTCCAGTGGTCATGTATGGATGTGAAAGTTGGACTGTGAAGAAAGCTGAGCGCCAAAATATTAAGGCTTTTGAACTGTGGTGTTGGAGAAGACTCTTGAGAGTCCCTTGGACTGCAAGGAGATCCAACCAGTCCATCCTAAAGGAGATCAGTCCTGGGTGTTCAATGGAAGGACTGATGCTGAAACTGAAACTCCAATACTTTGGCCACCTCATGTGAAGAGTTGACTCATTGGAAGAGACCCTGATGCTGGGAGGGATTGGGGGCAGGAGGCGAAGGGGACAACAGAGGATGAGATGGCTGAATGGCATCACCGACTCGATGGACATGAGTTTGGGTAAACTCCGGGAGTTGGTGATGGACACGGAGTCCTGGCGTGCTGCAATTCATGGGGTCGCAAAGAGTCGGACACGACTGAGCGACCGAACTGAAAACTGAAACAGAAGGGTTAAAGTAATTAAGATGGTAAAGTGCTTAAAATACTGCCCAGGGGAATGTTTGATATACATTAACTGTATGTAGCAAAGGAGAAGTGTGGTGGACTTTTATTTTACATGCTTGGGTTCATCCTATATATATTCATCTTCAACTTGGCTTTTCATTCAACATTAATAACAGATTCTATCTCTACTGATATATACTCTATTTCGTGGAATCTAAGATCCATCCAGTTTCTGGAGATGTTCAAATGTGAGGACACAGACAGTTGATCCTAATTATTCACAGATTCCATATCTGCAAATTTGCCTTCTTGCAAGAATTTATTTGTAACCCTAAAATCAGTATTCACAGGGTTTTCATCGTCATTCAAGGACATGTGCGGAGTGATGAAAAATTTAAGTTGCCTGATGCACTCATTCCCACCTGCAGCTGAGCAGGAGATACCCTGCACTCCTGTTTTCTGCTCTCAGGCTGTGAACAAGTGTCCTTTTCAAGGTCTATTAAGTGCCACACCTTTTGTGTTTTTGTGCTTTTGGTCGGTGATTTTGCTGTTTGGGATGGCCCCAAGCGTAGTGCTGAAGTGCTGGTGTTTGCTGAAGTGAAGTATGTCTGGTGTTCCTAAGTACGAGAAGGCTGTGAAGTACCTTTCAGAGAAAATGTGTGTTTAATAAATTTCATCCAGGCATGAGTGATAGTGCTGTTGGCTGTGAGTTCAATGTTAATGAATCCACAATATATAAATAAGTGAAAGTCACTCAGTCGTGTCCGACTCTTTTCGACCCCATGTAATATACAGTCCATGGAATTCTCCAGGCCAGAATACTGGAGTGGGTAGCCTTTCCCTTCTCCAGGGGATCTTCCCAACCCACGGACTGAACTCAGGTCTCCTGCATTGCAGTCGGATTCTTTAACAGCTGAGCCACAAGGGAAGTCCTTAAGATGTTTCTAAACAGAAACACACATAAAACAAGATAATATATTGATCAGTTGACAACAATGTTGGACCAGAGGCTCAGAGGAACCTAACCCTGTATTTCCTCTAGGAGCAGTGGTTCATATTTAGTAATTCAGTATTCACCAGGACTTTATAGAACATCATTACCAAGAATAATGAGAATCAACTCTACATCTTAGATTTGATCAAGTACATTGCTGCTAAGTCGCCTTCAGTCATGTCCAACTCTTTGTGACCCCATGGACTGTAGCCCTCCAGGTTCCCCCATTCCATGGCATTTCCCAGGCAAGAATATTGGAGTGGGACACCATTTCCTTCTCCAGGGGATCTTCCCAACCCAGGGATAGAACCTGCGTCTCCTGCAGTGACAGGCAGGTTCTTTAACACTAGCGCCACCTGGGAAGCAGGTGGTCAAGTACATTAGGTCTGGTTTATTTCTTTTAATTGCTTTATCCATTGGTCATATGACTATGCCTCATTTTATTTAGCCATTTCCCCAATCAGTCCACATTTTCACTTTCCCAACGCTGTGACGAGCATTCCCAAACACATCTCCTGGAGCACATGTGCAACTATTTCTCTAGGACTAGGTCCTGCTTTAAATAGATAGCACCTAATTGCCTTGTAAGGTAGCTCATACCAGCAATGCATGAGAGTAATGATTCCCACTTCCTCCAAACTTTAGCACTCAGGATTAGCAAACATTAAGTTTTGACAGGGAAAAATCATTATCCTGTTTTTAATTTGCATTTGCTTTGCACCCCTGGAAAGCTCTCTTCTTTTCCAGGCTGCTGGCATCAAATTACCCACGGACATAGAGGTGGTTCTTGTGCAACTCTCAGCATGTCATGATTCTCCTCCGTAATGAAGAAAATCTGAAGTCTAGGCAACCAGCAACACAGCTGTTACCCACTGGTGCGAGGCCCAAGTGATGAGCCCGCTGCCAGACTTCTCACAGAGACCCTGACAGGATTTAGACAGGAGACGTGAGGCAGAGAAAATAACTGCTCAGCTGCAGACAGCATAGCGGACGACCTCTGGGAACAGATTAAAGCCGAGCTTCACCAGGACCTTGTGTGAATTCCTTAATTTCCCTGAGCTCTACTTTCTTCACTTGTCGAATAGGGAAATTAAAAGAACTACTGCATAAGGTTTGGAGTGACAGCTTGTTACTAAGGCTTGTTTTGGCTATGTACTATAAAAGAAATTGGAACCAGGAATTTGGTGTAATGGAAAGAGCACTGGATTAGAAGCCAGAAGACCTCTGCTCCAGTCTCCCTCTGCCTAGAACAAGTGAGGGACGTTCAGGTAAGCTGGGGAATTCTGACTTATTTCTTCACCTGTAGAATAAAGGCATGTCTGGTGTCTAGGGGCCTTCAGTACAGGCACTTCTATTTTTCTAGAAGCTGTCCTTCCTTCTCATTCTAAATGTGTGATGACAGGGGGAGCTATGTGTTGGTGTGAGGCAGTCCCGCTCCTGGCCACTGTTGGGTGTACAGGGTTTGACGACTGGAGTCTTTTCTTGGCACTTAGGCACAAGAATTGAGGAAAGGGGGGCTTACAGCAAAGGCAAGCATATCTGAGGGCTGACAGGGTACATGTTGTCTGCCCAAGAAATCAGATAAATCCAAAGGGAAGCAGAGAGTGGAGATGGAAGCAAAGCTGGACTGTCATTCACTACACTTCTTATTTCCATGAGTAATATAACACAATCCCCTCTCTTCTAAAGCTAGCTCAAGTTGAACTTCTGTTACTTTCAACCAAAAGAATCCCAAACATTTTTACTATGGTTGTAAAAACATTTTCCATCTTTAAAATTTTATAGGTGAGGAATCAGTGATCCTATGAGCATCTGACCCTAGCACCTTCCTCTCCCGGGGGACAGGCCTTCGTGACGTGACTGAAAACAGGGGGATTGCCCTGCCTCCTAGAGTGGCCTGCAGGGGTCTCAGCCCTTGAAGGCCTTGTAGGTTGAAGCTGGGACAAGGCTTTATGTTCAGGAGAAAGAATCACTAATGAGCAGACTAAGTCTTTGGCAGGATTAGATTTTGGATTTTTTTAACTAGGAAGTCTGAACACACATAAATGCTTATTAATGGATCTGTGATTGACCAAAGGAAAGATCGAAGGAGGGGTGGGCTGACTGGGGGTCTTGAACTGTTACTGGCTACGGAAAGTCAAGGCCTGTGGAAGTCGATCCGGCCTCCCGCTGAGTGACAGGGCCTTGAAGGGCTGCAGAAGTGCAGGCTTTATCCAGGCGAGTTGACGGGAGATGTGTCTTAGGAACACTATTGAGTGAGTGAGTGCTCTTTGCAATCCCATGGACTGTAGTCCACCAGGCTCCTCTGTCCATGGAATTTTCCAGGCAAGACTACTGGAGTGAGTTGCCATTTTCTACTCTGAGGGAGCTTCCCAACCCAGGGATCAAAACTGCATCTCTGGCATCTCCTGCACTGGCAGGTGGATTCTTTCCCACTGTGCCACCAGAGAAGCCCAGGAACACAATTAGGGCCTTCCACTGTGCCTAGGTGAGGTGGGGCTCTTAGGGTAAGAACGACCCACCTCCAGGCTTTAAATACCAGGCTAAGCTGATAAAGCTGATATCAAGAGGTTAGTTAAAAGCGGCCCTGGGAATTCCCAGTGGTTAGGACTCTGTGCTTTCACTGCTGAGGGCCTAGCTGCAATCCCGGGTCAGGGAACTAGGATCTTGCAAGTGGCTTGGTGCGGCCAAAAGAAAGAAAGAAAGAAAACAGAGAGCCCTACCCAGGTTACAAGTCATCAGAAGACTCAGGATAGACATGCATTTTTCAGCCTCTAAATTCAGTGTCCTCTCTCACTGGGTGGCAAAAACGTTGGACCTCAGCACGGGTAGGTTTTGGTCACCTTGCAGACAGGGCCTCATTCACAGGGCACCGGGCCTCTAAGTTTCTCTTGGCAGCCTGGAATGCAACCTCAGGAGGCCCCCGCTGCCCCTGCCCTCAGCTGTGGCTGCCAGAGGGATTCACTGCCAGTGGGTACAAGGCCACCGCTGTGCCCGAGTTCATGTCCACACCAGTGAGCGCCACAGCCAGGACTCCCAGTCAAGGTCAGACCTTCTAACTGTACAATAAAAGCGTCTGCTTTCATCATACCTGGAGACACCTTGTCTCTCCCAATCCACAGATCCAGCCGCGCTTTTCACTTCCGCCCAAAGCACACCAGCCTTAGCCCATCTTCCCTCTGAAATCTCTTCACTACCTCTATTTTGACCTCTATGTCCCTGCCTAGCCTCTCATTTAGCACTTCTCAAGTTGTGGGTTGTGTCTCTTTAGAAGTCATGAAATTAACAGAGACTCTGGACTCATTTTTTTTTGTTTGTTTGTTTGTTTGTTTTTAATGAAAGAGAAAAAAAGCTATTAAAAATATCATTCTTTTCCTTGCAATCACCCTACACATTCTATCCAATAAACTGCCATTCATCTTTCACATCTATGTAGCACATCATGGTTAAGATGTAGGTTCTGAGCCAGAATGCCTGGGTTTACACCTCGGCCCTACCATTGAATGCTGTGTGACCTTGGCCAAGTTACTGAACTTCTCTGGGTCTCTGCTTCTGTAAAGTGAGAATTATGGGAGCACCTACTTCACAGGTGTGTTGTGAGAATAAAAGCTACCATCATTATTATCTCCCCTTTAAAGTTCTCCTGGACTCCCTAGGCAGAACCAGGCATTCTGTGATCAGAGGTCCCCCGGTGCCAGGTGACTTCCCAAGGTCTCTACAGTGTACACTTCACACAGCACACATCCTGTTTATCTGTGATAGGAGCATTTTCCCACCAGCCTGAAACCCTCGGGCCTGGTAGGTGGAAGGTAAGTGCTCTGGAACCAGAGAGACTCCAACTCTGCCACTTGAAACTGCTTATCCTTTCTAAGCCTCAGTTTCTACTTCTGTAAAATGGGGTAATAATAGTACCTGCTTCACAGGGCTGTTTTAAGTATTCAGTCAAATAATGTATGGAAAGTACCTAGCCCAGGACAAAATTAGCTGTTATTATACTATCAGAGGGCTTCCCTGGCGGCTCAGAGGTTAAAGCGTCTGCCTGCAATGCAGGGGGCCCGGGTTCGATCCCTGAGTCGGGAAGATCCCCTGGAGAAGGAAATGGCAGCCCACTACACTATTCTTGCTTAGAGAATCCCATGGAGGGAGGAGCCTGGTATACTACAGTCCATGGGGTTGCAAAGAGTCAGACTGAGTGACTTCACTTTCACTTTCATACTATCAGAGGGAGAAGGAAACGGCATCCCATTCCAGTATTAGGAAATGGCAACCCACTCCACTGTTCTTGCCTGGAGAATCCCAGGGACAGAGGGGCCTGGTAGGCTGCCGTCTATGGGGTCACACAGAGTTGGACATGACTGAAGCGACTTAGCGGCAGCAGCAGCAGCAGCATACTATCAGAGTGTGGTTCAATAAATGTTTAAGGAGCAAAAGAGATTTCTGAAACCCCAAAGAACTGCCGTCGGCAACATGGAAGACACTCATCGCTGTTGTCTGAGGATTGGAGGGCAGGTCAAAGCCGAGGCCATCTGCCCACCCTGCTGGTCCTCTGTGGGTTTGACTGTAATCACACACAACACGGTGCCCACTCAATAGGACTCTACAGTTTATAATGCCATCTGTTCACACATCTACACTCCACAGGTAAAATCCCCATTTTACAGATGTGCTCCGTATCTGCACAGTTGGCGGGGTGGGTGGGTGGGGGCTCACCGAGACAGTGCCCCCCCGCCCACTCCTGCGAAGGCATCCCATCCAACTCCAGGGTGAATGTCGACCTCAGAGCTGGTTGACCTAGCATGGCTGGACTGCAGAGGCTGCTCGCAGAAAACAGTTAACCTTAAAGGAGAAATGTCTACTTCCCAATGCAAAGAAGGGTGAAAAGAGCAAGAAGCTTGGAAGCAGAACACCCATCTCTTGGCTGCTTGTTCTTGGGGAATCCACTTAACAAGTTTACAGTCCTATAAAAGGGAGGGATAGTACCGTGCCGCCTCCCCAGATTTTTGTGAGGATCAAGTGTGAAAACACACTTATAAATGTTAGTTATTGTGATCTTTACTGCACAGTTGACAAAGAGGCTCTGGGGGCCCCTTAACCTTTCAAGACAGTTGACAGATCTGCTCAGCAGAGCCCTGCAATGCGGAGATTCAGGAGCCGGCTTTCTGCAGGGTGGGGAGAGGGATTCAGTTTCTGGGCCCTGGCGAATGAAAGAATGGCATAATACTGATGTTCTCTTAGAGCTCTTACAGAAATGAGGTGGGTAGCCAAACTGTCTTTTAGTTTTGCTGCCTGGTCAAAAAGCAGAGAGAAGATGCTCTTCTACGAGCAAGTTCACAAACACACCCTCATCATATTACCTTCCCCTTTGCTGCTTAATTCAGAGCGCTTAGAAAAGAACTCCTCCATTAACATTTTTCCAAGACAAATGAATAAACCCGTCAAAATTGTTACAGGACCAATTTCTTTCTTTTTTTTTTTTTTAATATTTCCAGGAAAGGGGGAGCATAAATTCTGCAGAAGTCATTTAAAGTCATAAACCTTAAAAATGTTTGCAGCGCATTCTACTGGGTGAAGTTTTCCAGGTGACTCAGGCCACGGCATGCCGTAGCGGCCCAGACCCTCTGCGGCGCCAGGGAAATGGCACTTCTGAATATTTTCCAAGTGACATTGCAGAGCAAAAGGTTCTTTTTCCTTCATGGCATTGATTTTTCAAGTAAACCTTTTGATTTTGGAGTAAAAAATCAATGGGCTCTCTGCTTTTTGAAGTCAGTTTTCAGTACAGAACTTTAAAGACACATCAGAAGCACACTGTTCTTCCTTCCTGAGGCTTCGATGGAGTGGGGTGGGGGAGAGGTGATGGAGGGACTTTTTCACATTCTGAGAAGTGGTCCAAAGGTTCCCGCTCCTGGGGAGTCAGAGATGAGTCTGGTCCATAAGGTCAATCTCCACTCAGACTCCAGGGAAATACTAGTCATCTCAGAATAGACACTTGCTTTTGTTTTCCCATCAAAGAAGCAAGGCAGTTGGAGGGGACAGAGGCCACTGGGGGTGGGCAAGGCAGGACTGAACACTGTTTTACCAGGTCAGGAAGCTCGTCCCACTTCCGGGGACTAGCGTAGAGCCTGCGTTGGCACCCTGGGCCCCTGCCCTTCTGGAGGACAAGAAGAGGACAAGCTGACCTTCTGGCAGAGCTGAAACAGGAGTTCGGCTTGGAGGCTACTGGGAGGAGTCTGGCGAGGAAGGGAGAGTAGGGTTGGAAAGCAAGATGGGGGAGAAGACCCCTAACGCAGAATAAGGCAGCTCAAGGTCTTGGGGAGGCATGACCTTGCAGAAGAAGTTGGGAGGCACCTGCCATCCTATCAAGTGAGGAGGCACCAGGAGCACATCTTGTCCCTCGCCCCCAACTAGGCTTCTCTCTGGGTTGAGAAAACATCCACGGCTAGCACCACTGTAGGGCAAAAATGCCTGGTATTCCACGCCATCCAAGGAGAAGTTACATTTTTCCCATTTTCATGCTTACTGCAACTCATGAATTCCAACCTAGGTAATGCCAGGCCAATCCAAGGTGCTGGAGGAAAACATCCCCTCCCTACTCTGATTCATTATGCAGCTTGAGTGTAAATGGCCCTTCCCCAGGGAAATCTCCCTGAGTCCCTGGCCTAGGTCAGGTCCTGCCCTGAATTCTTCCCCCGTCACACTTACAACTGCAGGTACTTACTTATTTGTGTAACTGCATCCTTAATGAGCATCCTTGACCAGAGTGTGAGCCCCAAGAGAATACTGTGTCTTACCTCGACCTTTGCTAAAGACCCCTTGCCAGCACAGCACCTGGGACCAGGTAGCACAGAATGAACACATGAAGGTGGATGACCTCATCCCAATGACGCCCCCAGCAGAGCCACAGAGGAGCAGGACTTACTGCACAACTTCTTCTGGAACACTGAGGTCAGCGTCTCAATCTGGCTGAAGTTGGCCACCAGAAAGACATGGTCCTCGTGGGGCTCGCTCCCGATGGCCTTCAGCGTGTTGAAGTCCACCTGGCCCACACCGATGGCAAAGATCAGGATGCCTGTGTCCCGGGCCTTTGCAGCCACCTCGGCCACCGAGTCCTGGGGCCTCCCATCGGTCACGATCATTATGACCCGAGGCACGTTCTCCCTCAGGGGCCGGGCCCCCTCTGCTTCCGAGAAGGCGATGTTCAGGGCGTACTGGATGGCCAGCCCTGTCATGGTGCCCGTGGACAGATGCCGCATCCTCTTGACGGCACGCTCCACCTCGGACTTCCTCTTGAAGGTCTTGAGGGAGAACTCATTCTTGACCGTGCTGCCATACTGGAGCAGGCCCACACGGGTGACGTCAGGGCCAATGTCCAAGAACTGCAAGATGTCCACGATGAACTCCTTGACCTTTGCATAGTCCTGGGTGTTGACACTGCGCGAGCTGTCGATGATAAAGACCACGTCCGCTCGCTTGTTCTCACATGTGCTTCCTGGGGAAAAAGGGGAGGGCAAACATATCATAAGAGTATTAAGCATAAATATCCGACTATATATAAGTTATCAAGGAGACCAAACCAGTCAATCCTAAAGGAAATCAGTCCTGAATATTCATTGGAAGGACTGATCCTGAAGCTGAAACTCCCAATACTTTGGCCACCTGATGTGAAGAGCTAACTCATCAGAAAAGACCCTGATGCTGGGAAAGATTGAAGGCAGGAGAAGAAGGGGACGACAGAGGATGAGATGGTTGGATGACATCACTGACTCGATGGACATGAGTTTGACCAAGCTCTGGGAAATGGTGAAGGACAAGGAAGCCTGGTGTGCTGCAGTCCAACTGACCTGCAAAGAGCTGGACACGACTGAGCAACTGAACAACGACAACAATAAATTATCAACAGATAGCCAACAAGGACCTCCTGTGTAGCACAGGGAACTATTTTCAATATTTTGTAATAACTTATCAGGAAAGAGAAACTGAAGAAGTTATATATATCTGCATAACTGAATTGCTGAGCTATATACCTGAAACTAACATGATATCACAAATCAAATATACTTCAATTAAAATAAATAAAATAAGATTGTTAAGGACCCAATGCAGGTTGGAAATCCTAGGGCCAGGGGTCACCTTTCAAATCTTCATCATTTCTCTTCACTCAGGAAGGATGTAAGGATGTATATGTGCATGACTGGGTGGTCATGAATATTGGCAGCAAACAAGATACTATTTCTTTTTACAAAAGAAGTGAACTTCAGTTTCTCGAAAGCTATCAATGTAGTTTTTAGGCGGGCAAACATCTGAGCAGCATCAAAATTACTTTATTTACTGCACAGCACATTAGCTTGGCTGGATACTGCAGGAAGTACAGAAGATGCTTACCATGTCAAGGAGTTTACAGTCTACCTGGGGAGACTTAACTAATGGAAAAAGGAAAGAATAACTAGTATGAAACAGTGTGGTGCTGATGCTAGGTGTTCAGAGAACAGGAATATTAGTGGGTTGGGGTCAAGGAGATGGGACACAAGCTGGCTTTACAGATGTATAGTGTCTAGACTGTGAGAAGGAACACGTAGAGATGAACCCATGAACAAAAGCCCGAGATGGCATGAATACAGCAGAAAACAGAATGAGTGTTGAAGGCACGGCTCAGAGTTATGGACAAGAATGAAGTTGGAGGGGTAGCTTGAAGCCAGTTACAAAAAAAGACTTTAAATTCAGATTGAAACTTGTACTGATACCACAGCCGACGGGTATAATATGATTGAAAGTGAAAGTGTGACGTCACTCAGTCGTGTCCAGCTCTTTGCGATCCCATGGACTGTAGCCTACCACTCTCCTCCATCCATGGTATTTTCCAGGCAAGAATACTGGAGTGGGTTGCCATTTCCTTCTCCAGAGGATCTTCCCGACCCAGGGATTGAACCCGGGTCTCCCGCATTGTAGGCAGACACTTTACCGTCTGAGCTACCAGGGAAGTCATAATATGATTAGCATTATATTATGTAACTTATCTCTTCTGTAGGGAAGTTATGTAATAAAAGGTCAACTGACTGGGGCAGAAGTTTGTGGAGAGGATATGGACAAAGGAACACTCATACATGGTTGGTGGGAATGTAAATTGGTGCAGGCACTGTGGAAAATAATATGGAGGTTCCTCAAAAAACTAAGAATAGAACTACCATATGACCCAGCAATTCTACTCCTACATATTTATCTGAAAAAAAAAAAAACAAACACACTAATTCAAAAAGATATAGGCACTCCAGTGTTCATAGCAGCATTATTTCTAACTGCCAAGATAAGGAAGCAACCTAAGTGTCCATGAACAGATGAATGGATAAAGAAGATGTGCTATATATAATCAAAGAAATATTACTCAGTCATAAAAAAGAATGAAATTTTGCCATCTGTGACAACATGAATGAACCTCGAGGGTATTATGCTAAGTGAAATAAGTCAGACAGAGAAAGGCAAACTGCTTTTTATATGTGAAATCTAAAAAATAAAACTAGTGAATAAACAAAAAAGAAACAGTTCTCTATAGAGAACAAACTAGGGGTTACCAGTGGGGAGAGGGAAAGGGTAGGGTAATACACCAGTTAGGGATTAAGAGGTACAAACTACTATGTATAAAATAAGCTACAAGGATATATCATACAATGGAGGGAATATAGTCAATATTTTATTTTATTTATTTCTGCCCCACAATGAAACTTTCAGAATCCTAGTTCCCCAACCAGGGATTAAACCTGTGCTCTCGGCCATGAAAGCGCAGAGTTCCAACTGCTGGACTGCCAGGGAATTCCCCAATACTTTATCATGACTATAAATGGAGGCTAATCTTTAAAACCTGTGAATCACTATGTTGCACACCTGTAACTTTTATAATATTGTACATCAACTATACCTCAGTTTTTTTAAAAAAAAAAAGAAAGAAAGAAAAAAGGTCAGTTGACTCGGGTAGGGGTGTGCAGTGTGGACAATCCAGACCACTGTTGCACTAATCTGGTTGAGAAGGAAATAATCTCAACCAGGGGTGGGGGGCTGGAAGGTGGGGGCAGCAGTGGAAAGGAGATGGTACCTGGCCAAGAAACATTTCAACAAAGGACACAGTTAAACTGGAAAAAAGGCAAGTGTCAGTCTCTGTTACCAGCACAATTGCCATCTTACTCCTCCAGTGCTGAAGCAAGAAGCCATTCTGGAAAGAGAATGAGATGAGAGCCCTCCTGCCCCAGAGGATAGAGGTGGAGGCTGGGCGTTCCTCCTGGAATTTCTCCGATGTTCTAAGCGATGGCCTCTGGCCTCTCTCCCCTTCCTCCCTCCCTTTCCCAGACTTCCCGCTGGTAAATCCCAATTTGACAGGGATTAGAAGAGGGATCTCAAATGCCTGCCCTAAATCCCAATCAGCGCAGCTACAAGAAAGAGGGAGAAAGCCAAAAATGAAGCAGTGAGCCCAGTCACTGAAATGACAAGCGGGAAAGGCCAGTGAGGTCACCCTGTCCAGGCCAGCCTGCCAGGCCCTGCCTCTCCCGAGTGCTTGCTCATACATACCTCGTGCATTGCAGCCTTACACGCCTAACAATTTTAGGGGCAGAAGCGCATACCCCCATCCCTCAGACCAGTATCATGGCAGAAAGCCAACCTTCTGTGGCACCCACATATAACAGTGGGGGCTGGGTGCATTTAAGGTGAGTTTCTCAAACCAGAGCCTCCAGAAACTGCCTTTGAGGACCCAGGGATAAGATCGATATCGATCCTGACATTTTAATATCTTGACTCCAGACAGTTTTCACCACTATGGTCTCCTGTGGTTTCTAGAACAAGCTCTGAAGAGCAAGGGAACCATATCTGTTGGATAGATGAGAGCATGAAGGTGTTGAGAGTTTGAAAATCTCTTATAATTTAGGAACAGAAAAACTCTGTGGAGGACAACACCTCACTGAGGCTTTGAGGGTTAGCTGCGGGTAAAGAGCTGAGTCTTGGGCCCAGCAGGTGGGACCCCCCCCCCGCCAATACGTGGGAGCTTCACAGGCAGGCTCTGCTCCACCCACACCGCCCCCTACCCCTCTCCTTCCTCAGCAGCCCCCCGTGCCAGGCTCCGGCTGGGGAGGGGCAGGGTGGCCGCGGACAGCGGTGTACCTGCCCGAGGAAGTGAAATCCAGCCCAGTCCCGAGCCCCAGGGGCTGCGTCCACTTGGGAGGCCCCTGGAGGGGGTGCCGTCCTCTAATTTCCATCCAAAGTGTCTGTGGTCTAGCGTGTGGCGCTGGGTCAGGGCAACACATGGACAGACCTGCCAGGACATAGGCTGGACACCCACCCCCCACTCCACCGACTTCAGTCTGAACTGACTGCAGGGAGAACGGGACCCAGTGATCTCCACCTGCTCAGGAGGACTGGAACCAGCCTGGACCCGGCCATGCGGGAGGATATTAGTGAAAGGCTCCTTGGAAGGGAGGGTGGCATGGAGACGGCAGGCTAGCTCCCTAAGAACGCTCTTCCTCTGGAAGCATGGGTCCCCCCGGGGCTGGGATTCTTCCTGTGGGTCTTGGTCCCCGTGTCAGCATCCCAGAAAGCATCACAATCAATTTAAAGGGGAGTCTGGAAGTTGCACAGGGAATGATGTGCTCTGCTGGATTCCTTCCCATCAAAACAAATGGGGAGTTTTCCACGATGCCTGGCATTTATAAAACCACCTCAGAGGTTCGAAACGGTGTTGGAGGAAAATTCCAGGGAGCTGTGACTGAGATTTGAAAACAACGAGTTCTGGCAGCCGGAGTGACCAACTTTCTCCAGGACATCTCCTCAGGTCCCTCGAGAGCTCAGAGACATAGCTTTTGCAGCCTGTCCTGGAAAGGGCCAGTTCAGTGGTCCTCAGACTCGAGGTGTCTCCTAATTCCCTGAAGGATTTGTTAAAAACTAAGGTTGGTGGGCCTCACTTCCAGAGTTTCTGATTCTGTAGGTCTAAGCTGGCACCTAAAAATAAGGATTTCTAACAAGTTCCTGTGTGAAGTTGATGTGACTGGTCCAAGGACCGCACTCTGCGAAACCATGAGTGTAGGACCTAGAGAGTTTTCTGGAGAAAGGAAGTTCTGGTAAGTCTTGACCTCATATCTTACTGTGGATTACCCAATGTGGGAAACTGGTCATCTCTGCAGCCATGCAGTGGGGATACAGTTTAAGTCTTGAGTCACGTTTGTAGAATTAAGCGGAATTCCGGGTTATGGAGCAAGGCTTCAGGTGGAAGGGACTGAGTCAGAACCAGCAGTTCAAGGAGGTGAATTCAAATCAGAGTCCAAAAGTGCTAGAGAAGGTCTCAGTTCAGTCAGTCAGTTCAGTCACTCAGTCCTGTCCGCCTCTTTGCGACCCCATGGACTACAGCACGCCAGGCTTCCCTGTCCATCACCAACTCCTGGAGCTTACTCAAACGCATGTCCATTGAGTCAGTGATGCCATCCAACCATCTCATCCACTGTCACCCCCTTCTCCTCAGGTCTAGGTCCAGCTGAGTCCAGGACTCAAATTTTGCCACTTTAGGAGGGAACACAGCCACTTTCGAACTTTTGGTCCAGGAACTCACAGACTAATAAAGTCTTAGAGCTGGAAAGATCTAAACAGAGTCCAAGTTATTCACTTTACAGAAGGGAAAACTGAGGCTCAGAGAGGTGACTCCACCTCCACAAGGCCCCAGGGCTCACTAGGGTCAGACCTGGAACCATCCCAGAGCCTTCTCCCCACTTCATGGCAGGCGCCTGGAAAAAGTCTCGATAGCGCTGGCATTGTAATACGAGCTTTGTAAATACTCGAGGACATTCTGAAATATTTGCCTTCACTGTTTCTCCACCCGGGAACTGCTGAGAGATGTGTCCAGAAACATCTCCTCTGTGTGTGTTCCTCTCACATATCAGTTCTGATAAACAGCATCCCTGTCTAATTAGCCCCAGAGAAGACACACCATCTTCCATCTCGCCTTTCACTGTAGACTTTTCCGCAGCAGTTGGAAGAGGGCATCTGCGCACATCACAAAACACCATCCCCCGAACCAAAAAGTGACGGTCTGAGCCTTGTGAACAGTACTTCCAGTTTTGTCAGCTCGACTCCACAGCCTACTCAAACGAGTAGGGCAAACGAGTGTCTCTCCCCTCCCCCGGCAGAGAAGGTGAACTTGAGCCAGAACAATCTTAAGCTGAATTCCCACCCCAGCAGGATTACAATGTGCAGCCTTGGAACCATCTCCTTCCTCTCAGGATTGTAGATTTGTTGCAAATCGGTCTCCCTTGCTGCGGCTAAATTCAATTATAGCCATGTAATTCTACAGCAAATATTTGGTACCATCTGCCCAGAGAGGTCAGGGCATGTTTGGAGAAGGAAGGTATGTGAATCTCCGTGATGAGGGTAAAATAATTTCATCCAGACACTGAAAGGGGCTCCGTGAAACAGCAACATTTCTCTCATGCTGGAGAAAGTGGCCATGAGCCAAGAGCTAAAACTGTTCTTGTTACTCGGACTAACCAGAGGGGTTTCTTTAATTCCCAAGAGTGACCAGAAACACTATGGAACATGATTCAAAGGTCACAAATGCTTAGTGAAACAAGCAAACACAGGCTTGCCCTGTGACCTCAGGGCAAGCCCAGACAATGCCACTTACCATGCATGTGGTCTATAGCCTTCCCGTCACCTTTTCTGGCCCTCAGCCTCTTCTTCTATGAAATGAGGATAATAATACCTCACAGGGCTATCGTGAGACTCAAAAGAGAATATAATAACAATTTATAGCTACTGATTATTGGTTACCTAAAAGTACTTGACTTGTTCTGAGTACTTTTACACGGAGTGACTTATTTATTCTTCACACCCAACTTAACAGGTAGGTACTATTCCCATTTTACATACGAGAACAGTGAGTCTAGAAAGGTTAGATGCCTAGAATAGGGTCTCATACTTAGAAAGTAGAGGGGCCAGGATCTGAACCCAGCTCCATAGCCCATGCTCTTAACCACCAAGCAATGCTCAGAAAGGATTCTGTCCTTTTAGACCTGCCCTTCCCAGCACACTCAAGATGCACCAGAACAGCACTGGCTCTCTGAGGTCAGTTCTTTCCTTCCCTGGAATCAGGGCCTGAAGCTATGGCCCGAACTTGCCTGCCTCCTGCCAAGTGCTTCTTCCCCTGCTAAATGCCTATTTGTAATTTTTTTTAATTTAATAAAATGATGAAAACAGATGCTTGCCTCCCTGAAGAGCAGCAGCTCAGTAAATGAGGCTGCTAGTTGTTCGTATTCTGCGCCAGACAGTGCCTCCTATGAGATCAGGAGAAGCAGGGCCCTGGGGGAGACAGAAAGTCAAGGTCACTGGCCTTTGATGGGCCGTGGGGAACAGGAGAAACATGACCTGGACCACAGGCAAATGCCCAAGGCGGGGGGTGGAGAAGGGAGACAGAGTTCAGAAAATGTGATGCTTCCTAACAATTCCCAGCAAAATTCCCACAAGTAAGTGGTGTGTGGGCACTTGAAAAAAGAACTGTGGGGACTTCCCTGGTGATCCAGTGGTGGAGAGTCTGCCTTGCAATGCAGGGGACTCAGGTTCAATCCCTGGTCGGAGCTGGCTCCAAGATGCCACAGAGCAACTAAGCCCACATGCTACAGCTACTGAAGGCCAAGCCATAAATAGAGAGTGTGTACACCACAACGAAAAATGCTGCATGATGCAGTGAAGATCCCGAGAGCTGCAACTGAGATCTGACGCAGCCAAAATAAATACATATTTTTTTTTTAAAAAAAGAACTTTAAAAAAGGAATGATACAAGGGGGGAAATGGAGTCATTTCTAGGACAGCGCAAGAGTGAATGGACAAGGGCACCGGAATAGGATTTCCAGGTGGCATTAAAGGCCAACTTGAGGGTAGTGAGCATGAAACTGAAGGGATACTGATAGCATGGCTGTGTGCTCTGCTCTGGCTACACTCAGCTACATGGGTATAGGAGGAAAGCAGGAGGAAGTTGATATAACCAGGGTTGTCATGCAGCCAAGAGTTGATGGATCAGGAAAGCAACAAAGATAGGTGACAGAGCAACTCTAAGGTTTCCCATGAAATTAAGCTGCAGGAATATGAAGTAGAAGATAGGAAGGGGTGAAGGGCAGAGAAAAAGCAGTGGGGTCAATGGATTGAAAATCTAGATAAGGTCAAAGGACTTGAAGTTAGAATCCTAGAAGGGGCGAGCTGAGGGGAAAGAGGGGGTTTAAACTGAGATTATGAAGGAACTGCAGTTATTGTAATCACAGGGTCAGGAGTATGATAAGAGAGGTCACTGGCTGAGATATGGTGGAAGACAAGAATACTCCAGGAACGATCCTGCAAAGAAAGGAGCATTCATGTAGATATTGAAATCACCAAGAGTGATTTCAAGATATTGAAATCAACATTATAAGAGTAATGTTGGAGACAGTGGCAGTGAGCCAAGAGCTAAAGCTCTTCTTATTATTAGGGCTTTAATTCCCAAGAGTAACCAGAAACACCATGAAACATCATTCAAAGGTCACAAAGGGACAGAGGAAAAACTAGCTCACCAAGAGTTTCAAAGGGAGAAAAGCAGTTTTATGATTAGAGAAAGTGGGGGTGGGGGCCTGAGGGGGAGGAAGAACTTGATGATTATGAACCAGAAGGAGACTGAGAAGGGGAAAAAAATTCACAATTTATGTTTTTATTCCTAGATGGGATAGATCAGGAGAATCAGAGGAAATTTATAGTTTGGATCTCAACAAGGCAATTAATTGACTCCAGTGAGAAAGAAGGGGCTTCCCTGGTGGCTCAGAGGTAAAGAATTCACCTGCCAATGCAGGAGAGGCAGGTTGAGTCCCTGAATCAGGAAGATTCCCCAGAGAAGGAAATGGCAACCCACTCTAGTATTCTTGCTGGGATGATCCCATGGACAGAGGAGCCTGGTGGGCTACAGTCTGCAGGGTCACACAGAGTCGGACACGACTGAGCACACACACATACACACACACACACAGTGGGAAAGAAATGCAGATTCCACACACCCAGACCAGTGAGGTAGAACACTTAAGTACATCCAATCTGTGAACAGATTTAGTGAGGACCTATCATGTGTCAGGCTCTGGGAACAGAATGAAGGGAAGACTCCCAATTGTGAATAGCAGGCATAGAGACAAATAATAATAGAAGTGAATAAAAGGGCCAGACGGAAAAGATAAACAGAGTGCTCAGAGTGAGGGGGAGAGCGTGACTGGCCATCTTTGGTGTGGGCACCCAGGCTCTAAGGCAGGCTCAGCAAGGCCCCCTTTTCCGCCCTTGTTCCTGGCAGACATTACTAATCAATCCCTGTCCTCTCCCACTCAGCCTGGACTCAGCCTCAGGATACCGTCGACACTGCCCTGCAATAATGGAATCATTTTGCCAGCCTGGTTAAAGAGTCTGGGGGCCTCTGCAACAATGGCTGAAGTGCTCAATTTTATTCACTTCTAAGAAGCTGAATAAAGGTAAGTTAGCTAACTGTACTTTTGAGACATTATTGATAATTAGTGCTAACCTACTACTTTTCAATGAGAAATAAAAAGGGTGGCCATGTAGACGGTGTGCACACAAACTTCTAGCTAAAGACACACTTGGGATGGAGGACTGCTGTAGACATGGGGTCAGGGCAAAGAAAATAGAAATGTCCTAAGAAACGGTCTCCTCAGACTGTACAAGTGGTATGTATTCTCCATTGTAAGAATATAAAATAGCACATCGGAATTCAGGAAATTGCATCCCATAAGCATTTAGTCTGTGTATATTGAACTAGATGGGCTTAACAAAGACAGACAAACAGACTGAGAGAAAAGACTACCTTGTAACACCCACCATTATACTCAATGAGCGCCTGCTCACGGACGCCTGAGGTGTGGCCCCTGTGGCTACCTCATGTGTTCTGTCCCCATGCGCCTGCAAACTGTGACCAGCCCTGAGGTTTACAGGTGATTTTATGGATATTTCAGAGGCAGTTTGGAGCACCTTTGATTTTTGCTCCCAGTGAGACTTAGCTTGCAACTGCCCTGTACTTAGGGCACGTGACTGGGGCACGGTAGTCCTTGGCCAAGGCTGAAAGGCTGAAATGGAAGGACTACATTTCAACTCTTCCCTTCCCTTATTCCCTTATTAGTCAGTCAGCAGCTGCTGAGTTACCTCACGCCAGCCGTTTTACAATGCAGTTGATGAGCCATGGCTTTCTCCAAATCAATCACGCTCCACTCACATCTCCCTAAAGAACCCCTAAGGAGTGATCTGAAAAGTTGATTACATTATATTAGGGAGACACCCTGGACTTCTTAATGGGATTGAAGACATATCGTAGACTCATTAGCAAATCATTCCCCACTTGGTAACATTTTCCACACCATTTTCCAAATTCTGGGGGCATTTGTGGTTCTCTGTACACCACTACACACAATGTTGGAAGGAATCGGTAAAAAGCTGAATAACAGAGTCAGGGCCAGAAAGGATTTCTGAGGGTTGGAATAATGAGTCAAAACTAACAGGAGGAAATCTAAGTGGTATAAATGTCAAACCCTGAACATAAAGTTCAAAAAATCAACTGTATAAACCACAGAAAGGAGACAACCGGATTGACAGCCAGTCTCATGATAAAATCTCCAGCCAGGTAAGCAAACCCCAAGCCTTGCACATGGACCCCAAGAATCCCAGCCCCCTCCCCTTGCACTAATCCATTCTAGCCTCAGCACAACACCCCTCACCCCCTTCCCACCACCCAGTGCCTGGAGTGGGGGACCGGGGAGCTTACAAAAACGAAACCAATTTGCCCAGCCAGCCATTTTCTCCACTCACTCCCATTAGATCCCTCTCCAGACCTTAAGGCCCCATCATCTCAGCAATGGCTTTCCTGACCTGGGAGATAAGAGAGACTCTCCCAACAAATGGACCTTACTCTTCCCCTCTTTATAGCAGAACTTTCCTCTGAATAAATATTTTGGTGAGTTTCATCAGTCACAGTAGCTCAGTTTGGCAGTTGTGAGTTCTCAGTATAAACCAGCCCAGGATGCTGCCTCCTCAAAGCAATTTCTCCAACAGCCACCCTCCTAAGGGTCACTGACAGCAAGGTCATGGGAGAGTGAACTAATAAACTCTTGAGCCTCCTAGACCCGCCCACCTCGCCTTGCCCTATACCTTAACCCCAAGCAATATCTAATGGTCTGTACTGGGCTGGCCAAAAAAGTCTGTTCAGGCTTTGCCATAAGACAGTATAGAAAACTCAAACAAACTTTTTTGGCCAACTCAGTAGTTCCTTAGACACCATCCTCCTTCAAGTACCTCCTCAACTTAAGACTTGGCCCTGTGGTCACCTACGTCTTAAGCATTCTCCTCCCAGCATCTCATGTATGGAGACCCTGGCCACATGCAGCGTCTTCTATGAATCCCTGGTACCCAGCAGAGTGCAATGCACATAGATGCTCAGTTGGTCCTGGCTTCTTTTTGTCAATGTGCCTATGTGGAGGGAGGTATGAGAGAGCAAAAACAGAAGTTATAGACTCTCTTCCATGCAGTGGGCTGTGGCAGCCGGTCAGAGCAGGTACAATAAACACAGTCCACAGTGGGGACCTGTCCTGATCATATCAGAAGCACCTGGGGGTGCTTATTTAAAATGCTGAATCCTGGGCAGCACCCTAGACCCAGTGAATTAGAGTCTTGGAGGCTGAGGCCCAGGAATCTGCACTTAGACAATTATTCCTGGTGATTCTTAGGTGCAGTGAATAAGACTCTACCCCAAGGGGCATATGAGCCTGAAAGACCATCAGAGAGACCAGGGAGCAAGAATCCAGAAGAGACCCCTTCCTATGCCTCAGCACCCTCCTCCCTCTCCAAGGCCAGGAGCAACCTGGTAAATATAGAAACCTTACATCCTGTATTCTCTCGTAGGTTCCTTTTTTCCCCCTTAATTTATTTATTTAAATTGGAGGACAATTACTTTATAATATTGTGGAGGTATTTGCCATACATTGACATGGATCAATCATGGGTGCACATGTGTTTCCCCCATCCTGAACCCCCCTCCTACCTCTCATGGGTTCTGATCCATTGTCAGATCATGCACAGGTCAGTTGTCTCCTGGCTTTTCATTAGACTCAGTAAAAGCAAAATAGGCACCATTATTACCTCTAACTTATAGTTGAGGGTGCTGAGTCTTAGAAAGGCTAAATGACAAGGCTGCTGGCAGGAGGAGAATGAATGGTGGGAATAAGAGATTTCACACCCTAGCCAGTCTGATTCCAGTGCCTGTATTTTTAGCCACTGTTTCTCAGCAGGTGACCTAGCATTAAGTGTCTCTTCTGAACAGAAAAATGGCCCAGAGAAGAGCCTAGTGAAGTTACCCTCCCAGTCACCAGTTAACACATTGATAGTGAAAGTGTTTGACTCTGCAACCACATGGACTGTAACCTGCCAGGGTCCTCTGTCCATGAGATTCTTCAGGCAAGAATACTGGAGTGGGTAGCTATTCTCTTCTCCAGGGGATCTTCCTGACCCAGGGATTGAACCCAGGTCTCCTTCATTGCAGCCGGATTCTTTACCATTACTAAGATCATGGCATCGGATCCTATCACTCATGGCAAATAGATGGGGAAACAATAGAAACAGTGACAGACTTTATTTTCTTGGGCTCCAAAATCACTGCAGATGGTGGCTGCAGCCATGAAATTAAAAGACGCTTGCTCCTGGGAAGAAAAGCTATGACAAACCTAGACAACATATTAAAAAGCAGAGACATTACTTTGCTGACAAAGGTCTGTCTAGTCAAAGTTATGGTTTTTCCAGTAGCCATGTATGGATGTGAAAGTTGCACTATAAAGAAAACTGAACACTGAAGAACTGATGCTTTTGAACTGTGGTGTTGGAGAAGACTCTTGAGAATCCCTTGGACCACAAGGAGATCAAACCAATCAATCCTAAAGGAAATCAATCCTGAATATTCATTGGAAGGACTGATGCTGAAGTTAAAGTTCCGAAACTTTGGCCACCTGATTCGGAGAACTGACTCACTGGAAAAGACCCTGATATTGGGAAAAACTGAAGGCAGGAGGAGAAGCGGACAACAGAGGATGAGATGGTTGGATGGCATCACTGACTCAATGGACATGAGTTTGAGCAAGCTCCAAGAGTTGGTGATGGACAGGGAAGCCTGGTGTGCTGCAGTCAATGGGGTCGCAAAGAGGCGGACACAACTGAGCGACAGAACTGAACTAAATATATGGGAGGGCCGGTGACAAAGACTTGAATGAGACTCAGGAGCTAAAGCTCAACTCAAGACATACTCCCCTAAGCGCAAAGTCCTCTTCACATAAGAGATGCAGGTTAGACCCCTTGTCTGATGCAGGGTTGTCAAAAAAACACAATATCTGTGAAGCACAATAAAGCAAAGCACAATAAAACAAGGTCTGTCTGTATTACGCTGGTGCTGTGCAGTTGTTGACACTTAGACGATGCAGTCCCTGGCCTTACAGGGACACAGCCCAGGGAGTCAGGGGCACACACATACAGATGACTGCAGAATGAGGCAGGGAAAATGAATTATTATTCGGTAAGCATAACATGTGCTTAGCCAGAACAGCTGAACCTTCAACCACAAAGAACAGTCAGTAGAGACTGTACTTATGAACACGGAGGCATGAATCCAGCAAAGACACAGAGCAAATACATTTCTACATCTTGGCCCATTACTGGGGATAAAAGGAACAGTGTACATCCTCGGAGGTGATTTCTGTGGTCTTCTGCCCACACAGACCTGCTTTGAATACCAGTTGATACCATTCACGTGTTTCTCTCAAGCACTGAGATATGGTCTGAATGTCAACTTTCATTCCATCACCTTCTTTCCAACACCTACAAGCAGCAGCAAAGTTCACAGGCACATAGTGAAACTTATTGCCAGAGTTGATCTGTGTACACTTTAACCCAAACCAAGAAGAGCCCCTGCAGGATGGATTCTGTCTGCCTGTAGAGATCCACACTGGGACGTTTTTATGTAAAATATACTTGCCAATGTCATGATGCATTTGTTTTTGTTTAAAAGAAGGTTCTGGTGGATGAGCCTGCATCTTTGGCTAGCAATGGTGCTCCATAAACCAGAAACATGGACCAGCAGTGCCCTGAGGGATCCTAGGCTGACACCAGCTCAAATTTCTATTCTCCCTGCAGACTGTCATAAATTCCTTTAGGAACACAGCTTTCTAAAGCCCTCGGGGAGTGTGCACCAACAAGCCAGTGAAATGGAAAAGAAAAAAAAAGAAGAAAGAAAAAACATGCCACATCACACCAGTCTCCTCTCGTAACTGTTACATGAGCTGAAAGAAAAGAGACATCGTAAGAAGTTCAACAACTGTGGTTTCCAGAACCCTGGACAATTTTCTTTGCAAGGGAGCCAGAAAGAAAGCTGCCCCAGTTTAGCCCTGGAGAAAAAACAATTTCCAATGAATTGAATTTCCTTGCAAGGTAAAGTAGTTTGCTTAAGTTGTGCTAAAAAAAAAAAAACAAAAAACACCACTCCTCACATCTCCTCTCAGAGTGTCTTACAAATACAGGCTTTCTTCTAATTTAGAAAAGAGGTATAAAGAAGTCTTGAAATAGACAACGGTTTTTAAATTCCTTGAGCTGACTGAATAGATACAGAATTGATTTAGTATTCTCTAGCAAAACCCTTCTCACCAGGTTTCCTCCTTTCTCAAACTGAGAAAGGACTCATCTCTTGAAACTGTTATTTACACACACACAGTGCCCATCTCCCAATACAAGACAGAGCAGAAAGTGCAGGGAAACAGGTGATCTTGCCTCTCTTCAAAGTGAAAAAAGAGCGTAGGCGGCTTTTAAAACTGGCATTCAGCCCATAGGAGCATTTTAACTTAATACATTGAGCTATGGCCTCATCGGCTTTCTGAGAGTCCAGATGGAAGTCGGGCGCAGAGCAGAGACACGTGAATAACAAAACCGGGTCGGGCTGGGAGGGATGAGGGCCACAGGAAGGGGCCGCGCTAAATACAGGCTTGTAGTTCTTCCCTGGAAGGAGAGGGGTGCAGGCACACAGAGGCAGGGGTGTACCAGCTAAGGAAAAATTCCTTTCATCATTTCCATTTACTTGAGTTATGCATACACTGTAGAACCCTCCTCTCTGTGCTAGGTGCTAGGGATACAGCACAAGAATGAATCTCAGCCTGGGAGATGTTTACGACCTTGTAGAGAAGACAGTTTCGTAAGATTCACAAAAAGCATGTGCAGTTGGAGCCTGGAGGAGAGCATGATCCCAAGACGGTGGGTGGGAAGAGTCCTAAAGAAGCTGATGGGTACTATATTATATCTTACAATCTTATTCCATTATCAAAGGCTGAGCAGGTACTGGTCAGGCAGAGTTAGGGCGGGCGTTTCAGGCCAAGGGTCGGCATGAGCAAAGGCCTGGGAGCCAGAACAAGTAGGGCACCGTGTGCAAGGGTAATGCAGGTGGGGTGCCCTGGGTGCATCTTAAAGGATGGACAGCAGTGACTGGGAGGAGCACATGTGCCTGCTACCGAGAAGTTTGGGTTCCATTAAGGAGACACAGAAGGCTTCTAAATGTGCCCATCCTCTCTTAGGGCACATTCTAAGGGCTTCTGACTCAGCCCAGGCTTCAGTCTTTTCCATTCCTAGCTAACCCAAAGGCCCTCCTGCCAGAGTTCCCAGCCAGGTCTCAGGTGTAAATAGATGCCCCCTATGTATATACTATAGAGAAAGCACTAGGGAGAATTTAAAGACAACTCCTTTGTCTTTTTTTTTTTTAATTAATTAATTTTTTTAAATTGAAGGATACTTGCTTTACAGAATTTTGTTGTTTTCTGTCAAACCTCAACATGAGTCAGCCATAGGTATACACATGCCCCCTCCCTTTTGAACCTCTCTCTCATCTCCCTCCCATCCCACCCCTGTAGGTTGATACAGAGCCCCTGTTTGAATTTCCTGAGCCATACAGCAAATTCCTGTTGGCTATCTATTTTACATATGATAATGTGAGTTTCCATGTTACTCTTTCCAGACATCTCACCCTCTCCTCCCCTCTCTCCATGTCCATATGTCTATTCTCTATATCTGTTTCTCCACTGTTGCCCTGTAAATAAATTTTTCAGTACCATTTTTCTAGATTCTGTATATACATGTTAGAATACAATATTTATCTTCTTCTTTCTGACTTACTTCACTCTGTATAATAGGTTCTAGGTTCATCCACCTCAATAGAACTGACTCAAAGACATTCCTTTTTGTAGCTGAGTAATATTCTATTATGTATATGTACCACAACTTCTTTATCCATTCATCTGTCAATGGACATCCAAGTTTCTTCCATGTTCTAGCTATTGTAAATAGTGCAGAAATGAACAATGAGATACATGTGTCTTTTTCAATTTTGGGTTCCTTAGGGTATATGCCTAGGAGTGGGATTGCTGGATCCTGAGGTGATTTTATTCCCAGTTTTTTAAGGAATCTCTATACCATCTTCCATAGTGGCTGTATCAATTTACATTCCCATCAACAGTGCAAGAGTGTTCCCTTTTCTTCACACCCTCTCCAGCATTTATTGTTTGTAGACTTTTTGACAATGGCCATTCTGACTGGTGTGAGGTGACATCTCATTGTAGTTCTGATTTGCATTTCTCTAATAATGAGCGATGTTGAGCATCTTTTCATGAGTTTGTTAGCCATCTGTATGTTAAGGACAACTCCTTTGTCTTTAGGAGTTGAGTTTCTGCCCCTTTGTTACCTAATCCTGGATTGAGTCTGCTGAAGACCTTTCAGCTGGTGGAGCAGAACACTTAGGTCAGCAGTTGGGCCCTTCCAACTCATCCCTGTTGGGTGTCCAACTCCTCTTCCTCTATTTCTTTCCCTAGTTAATTCAATGTTTCAAGGAAATAACTATTGCTTGAATGACAATTGGCACTCAGCATGAACTCCCACCTCTTTTTATGAGTCCTCTATACTGCAGAAGCTAAAAACACAGGGAACACATTTCCTGACTCCCTTGCAGCTAGGGTTCTGGGTGAGAATTAGGTAACATCAACTAGATGGCACTCATAAAGGAGGAAGGAAGGTGGAGCCTGTTTCTGCTGGCAAGTAAGGTTGTAGGAACATAGACTCTGTGTTCAAGTGTCAGTCCAGCAGCTTCACAGATGCAGTTACCGCAGCAACAACATCCCAATTCCAGCAATGGTTCTTAGGTAATGACCCTGAACTTCCACTCTTCTAACCTTTCCAAAATTACACAGGCACCTAATTCTCTGTGTGAAATCCCTTTCTGCTTAATATACCAAGAGAGCTTTGCTTCCTGCACTGGCCCCGGCTGTCCCCTCAGCTCCTCAGTATATCTGCCTTCCTGATGCCTCCTTCATCCACAGTGGGTACCTGATAAAAACTCCAAAAATACTGGAACAAAAAAACACAACAGGACATGCTCAGTCCTCTTCTCGAAGCTCACCTGAAGGCCCAGTCCATTCAAGCTTTGCGGAAGTGGGGCTAACTCTCTTCCCTCCCCTGAAGCCTCTGTATGCCTCCTCTCTGCAAAGCCTCTGTATGCCTACCCCACCTCTCTACAATAACTTCCTCAGGCACCTGAATTGTTCTCATCACTATTTCATTTGGAAACTTGTCTTCTCTCTCCACTCTGAGACGACGCTCCACTTCCTCCATTCTTACTTAGCTTGGCTTAAGTTTCCACTCCCTAAGTACACTGAGGCAGTCGACACAAAAGGAAATCTACTGAGCCAGCGACTTGTTTCCTCATCACTCGGTGCTCCAGCGAATGCTGGGCTCCAGCTGCTGCAGTTGACTCTGTTAAGCTATCCGCCCAATGTTAGGGTTGCCATGGAAACCCAAAATAACGTTTCAGGAATCCCTCACAGACTGGGTGACTTTGGTTTCTAGGCAGTTTCACAAATAGTTCTTTCTTGCAGCTGATAATTAAGATGAAGAGGAGTTAATAAGACAGCAAATTTAATGAACTGAAACAGTATTTCTTGGAGAATTAATCATCACAAAGCACTGAGGATATGCAAATTCTAAAGCTGAAAAGGGACTTGAAAGACTGGGTTCAGTCTCCTTATTTTACAAACGGAGGAGACCATGTGGGGTAATGCTGGAGCAGCCTTCTGACTCCTTGTCGGCCCACACCACGCACATTCTCCATCCTGATCAAGGTCCTTCCTTGCTTTCTCCAACCTTCAGTTTCCTCTTCTGCAAGACAGAGACAGTGATTGTACCTATCTCAGAGGGGTGCCATGAAGATTAAATAAGTGAGCATGTGTAAAGTGCTTACGATGGTGCCTGGCATGAAGTGAAAGTCAAATAATTATTTCTGTTATTATTATTATTTCTACCTGGTACTGTGTTGAGGGCTGCATGGAAGCAACCTGGTGAGGCAATGAAAGCATTGCTGTGGACTGGAAGCCCAGAGACCCGTGTTCTGGTCTCCACTCTGCCACCTGCTAGATGACAGTGGCCACAAAACCTTCTTATTTTCTGGAGGGAGGGTGGCTATGTTACTTTGATCTCTAGGGTTGGACTAAATAATTTCTCAGTTCCTTTCCAGCTCTTGCATGCTATGGTTTTAAGAAAAATGAATTAAATAGAGATATACCTTGACTTTTACAAAAGTGACTAGATACATATATATAATGATAGCTAATATTAATTGGCAACCATTATATATCAATACAATGCTACATGTACTAACCCCTTACTTCACACAGCAACCTGTTATCCCCATTTAACAGGTGGGAAAACAGGCTCAGAGAGGTTAGAGTAATTTGCCTGAGGTCACACAGTTAGTAAGTAGTAGAACCTGGGTTTGAATCCAGCAATCTAAAATTCATACTCTTCGTAATTGATCTACAGGGAACAACAAATGTACACACAGCTACAGAAGGGGGCAGCCCGCATGACGTTATGTTACATTTACGTTCCATTTATGTTCCCTCCTTGTAACTGTAGGTACTCTGTGGGCTGTAGCCATAAATTCCCAGCAACTGCTACCATTTAAGAGGGTTTGGGGAAACTTGCCACAAATGAAGTATTTCTTAGTTCTTCATTACACTCCAGAGGTGATCGCCTCCACCAACATCCCTCGCCTGGATGATGGTGTTAGCTTCCTAAATGGCATTTGCCTTTGTTCCTATGCAGACTGTACTCAATCCAATAGCCAGAGCGATACTTTAAACAGAAGTGAAATCATGTCACTGCTTTAGTCCCCATCTCTCAGAGAAAACCCAAGTCCTAACAATGACCCACCAAGGCCCACATGTTACTTCCCTGAGCCACACTACACTGGCATTGCTGTTCTAAATGCTGCAGGTGAGTCTGGAACATCCTGGGTTCAGAAGCAGTCTCCTTGCCACCTTCAAGAAAATGGCTTAACACAGTAGATTGGATCACACTAGTAGATGCTGTCTTAAACTTCATTTCTCTCCCAATCCCTTCCTGCTTCCTTGCTAAGATTCCAAGGAACAAAGAAGTGACCATGATTTCTGTGAGGAGTGATCCCATCCCCTGCCAGGAATGATTCCTTACAGGACACGGTTATTCCAGCCTCCAGATGAGGTAGTTAGATAGGCAGGCAATCCAGTTTTGGCTAGTGGGGAGGAAAGGAAAGGGTACTGAAGATGTTGGTCTCTGATAAAAGGAATACGTAAAGGGATGAAAAAATCTTCTTTCCTCCACCCCATTCTCTTCCTGCCTTGACCATGAGCATGGAAGGATGTGATGTTTGGAGCTGCAGCAGCCATCTTGTGACTATAGAGGCTGAGGCCTAAGAAAGTAAAGTCAGTATCCCGGGATGAGGCAGCTTAAAGTTGAAAAGAACCCTGGTCTCAATGATAAAGCTGAGCCATTGCCACGAACCGGGAATCACTGACCTCCAGACTTTTTGTAAGATATTCAAGTATCTTTTAATAAAAACACTGTTAGTTTATGCCAATTGCACCCTAACTAATATCCAGACATTTCACTACTTTTTAAATTTTTTATTTATTTTTAAATTAATTTATTTTTTAATTGAAGGATAATTGCTTTACAGAATTTTGTTGCTTTCTGTCAAACCTCAACATGAATCAGCCACAGGTATACGTATATCCCCTCCCTTTTGAACCTCCCTCCCCATCCCACCCCTCTAGGTTGATACAGAACCCTTGTTTGAGTTTCCTGAGCCAGACAGAAAATTCCCATTGGCTATCTATTTTACACATGGTAATGTAAGTTTCCACTTTATTTATTTTTAATTGGAGGATAATTGCTTTACAATACTGTGTTGGTTTCTGCCATATATCAACATGACAGAGACTTCACTACTGATACCAGTCTTGCTGTGGAGTACTCAACAGAAATGTATTCTATGTATGAATGAATGAATTTCATGGTATACCTTCTGATATTTTAAGAATAAAATTTTATTAAACTGTTTTGCTAATTAAGCATATTTTCTGAAATGCTCATGTAACCAGTTTTTTAGACATTCTTCTCTAAAATCAATATCTAAGATTGAAAAAGAAAAAAATTGCTATTTTATATTTAAATCAGTAGATGCTCAAATAAAGGTAACAGTACTAATAATATTAATAAATGTCATCTCTTGTTCATTTCTTAAGTACACATTTATTGTGAGGCTAATATACCAGATGCTTTAAAGCCAGAGATGAAAAGACCTAGTTCCTAGTTTTAAAGATCTCACAGTAGAGTGGGAGCTGCTAACACCACTTTGCAATGTACAAAATGTTTTTTTAAAATAAACTTTAAAATGTGACAATAGCAGCAATAAGCATGTATTGAAAGCTAACTCCATGCCAGGCTTTGTGCAAAGCCCTTTATCTGCAGGATCTCATGCCATCCTCACTCCCACTCTGAGGGAGTGTGATTATCATCCCCGTTTCACAGACGAGACAGTTGGGGTTAGAATGGTTCCACTTACTTACCCATGGTCACATGGTGGAAAGCTAGAATTCACACTTCTTAAAAGTTGATGGTGGTTTAGTCTCTTCAGACACGTTCGACTCTTTATGACCCCATGAACTGTAGCCCGCCAGCATCCTCTGTCCATAGGACTCTCCAGGCAAGAATACTGGAGTGGGTTGCCATTTCCTTCTCCAGGGGCTCTTCCCAACCCAGGGATTGAACCCAGTTGCCAACCCAGGGAGTGAACCCAGGTATCCTGCACTGCAGGCAGATCCTTTACCAACTGAGCTTAGCTATGGTTATTTGTAAAATCACGCTGACAAGTGTGGTGGCAGGTGTGGAAAGGTTCAGGAGCCACGGCTGATTGGAAGGTCAGTAAGAAAATGGGGCCATGAGACTGAAGCCATCTTAGGCTGTCTCTGCAGAACTAGAGGCTCCTGGTCAGGAAACGACAGGTCAGGACACCATTCTGTATTGAAAGGAAACACAGGCAGGATTGTTTTTCCCTCTTGAACTGTAACCCGGAAATGAAACTATCACTTGAGCCTCTCCAAGGGATGTCCCCTTGGGTGCCTCCGAGACACTCCAACTGAACATGGTGTTTGATTTCACACAAGGCACTCAATGTTTGTTGAACAAATAAAGATATAGCTGCCGTGGTTGCGTGTGGCAGTTTTATGTCGCAGTGGTTTGCAGACAGGGATTATGTCCGTCTCGTCTGCGTCTGGGGCTGGCCTCAGCTTCAGGGATTGGCTGGTTGATGGCTTTGTTCCAGCCCTGACTCAGTCTGACCACTGGCTGAGGCAAATGTCTACATGAGAACAGCCCATGTGTTAGGAGGGGAAAGTGCTCCCCTGAGCCCTAGACGACTTGGTGTGAAGCCCAAGGCTGCTGCTGGTCAATTACTTCACCTTGAACAAGGAACAGTATTTCTGGACTCCGGCTCCCTCACTTAACCCTTATTTGTACCCGGGACTTCCATGGCAGCCTAGTGAAGCCCATGATGCTTTCTCAGAACACAGCTGTTAAAAGTCCAAAATGAAATGCAACACTCACTAGGATGGCTATTAGGGAAAAAGAAAAAAAAGGAGAATAACAAGTGTTGGTGAGGATGTGAAAATATTTGGAACCTTGGTGCACTGCTGGGAATGCAAAATGGTGCAAAGTGTACCACTGGTACAGTCTGGCATTTCTTCAGAAAAGTTAAACACAGAATGACCATGTTTCCCAGCAAGTCCATCCTTGGTACATATCCCCGCCCCCGCAAAAGGAAAGCAGAGACTCAAACAGGTACCTGTATGCCAATGTTCATAGCAACATTATTCAAGGAGCCAAAAGGTGGAAACAGCACAAGTGTCCATCAACAAGTGAAAGCATAACCAAAATGCGGTATATACACATACTGGAAGGTTCCTCAGCCATAAAACAATGAAGTTCTGATGCATGCTACAGCATGCATGAACCTTAAAAACATTACACTAAGTGAAAAGTCAGACAAAAGAACAAATATGACCACATTCTACTTACACAAGATATCTAGAATAGGCAACAAAGAGACAGAAAGGAGAAAAACTCTTGAGGGATGGAGAGGGAGGGATGGGGGTTATTTCTTAATGGACAGAAAATTCCCGCTTGGGAATAATGAAAATGTTCAAAATGTTCTGGAAACAGACAGTGATGATGGTTGCAAACAATGTAAATGTACTTAATGCCACTGAACTGTACACTTTAAAATGACTCAAAAGGTGCTCGCTTCGGCAGCACATATACTAAAATTGGAATGGTACAGAGAAGATTAGCACGGCCCCTGCACAAGGATGACACGCAAATTCGTGAAGCATTCCTTATTTTTAAAATATTGTTTAAATAAACTTCATTTTACTAAAAAAATAAAATGACTCAAATGGCTAATTTTATGTTATGTGTATATTAGCACAATAAATAAAAATTTTTTAAATGCCAAGGATGAAAAAGGAGGTCATTTATTTGAACTACAGTGAATCAAGATATTAAAAAGAAAAGAAAAACCTGGGGATAGAGTAACAGATGGACTTTTAAAAATAACATTAAATAACAAAGTAGAAAGGTGACTTCCTAATGAGCTAAGTCTGAAGTAGTGAGGAGTGTAAGCACTATTTTGAATTATCTCTGACGACTGTAACGTGCCATGAACAGATCTGTGATCTCTGTCGCTGAGACAGCACCGCTGCTGCTCCTGTGGTTTGTGGTTTACAATTATAATAGAAGGAAATCCTACATCGTAGTTAGAGGTCAGTGGAAAAGGATGTTATTTTTTTTCCCATCCAGATTATGGACCCACTGAAGTCTATCCAAGAGATATTTGGAGACCCATGGACCCCAGGTTAGAAACTTTTTAACGAGATGATCTCTAAACTATCTTCTGATTAAAATGGTGTGATCTAGGAGTGATTTCTGGCTTTATCTGAATATCACAGATAAATTAACATCTCTGATTGGGTTGTTTTCTTATCTGTAGCTGGGGATTATTACAAAATCTATCTCTCAAGGGCTTTGTGAGGAAAAGGAAGTAAGGAAAGCATTTTGTGTGTGTGTGTGAGTCACTCATCAGGAGCTTTGTAAAACTGTATTTGTGTGTGTGTGTGAGTCACTCATCAGGAGCTTTGTAAAACTGTAAAGCTCTTGTGTAAATGCCACACAGTATCAGGGAAACCTGAGTACATGAAGACACCTTCCCTATCACCTGCACGCCTGTCCCCCAGGGCTCAGTGTTCCTTCAGAATTTTTGCTCAGAGCTCTGTGGACTATGGGGGAAAAAACGCTGGGCACTCTTTGTTAAAGAATAGCATGTCCTGGGACTTCCCTGGGGTCCATGGTTAAGAATCTGAATGCCAATGCAAGGGACATGGGCTTGATCCCTGGGTGAAGAACTGGGATTCCCATATGCCGCGAGACAGCTAGGCCCATTCAATGCAACTAGAGAAAGCCCCACATGCTGCAATGCAGAGCCCAAGAACCTCAACAAAGACCCATCGCAGCCAAAAAAAAAAAGAAAATCACAGAATAGAATGCACGCCCTGAGTTAAAATACAGTGTTATGAACTACTGTATGCCAGCAGATTAAAAAATACAGACAAACCGGACCATTTTTAAGGAAAATACCAATTATCAAATAGACTCAAGAAGAAATAGAAAACCTGAACAGATTAATGACTCTTCAAGAAAAATGAGTGAGTTGTCAAATGCATCCTCTCTACAGAGGGCATCAAGCCCAGATGGTTTTATGATTAAGTTTTACTGGCTCTTGAGGGCATCTTCTCTCACTGATCCTATTTCCCCCAAAAGACCCATGCTGCCTGAAAACTGAGGAAATTGTACCAAACCCTAAAGCATGAGTGAGACAGCTATGACCATGCCTGACCCTGCAGTATCACTGGCATCTAAACAGTGCCTTGCCAGGATACTTGATGTATGTTCCTTGAATGAATGATAAATGATAAAAACAAGGCAAATTATTAAATGAAGATCATGTATTAGAACTAAATTATTGTGGTATAGGAAAAACAGCTGGTAAAATGGATGGTCTGCCTATTCCTCTTCGCTTGGCGACAAAGTCAGGTTTGATTAGAAGAGGGGAGACAAATTCAAGTTGGATTGGAAGAGGGGAGTGAAGGAGCTGGCTACCTTCAGTGGTTGGGACAACCAGCCAGGACGGCCTCAGGACACTGACGAACGGGACCCCAAGGAGGAGGGGGCGCCTCCCTGGCTGTACCATTAACATGTCCCAGAGATGTAGGAATTCTTCATTTTGCACCAGGCTTACTTAGTACAGTGCTTGGAAGGTGGGGGCTCTCAGAACATATTTATTCAATGAATGGATGGAGTAGACTGGGAGAAGGCCCAGGGTCAGGGCTGGGGAATGAAGAGCTGGAGATGGAAAGCAGCCTCTCATAGGTTTGGCCAGATCTGAGCCCTTTGGACCGGATTCCTCTGCAGTTTACTTCATGGTCCAGCCTGACTTGAAAGGCCTCTGGAGCTCATCCTCCCAGGGTTTCTCATGGCCAAATGTTGCTCACTGCACATACTGCATCGTGCCTTTCCAAAGGCCCCTCCTGGCTCCCAGCCCAAGTGGTCAGATCCCTCCGGTTCCTCCCCCAGCCCTGCCCCCTGCATCAGCTCTTTGTGTGTCTGGCCGTCCTGCTTCCCCTTTGATGTTCTTACTCATTGGCTGGCGGCGGGCTTACGAAAACGTCTCCCTTCTCCTCCTCTCCCGGCCTCACCATCCTCCGAGGAGCCAAAAAACACACACTACCCTCCTTTCATCCTTCCCTATAAATCAGCCTTCTCTGGATATACTGAAAGGAAGCTTTTCTGAGTTAGTGGTTTTAATTCCTGGCTTTTGAAAGATCTCACTTGGACCTGGTTTCACATCCTGGCCAGATGGCACTGGTTTCCCATCTGCAGCCCAAAGATGTTGGCTGCCCAACCCATCGGGCTTGTCCGACCTGCTTTCAAGACTCAGGAATGCACGATGGTAAACTAATAAGTACCACACCGCTGGAGTCTTTGAACATGTCAGAAACAGTTATATCACCCTGAAATGGGAAGGCGAGGCGAATCAGAAAGGGAAGAGAGGCCACTTAGGAACATGTCAGAGAAGACACACTGTCTTCCACAAACTGGGAAGTTTGTAAGTCGAAGTCTAGTATCTCTGAATATGACTGTATCTGGAGATGAGGTCTTTCAATAGGTGACAAAGGTTATATGAGACCATTAGGGCCAACTCTAATCCAGTGTGACTAGTGTCCTTATAAGAAGAGGCAATGTGGACACAGACGGGGACAGAGGGAAGCCCACGTGAGTTCACAGGGAGCTGGCAGTCGTCTGCAGACCCAGAGGAGAGGCCTCACTTAACCAAGCAGGACTCCACAGAGACAGACCCTTGCCCCATTTTCCCCAGCTCCTCTCTGAAGTACCCAGAGAATAGGATCTCATGCATATTTCCTGAGTTTTTCAGATGCTAAAAACTACCAAATGGAAGAAATTAACTATCTGATCATCATGAGCAAGCAGCCCCCAGACCTCCTGGCACCTAAGGATTGATACTGTTAACCATGCTGCTACTTTACCATCAACCAATAAAAGAATTACGCATGAGCTGATCACAGACCCTGGGATGCCCTTCCTCACCTGGCCTTTAAAAGCACTTTGCTGAAACCCTTCAGGGAGTTCAGGTGTTTCTTGGGCATAAGCTACCTGGTCTCCTTGTTCGCTCTTGCAATAAATGAATTTGCATTCAGTAACATCACCAAGAATCCAATCCTTGATCTGGGACTTCTAGCCTCCGGAGTCATGAGAAAATAAATTTCTGTCGTTCAAGTCTGTGCCACATTGTTATGGCAGCTCTAGAAACTAATATACAACTCAAGTCTCTCTAATATTTCCTCTCAAGAATACATGAAATGTTTATAGGTTGCTTATTCAGGCAATTTTGGAACTAGCTCTCCTTGTATTTTCAGTATCTAAGAGTCATTAAATATTTAGACATCAATTTTTTAAGTAAAGATGATCATTGATAATTCTTTATAATAATTTCAAAAGAATATAAAATATCAATATCTTTTCATATTTTCAGTAGGGACTTGGAAAAAGATACAGAATATATTTCATCAAATTTGGAAATGATTCGAACTTACTAAGGAGGAAAAGTATATTCATTGAGAATGATGAACCTAAACAAAGAAAGTAAAATTTAATACAAAAAATTTTAAAGTATTCCACTTAAGTTAAAAAAAAAAGTCTGCTATGTGATACTAAGCACCTGTAATAAAGGCTTAGTGATTTTTGTTGACTGCAAGCTCTACACCGAATTAACCAAAAAAGCTAAGGCAATTTACCTGTAATCATTCTTTCATTCATTCACTTAACATTGTCAGAAAAGAAACCCAGGAATTCGACAAATTATACGTTGTCAGTCACTAAAAAAGTCCTAGTTTCTCCCTTGCTTAAAAAACATTATTTCAAAGGTTCCTAAGGCAGATTTTTCCTGGAAAGCAAATAGTTAGCTTTTTTTTTAATAGAGGAGAAAGTCCTTATCTTTGGGTTCATTTCTTAATTCTGCAGGCACCTCCCTAGAATCCTGGAATGTGGCAGTTTACAGATGAGATGTTTATTTAACCCCCTACACACAAGGCCTTTGATATCCCTGAAGCCTGAGGAGGCAATTTATTCCCTGTGCTAATCTGGTGGTGACAAAGTTTCACGTGGAAGAAAAATCTGTTTCCTCAAAAACTCAGGTAATTGGGTCTTCATTTCCTCTTTAAGGTCTTATGATCTTAATAACAAGTCTAAGCTCTGCCATAACACAGCCTTCAGAGCCCTTCATCTTCTTCTTTTTTTTTTTCAAACTAAACATCCTCAGGTCTTTCAACTTTTTCCCACATGCCTTGGCTTCAGGAACATTCCCCAGTCCAGTGGCTCCTCTCTGGAGACTTTTCCTCTTTGCTCACTGGTTCATTTGCTCCTTCTCTTGGTGTTCACTGAGCGTCTGTTGGGTACCTCACACATTATTAGCATCGCTGATACAATGCAGACAACGATGCTGGCAATCACTGTCCAGGCTGACAAGCTCGGGCAGAGAGCCTGCTGCAGGAGTGTGTTGTTGGGGCACTATTAATAAACCCCAACTGAGAAATTAGGGCCGCTTCCATGAACACTCGAAAGATGAGTCCAATTCGGTTGGCTGAAACAGAGGAGGAGGGTTGCAGAAAAGAATCTGAGACAAAGGAAATGTTACGTTGGCTTCTCCAACCCCACCTCTACTGCTCAGTGGTGGCATGACCTTGAGCAAAACATTTAACGTCTCTAAGCCTCAGTTTCTTCATCTGTAAAATGGGGATAATAATATTAATACCACGTGGAGGGAAGGGTGAACTGCCTAGCACATAGTAGATGCTCTCCCAAAAGGGGCAGCCATCATTAATGTTGTTATTATTATCATCTGGTAGGGAAACCTGGGACATGATTGTCTCTGGAAGGGTAAGGCTATATGCCTTGCCCCCAAGAGCAGCAGCCATCAAAGAGGAGAAAAGAAAAAGTGGCTATGTCACCTACTGAAAGGACACCCACTCATACACACTGCAGGCCAAACACATGGCAAGCTGAGGATCAAACATCCTGGAACTGAAGAAGGGAATGAGGGAGGGATGGGAATGGAGAAGAAGAGATAAAACAGAGTTACAGAAAAGGAAGGGGACAGAGTTCACTAGAGAAGAGAAGGTGAGAGACTCTGTAGAAGAAAGTCAAGTTATGTATTCATTGGCTAGGAGAGTTTTTAAGCCTGTGGCTTAAGTCAGATACTATTCTTTTTGGAGCTTCTCGGTATTAATCACAAGATAGGAATGAAGAATTCACTTCATATAGTTGATAACGACTGAATGATAACAGAGATGTTGCTTTATACATAAAACAGGCTGAGAGTGAGGAGAGGAGATGTGCTTTCTGCGTCTGGACTGAGCGGCCGCCACGACAGTCCCTCCATCACGTCCATAATTGGGCCCTGGCTCTGTCCCAGAGGATGCACAGCGGGAGACTGACAAAGGGTGTGATCTCACTTCAAAGGGGTTATTCTTTTTTAAGTCTTTGCTATACTTAAAAACAATCTGATCAGCTCTATGCATCAACCTTCATTTTTATAACCAGTTCTGATGATAAAGACAGATGCCAGACACTGGCTTCTTTAGATGTGTGCTAATCACTGTGCTGTAAGAGGCTTGAGGCTCCCGTTTGCTAACTCCCCCTGGGTAGGAAAATGCGAGCAGCCTATTCAAAGCCGCAGAAAGAGTCGACCCAGCTGACAGTTCGCTTATACGCTGCAGCTGCAATTTTCTCAGCAAATGTTATTCATCCTGCACTGTCTCTCTGGTTCATGCTTGGCATCTCTTACTAAGATCCTTTCCTCCTGCCCATCCCCACCCCAACTCCTAGATTTCTCCTCTGCAAAGATTCTCAAACTGAAGTCTTCAGAAATGGCAACTTCTCAAGCCCCAACCCAGGCCTACTGAATCAAACACTCTGGTCCTGGGAACCAGCAGTCTGTGTGCAATGAGTCTTTCAGAGCTTCTGAGAGACAATTAGGCATGAGGACCAGTGTTCAGTTTCCCGGATCTTACTGCGCACCCTACCTGCTACCAACCCCCTGCCTGATTCTACTGCCCCATCCCTTCTATCTTAAAACTTCTCCCTCTCATCCAGAGAGAAGGAAAGAAAGCCAAAGATCGCATCGGGGATGGCGGGGAGAGGAGGTTCACTACCGGGAGCCAGAGAAGGGACGAGAAGGTGGGAATAGGTGATGTCACCACGCCCCAGATGAGACATGAAAGATCCCTGACTCCAGTCACCTCCCTTTATAGGTGAATACACTGGAGAGGAAAAAGCAGCTTTCTCGGAGTCACGTGCTAAGAGACTGCAACCATGGACAAGAGGATGAAATCAGCCATCTGTATGCCTCATCCTCTCCGTGGTCCAACAACCGCAGAGCTTCCGCTGTGGGCGGGACCAAAGAGGGGGCTTGAGATCAGCGACCCCGGTGTGACCTGCAGTAGCAGCAACACCTCCAAAGACTGATGGGCATCTCGTGGTCTGCTCAAAACTCCTGGTCAGGGAGCAAGCAAGCTCGAGTATTTCTTTGCTCAAACACACAACTCCTCAGCCACGCGTCCTCTTGCGGAGTAGGGTGGGGTTGGGAAGGACAACTTTTCATTCTGGGTTTTCAGAAGTCTGTAGCTCAGCTGGTAAAGAATCCACCTGCCAATGCAGAAGACCAGGTTCGATTCCTGAGTCAGGAAGATCCGCTGGAGAAGGGAATGGCTACCCACTGTGGTATCTTGGGCTTCCCTGGTGGCTCAGACGGTAAAGAATCTGCCTGCAATGCAGGAGACCTGGGTTCCAGTCCTGGGTTGGGAAGATCCCCTGAAGAAGGGAACGGCTACCCACTCCACTTTTCTGGCCTGGAGAAGCCCATGGACAGAGAGCCTGGTGGGCTACAGTCTACGGGGTCACAAAGAGTCGGACACGACTGAGCGACTTTAACTTTCAGAAGCCTTAACAAATTTACCAAATCGCTTTACTTCTCTTCTCCTGGGCTTCCTCATCTGAAAATGAGATAAACCTATCACCACCTTGCAGTGTTTTGTCTTTTTTACATAGATCCAGTGGGCGGGCCTGTCCCTACTCACAGCAAGGTCTCACTAAGTGATCGTACCTCCAGAGGTGTCATGAGACATAAAAAACGGTGCCTTCTTTCAAGGGTTTACAATCTGATGCTAAAAACAGGGCAAGTACAAAAATAACCAGAATAGGAATCCTTGGTATGTGCCATTATTACCCCTCAGAATATAAAGCAAAGTGAGTTGACACCTTGGCAGAGGATCTGAGTGCTTGTGGCCCATCCCGGGATGGGAGGGTCCTGCCTGGCTGGCAGGGGGAGGAGGTGGCATTTAGTCTGCCCTTGCCTGACAATAGTGAAAGTGAAAGTGAAGTCACTCAGTTGTGTCCTATTCTTTGCGACCCCATGCCCTCTAGCCTACCAGGCTCCTCCATCCACGGGATTTTCCAGGCAAGAGTACTGGAATAGGTTGCCATTTCCTTCTCCAAGGGTGATAATAAGCCTTACCCAAAGAAAAGAGCTGACTCATTAGAAAAGGCCCTGATGATGGGAACGATTGAAGGCAGGAGGAGAAGGGGACGACAGAGGATGAGATGAGTGGATGGTACCACTGACTCAACGGACATGAGTTTGAGCAAACTCCAGGAGATAGTGAAGGACAGGGAAGCCTGGTGTGCTGCAGTCCATGGGGTCACAAAGAGTCAGATACAACTGAGTGACTGAACAACAACAACAAAGTAAAAATACTCCAGGTAGAAGAGGGTGAACAAAGCCCCAGAAAGTTCAAGGAAGGAGACAAAAGTTGTATTCGTGACAGAGTGGCTTCAGGGCATGTTTAAGACTGGTGGCGTCAATGGGTCTTGTCCTTCCAGAAGCCAAAAGTTCAGATAGCTTCTGGCATCTACTTTTCTTCCCTCACCGAGGGTGCCAACAAATGTCAATTAAGGGGATTGTTTCAGGATGTGGAAATTCATTTACTGGCAGCCAATGCTTGAAAATGTTAATAATTATCAACCTAGGCAAGAACCTCCATTGGCAACACAGGGTAGGGCATTCTTACACTTAATTCCCTAGGCCAGCCAGTTCCTTTGGTCACATTGCTAATTTAGGCTTCAGGTCCTTGTTTGAAACATTTCATTTTTTCTGATGTTCTGAGATCAGGTTTAATTAGAGATGTATGCAAAATTGGAAATAAATGCCTAGTAACGTACTATGCCTTCCCAGGAACAGAATCTGGAGCTGTATACTGTGAGTTCTTCGATTGTCTTCATTAGCTTATTTTTAAGTAGTGAATTAACTGTTTGGAAGAAATGTTATTAAATTTCATGACCTTTACCCCCCGAACACCTCTGGAATTTTTCCTAGCAGAGTTGAGGGGATGGGAAGTCAGCTCCCACCATCCCCGCTCCAACACACTCTGGGGCACCACCTCCCACTTCTCGAATCTACTGTCCTGTTGTCACAACGTGCTCATTTAAATCACAAGCACGAATTCTTTGCGGGCGCCATTGATCCGAAAGGGGAGTCTATTGCAGGGAAAGGAAAAGCTTTCAAGGTTAGTTAGTGGAAATAAAATGAGCGAGCTTGGTGAATTTAGAAAAGACAGCACATGTCAACAGGACCTCGTAAAAGACAAACAAAACAGGGGAGCCAGCAGGTAGACGCGCACGGACGGTTTGCATGTACTCTCATTCCAAGAGTGAGGGGCATCACCAATACAGTGGGACTTGGGCAAGGAGGGCTAAGGTTTCCAAAAAGGCTGATATGCCCCCACTGGTGGCCCTGGTGACAGCTCCATCCCCATATGACTGTGACATAATAAAGAGAAAAGTGTGCAGACACAGAGCAGGCGGCAATTAGGAGTGGGGAGCAACATGACTTCCAGTTAGCACCACCCTGAAGGGAACTTAGGAAGGAGTCTGGGAGGGGACAGGTGCCACTGAGGCAGGAGAGGTGCAGAGGGAAGAATCTAACAGATTCCATGAGCTTAGGCTTTGCGTATAGCCCAGGAAACCCTGGGTTTCCCTGGTGGCTCAGACGGTAAAGGGTCTGCCTGCCATGTGGGAGACCCAGATTCGATTCCTGGGTTGGGAAGATCCCCTGGAGAATGGAATGGCAACCCACTCCAGTATTCTTGCCTGGAGAATCCCGTGGACAGAGGCGCCTGGTGGGCTACAGTCCATGGGGTCACAAAGAGGCGGACACTCACACACACAGCACACCTGGCTTAGGCTGCCCAGGTGGCACAGTGGGTGGAAAGGGAATCAACAGTGATCACCACTGTTGCCAGTTTCACTTCTTCCAGGGCTCCCACCTCTGCAGCACGAAGCCCAGACTTTCCGTTGGCGCCCCCAAGGTCCTAAGTTACCTGGTTCCCACCTCCTCTGGGCTTGTCTCCAGCTCAGACCACTTGCTTTACAGACATGGCAGTCCTGATGGCCTCACCAGCCCCCACCTCCATGCTCCATCCTCACGGCTTTCCTGGCAGCTCATCTCCCAGCTTCACGTGGTCCCAACTTTCCCTGGGAATGCTCCCCTAAACCAGCCATTTTCAAAGTGGGGTTTGGGGACCCCCACCTGAGGGTCCATGAAATCAAAACTATTTTTGTAACAACACTAATGTTTGCCTTTTATACTCTCTCTTATGTGTGTATATAGTTCAAAATGTATCCTGAGGTGGTTTTAGAGTCCACACTACTATTAATCTTTAAGAAACTATTATTTGTCTAGTTCTGGTGTCGTGTCAAAGAATACCCATACTCATATAAATGGCTATTACAATTAAGTTCCTCCTTTTTCTGACTACATATCTGTGTGAGGCCATATTTTCTTCAAGTAACACAACCCAAACAGTATTTCATAACAGACTGAATGGATGAGAAATGAGAATCCAGGTGTCTTTAATTAAGCTAGACATTAAGCAGAGTTGCAAAAATGTGAAATCCTCCATTCTTCTCATAATATTTTTATTTTGAAAATATTATTATACAAATATTTTAATTTGCATCATGCATCAGGTTTTGTGTTTACTGAAGTGAAGTGAAAGTCACTCAGTCATGTCCAACTCTTTGTGACCCCATGGACTATATATAGTCCATGGAATTCTCCAGGCCAGAATACTGGAATGGGTAGCCTTTCCCTTCTCCAGGGGACCTTCCTAACCCAGGGGTCAAACCCAGGTCTTCCACATTGCAGGCAGATTCTTTACCAGCTGAGCCACCAGGGAAGCCCTGTGTCTTTATTACTGTTATTTTTAAATTAATTAATATTTTTATAGTTTTCCTTTTCAATTTTGCCTTTAAATTTTATTTATTATTTTTGGCTGCACTGGGTCTTCACTGCAGTGTGTGGGCTTCTCACTGTGGTGGCTTCTCTTGTTGCAGAGTGTTGGCCCACTACTTGTGGTTACCGGGCTCTATAGTTCAGGCTCAGTAGTTACAGCACGTGTTGCTCCTCGACATGTGGAATCTTCCGAGACCAGGGATTGAACCTCTATCCCCTGCATTGGCAGGTGGATTCTTTTTTGTTGTTGTTGCAAAGAGTTGGACACAACTGAGTACTCACCCATGCATCCATGCCAGTCTCTAAGTCATGTCTGATTCTTTTGCAAGACCTCATGGACTGGAGCCCACCAGGCTCCTCTGTCCATGGAATTTTGCAGGCAAGCATACTAGAGTGGTTTGCCATTTCCTTCTCCAGGGGATCTTTCTGACCCGGGGACTGAACCCGAGTCTCCTGCCTTGAGGCACTGGCAGGCATATTCTTTACTGCTGAGCCGCCAGGGAGGCCCAACAGGCGGATTCTTAACCACTGAACCACCAACGAAGTCCCTCCATTTCAATTTCTGCTCCAGTAAACCTCAGTAGACTTAACCCACAAAAACAAAAGCTCTTTGGGATCCTCAGTAATTTGTGAGTGTACAAAGGTCCTGAGATCCAAAAGTTTGAGAACCACTTTCTTAAACTGAGCCAACAGCAGGCAGAGTAGAGCTATAACTTAGCTACGCCTCTACTTTTGCACACAGATTCCACCAAGTTAATGACCTTTTCACACATGTCTTCCCCACTGCATGTGTACTTCTTGGTTGCACTTTAACCCCCTCATGTCTGGCACAGAGCAGAAATTCCAGATAAATGAGTGAAGTAGAAGGCAAGCCCTCCTGGACACACATCACGGACTACCACTTGAGTGACATGCAAACATCTATAGGAAGGCAGAAAAATACCTGCATTATTTTTTTAATAGGCTCAAGTTGTTACCCGGCCTCTCACTTGAATTTACACACAAATATAAATGTTTGTTTTTTTTTTAATCAGAAAATTCAAATGAAAATTTAGCCTAAGAAACAATTCTCCTTCTTCTCTGTTAAACATTCAGAGACAGTCATGCAAGCAAGTAATTGGTGGGATACACCATACAGTGGGTATCACCAACCCAGCCATCAAAAAAGCAGTGAGGGCAAGGACTACAAGGAGCACGACTTCTCCATCTTTGTTCGCTGTCAAAGGTAAACTGAAAGCAGGTGGCACTAGAGAATCCAGGCCAGAACGGTGGTGTTTACCTTCAGTTTCACGGTTCACACTCACTCCCCACGTTCCCAAGTCAAGCTGCCCTCCCACACATCAGGGAGTGGACACGCCATTCCTTGGGGGGCAGAGGTGTACCATACCCTACCCCCTCTTTGTCCCTGACACATTCTCCTGCAAAATCAGAAAAGCAGAGGGGGAGGATGATAGACTTGGGGTTGATGCCCTTAGCAAAACAGGATCTCTTACCTGCGAAGACCAGGAGGTTTCTCTTTCAGAGCCAGAGCTCAAGTCAAAGGAGAGAGAGCAGTGAATGCTGACCACTAGGGGAGGCCCAGTGTCTGTGTGTGGGGGGGAGGTGAGAGTGTGTGAGTGTGTGTGTCTATGTGCATGTGTGTGTATCAGAAAGTATGTGTGGGGGGAAGAGAGAAAGGCAGGGAGTCGGGGCAGAGATAGCTAATACCAAGAGGCGCATGTATGCTCTTCTGGCTAAGTATGGGGTGGCTCATTCCAAAAACAGCCCCATTAGAAACCCAACTGTATAATCACTGCTGTTGATCTAGGAATCAGGCATTTTTAGCTCTCTCTCTCTCCCTCTCACACACCCACACACCTCTGCCATCTCTCTTTATAGATAGATAGATGATAGATAATGTTTATCATATGATGACATATGTTTATCATCTTGAAACATTTTTAAAAAGTCCATTAATCAGTATACTAAACGTCCCCAAGTCCTTTCCACATATGCAGAAATCATATGTTCATGTCACTATGGAAACAGATTCTCAGGAGACTAAAGACATGAAGGGCCCAGCATCCTTGGGGTCATCGCTTAAAGCACCGGAAAGATTCTGATCTCTCAGAACAGAGCTTCTGGCTCCTCTGGTCTCTTGTCATTTCAGATGCTGAGGCAACCAGACACGCGATAGTTCTCAGTCGTCTCCAGAGGGGGTCAGATTTTAGGGGCTGGCCAACAAGATACAAATATGAAACACAGTTCTGGAGGGACTTCTCTGGAGGTCCAGTGGTTAAGACTCCTTATTTCACTACATGGGCACGAATTAGATCTCTTGTTGGGGAACTAAGATCCTGCATCAGTTCAGTTCAGTCACTCAGTCATGTCCAACTCTTTGCCACCCCGTGAGCTGCAGCACACCAGGCCTCCCTGTCCATCACCAACTCCCGGAGCCTACCCAAACTCATGTCCATTGAGTCGGTGATGCCATCCAACCATCTCATCCTCTGTCCATGTAGCAAAAAAAAAAAAAAAAACCCACAGTTTTGGAGAACAACTTCATGGAATGATGGTTGTGGGAAAGCTTTCATTCACTGTGTACCTATAAGTCACATATATTCATTACCATGCCTCCTTCTCACAAAGATCAGCGTTAACATTCCCATTTTATGGATGAGGAGACTGAACCTCAGAGAGGTTACGTGGCCTAAGTGTTCCCACTTGGTCAGCATCAGGGCCAGGTCTATGAAGCCAGGTCTATGCCAAAACCACCGTCTTGCCACTGACCAGCCTTCCTGTGACCTCTGCATCCTCGGCCTTCCAGAGCCCACGTTCAGAACCAGGCCCATTCCTCTATATCCTACATGTTTTCAGGATCTTTCCTTTCTCTTAGAGAAAGAAAAAACTTCACCTGAAGGAAACATGTTCACTGGGAGAGAAACACAGACCTCTGACATCTTATATTTCTAATCTCCTGATTCCATCTCTCTTTCGTGCCAGCTTCCACCTTCCACAAACCTGCTCTTCTTCCCAAGGTGCCAGGTAGGGAAGCATCATCAACACAGATCCGCAGACAGACCCAAGAAAACATTCTCACAACACCCTTGTCTGGGTAAGTCCAACCAGGACCTTTTCAGATGAAAACCCACGCCCTTGCTTACTGGAAAAAAGTCAGGAGCTTCAGATTAAATGGAAAGTTTTGCAATAGAAGAGGTTTTCATTTCACTTGAAAAGCAACGTACAACCACATGCTCAACTCAGGACGACTCCTCGCCAATGAGATGCCCTCTCCCCCAGCACACCCAAAGTGGGCACCCAGGGCGGGCCCCGCCTCCATTGGAGGCCCACCCTGGACCACCTCGGCCTGTTTTTGGGGCGGAGCCCCCCACCCACCCGTCACTCACCCAGGAGGGCCGTCTGAGGGTGGGTCCGAGCGTGTCTCCCTCTGGAGATGGACCTGGGAGGAGGCCGCCGCTCCCTGGCCTCAGCAGGGAGGAGGAGGGTCGGTCCGAAGAGCAGCAGAAAGCAGCCCACCAGCATCTTTTCCATCTTCAAGAAGAGGAAGAGGGGCTAGGCTGTGCAAACAATGGGAGAAGAGGGCTGGGTGAGGTTTCCGGGTCCCCCTGAGCCCGGTGAGCGGTAGACCCACACACCCTCCCGCCCCCTGCCTTGCCCCAATCAGACGTGCCGCTGGTACTTAAAATGCCATTTGTGTGTGTGACCCTCAGACCCCACTGGTAGGCTCTTGAATGGCCTGAGCAGGGCGTGCATAGTTGGAATTTTTCGCCACTTTGGTCACGATAAGACTGAACAGAAAACTTGGGGGAAAAAAAAATCTACCCTGAAGTTTCTTTTCAATCAAGTTTCTTTTCAATTATTCGTAGTCACATTCTATATCCTGGATTTGAAAAAGGGAAAACGCCACCCGAGGAGTCCAAGTAACAATATTTTCTTAGTCTAATAACGGCGGATGGCAGGAATTAATTTGTATGTTTCCCAAGGAATTCACATACAGTTGCATAAGTTAACACGACAGCCTCCCAGCCTCCCTGCCTCCCACATGCATCTATTAAGAGGGAGCGTGGTTCAGTGGTTAAAGGCTTGAACTCTGGCACCAGACTGCCGGGCTCTGGATTCTGGCTCTGACACTTGCTGTGTGTGACCTTGGGCAAGCTACTTAACCTCCCCATGCCATGTGGGAATATTGGATAATATTAGCTAATTGAGTGACTTCACCCATGTAACTGATGCATTCAGGGTAGTGTCTGGCACACGTGGGGAGGTGGGGACAGCAAGCAAGCAAGCAAAAGTGCTAGGAGAGCAGAGAAGAACAGGATCCAGAGCAATGTTGAGCAAGAAGCTCTCAGATGCAGAAAGAATTTTAGCCGTGAGTTGAGTTTCAGATATCCACTGAGGCAAGACAGTTTCAATCGGAGTAGCACACTCTTGACCAGACTTGAACCGTTTTCTGTGCTGGTCCTGCAGAGTAACTGCTGTTAAAGGCTCTGGAGGAAAGATTCTGAGCAGGGAAGTGACGTGATCAGATCCAGGCTTTCCCAGGCTGGCCAGTCTCAGTGCCTCATGTGGGATGGGAAAGGCACTTGCCATGTGGTGAATGATATGGACTCTTCTGCCTGGCAAACCCTCATAGAGAAGGCAATGTCCTGGGACTAGGTTTAAATTGTTTTTCTTCCAATTTCAGTCATCACGATGAATGTCATAAGCAATTTATTAATTTACACAAATTAGTGGGGAGGAGGGAATATTTAAGGAAGAACAACATTTAAGGAAGATCATCTGCCTGTAAAGTTTCTTTACTAAGATCTCATTTTGTGCTTGGCCTTTTCACCCAGTTGATTTCATCTAATCCTCATACCTATCTTGCAGCAATCAGAACTACTGTTTCTGCTTTTTAGAGATGAGGAAACTGAGGCTCAGAGAACTTTAGTAACTTGACCAAGGCCACCGAGCCTCATAGCAAAGAAGGGATTCAAACCCAGGGTAAGCGGCTAATTTACCAATTCACCAATTAACAGAAAACTTGGCTAGCTGCAAGCCAAGTCCCCAGAAGCCAATTCATGAAAGGCCATAGCTGTTTCACCGTCAGAGGTGGGACCAGGACAGGACAAGGGCAGGGATCACTTCCCAAAATGTGGGAAAAAAAAAAAAAAAACAACTTTAATAATTCAGTGAACTGTTTGTTCAGCAAACTGCTTTTGGGAATTGACCTGGAGATGAACCTGGGCCTGTCGACCTTCAAAGACCACAGTTTTTCACACTTGCTGTGTTGCACTAGCTCACTTTTCACTCTGCCTGAAGACTCCATTAAAAATAGCAGATGTTTATTCAGTGCTTACTATGTGCCAGGCATTGAGCCAAGTGCTTTAAATGTATTAAGCCATTTAATTCTTAAAGTAAGTAAAGAAGTTAAATAATTTACCTAAGGTAGTACTCTTGCCTGGAAAATCCCATGGATGGAGGAGCGTGGTAGGCTACAGTCCATGGGGTCGCAAAGAGTCGGACACGACTGAGCGACTTCACTTTTAGTTACTTTCACATGCAGGTGATAAAGGGGTGAAGCTCCAGAATATTGCTAGTTCATTATGGATAACTACTGCCCACCCCTTCTAAACAAAATAAAGCTCTTTACTAACTGGTCCCTTTTCATAGCCTAACCTGTGAGATTCCTTTTTAGAAAAGGAAGAAAACTTAAAAGATTTTCCCTCTTTCTCTGATCCTAAACCTACTGTTTATTTCAAGTGTCCTTGGTTTTATCAGTTCTAAGTGTATTACATCATTTATATGTGATTTATTATTTTAGTGATGATCTCCTCTTCCCATATGTGCAAAGTCCACGTTTGTTTCTTTCAAAATATATACAACATGCTCTCAAGGGTCCACGTCCATCCCGACACATCTGCAATTAAATCCAAACGTTTAGAACATGTTGTGGTGATAATTATCATTTTCAAAGAACAAACACCATTTCCTGTGGCTTGGGTTTACTGTGGATTTCAAGAGGTGTTTGCATTTTCGAGTCACCACTGCTTACCAAAAGGCCCTGGAGATACCGAGGGATAGGGAGTTGAGAATAAACAGGACTGGGCTTCCCTGGTGGTCCAGTGGTTAAGAATCTGCCTGCCAATTCAGGAGACACAGGTTCGATCCCTGATGTGGGAAGATTCCACTTACCGACGGGCAACTAAGCCTGAAAGTTGAGCAACTACTGAAGCCCAAGCACCCTAGAGCCTGCGCTCTGCAACAAAAGAAGTCACCACACAGGGCAATGAGAAGCCCGTGCGCCAGAAACAAAGGGTGCAACTGGAGAAAGCGCGCCACAACTAGAGAAAGCCCACGAGCAGCAACTAAGACCCAGTGCAGCAATAAATAAATAAATTTTTTAAAAAAAAGAATAAACACAACTAAACATTTCTAGTTGTCTAACCCCGAGCAAGTTACTTTACCTCTCTCTGCCACAGTTTCCTCATCTTTAAATTGGGGATAATAAGGAGACCTGGTTGTTGTATGAATTAAATAAGCTTAAATATATAAAGCACATAGAATGAGGTGGCAGGTGGGAGCGAGGTTCAAGAGGAAGGGGACATATGTATACCTATGGCAGACTCGTGTTGATACGTGGCAGAAACCAACACAATATTGCAAGGCAATTATCTTCCAATTAAAACTAAATAAGTTAAAAAAATCCAGCACATAGAATACTGCCTGGTATATAGAAAGTGTCCAAAAAATGACAGCTATTGTTATTATCTTTATGCAATCAAACCAATTAATATGAAGTACACATTGTTAATTGTGTCATATTGAGCCATTTAAAGTACCTTCTATTAACTTTGATGCTGACTTATGACTACTGTAATAAAACAATGACACACAAATCCCTAATTTAAAAATATAAGTTAGGATCTTAAAGTATTTAAAACTTTCTTTCTATAGAATGAAATAATGCCACTTACAGCAACACAGATGGACCTAGAGATTATCATACTAAGGTGAAGTCAGAAAGAGAAAGACAGAAATAATATGATACCACTTATATGTGGAATTTAAGGTATGACATAGGGAACGTATCGATGAAACAAACAGACCCACAGAAGAGAGAACACACTTGTGGTTGCCAGTGGGGAGAGGAGTGGAGGAGTTTAGGATTAGCAGATGCAAACTACTGTATATAGACTGGGTAAACAACAAGGTCCTACTGTATAGCACAGGGAACTATAGTCAATATCCTGTGATAAACTATAATGGAAAAAATATAAAAAAGAACGTTTGTATAACTGAGTCACTTTGTGTAGAGCAGAAATTACCACAATGTTGTAAATCAACTATGCTTCAATAAAATAAATTTTTAAAATTCCTTTTTCAAAATGCAATGGTACAGCAAGTCACAGTCTGGTAGAAAAGATTTCCAAGACATATATCCTTATATGTCTATATATCTATATATCATTTATATTCCAGACATAAATCCCTATAACAACACAAACAACCCACTTGAAAACATGCAAAATATTTGAACACTCACATCACCAAAGAAGACGTTCAGGAAACAAATAAACATATGAGAAAATGTTCAACATTCTCAGTCATTAGAAAAATGCAAATTAATAATCACAATGACAGGGACTTCCTAAGTGGTCCAGTGGCTAAGACTCTGCACTCTCAATGCAGGGGGCCTGGGTTCCATCTCTGCTCAGGAAACTAGATCTCAAATTCCACAACTAAAGATCCTGAGTGCCATAATGAAGACCAAAGATCCCTCAAGCTAAAACTAACATTCCACACAGCCAAAATAAATAAATAAACATTAAAAAAAAAAATCACAATGACATTCCATGACAAATTCACCAGAATATCTAAAATTAAAAAGACTGATATAACCAAGCATTGACACAAATGTAAAAAACTGGAATTCTAATATGTTGCTGGTAAGAATGCAAAATGACACAGTCCTTTAGGGAAACAATACAGCAGTTGTTCATACAGTTCAACATACTTTTCCCAAATGAGACAAGACAAGGTGACCAACTGGCCTGGTTTGCCTAGAATTGCCTATGTTTTAGCACTGAAAGCCTTTCATCCCAGAAAACTCAGCCCTGGGCAAACCGGGCCATCCAGAAACCTACATATTTACCCAAAAGATATAAAAACACATCTACACAAAGACATACTCAGATGCTCATAGAAGCTTTCTTTGTGAAAGCTAAAAACTGGGAACACAAATGTCCATATATTAATGAACAGATAAATAAATTGTTCTACATCCATAAAATGGACTAACAGTTAGCAATTAATGGATGAATCTCAAACTAATTAGGCTAAGTGAAAGTAGCCAGACACAAAAAGAATACACACAGAACAATTCCATTTATGTGACATCCAGTAAAGGGCAACACTCCATGACAGAAAGAAGATCAATGGTTCTGATTTGATCTCAGGGGATTAGATGGAAAAGGAAGGTCAGCTACATCTACTTCTGCTTCATTGACTACGCTAAAGGCTTTGACTGTGTGGATCACAACAAACTGTTGGAAATTCTTAAAGAGATGGGAATACCAGAACACCTTACCTGCCTCCTGAGAAATTTTGCAGGTCAAGAAGCAACAGTTAGAACCAGACATGGAAAAATGGACTGGTTCAAAATTGGGAAAGGAGCACATCAAGGCTGTATATTGTCACCCTGCTTATTTAACTTACACGCAGAGGACATGCCAAGTGCAGGACTGGATGAAACACGAGCTGGAATCAAGAGTGCCAGGAGAAAGATCAATAACCTCAGATATGCAGATGACACCACCCTTATGACAGAAAGAGAAGAGGAACTTAATAGCTTCTTGATGAAGATGAAAGAGGAGAATGAAAAAGCTGGCTTAAAACAACATTCAAAAATGAAGATCATAGCATCTGGTCCCATCACTTGGCAAATAGATGGGGAAACAATGGAAACAGTGAGAGACTTTATTTTCTTGGGCTCCAGAATCACTGCAGATGGTGACTGAAGCCATGAAATTAAAAGATGCTTGCTCCTTGGAAGAAAAGCTATGACAAACCTAGACAGCATATTAAAAAGCAGAGGCATTACTTTGCCAACAAGGTCCGTCTAGTCAAAGGTATGATTCTTCCAGTAGTCATGTATGAATGTGAGAGTTGGACCTTAAAGAAGGCTGGGTGCTGAAGAATTGATGCTTTTGAGCTGTGGTGTTGGAGAAGAGTCTTGAGAGTCCTTTGGACTGCAAGGAGATCCAACCAGTCCATCCTAAAGGAAATCAATCCTGAATATTCATTAGAACAACGGATGCTAAAGCTGAAGCTCCAATACTTTGGCCAGTTGATGTGAAAAGCTGACTCGTTGGAAAAGACCCTGATTCTGGGAAAGACTGAAAGCAGAAGGAGAAGGGGACGACAGAAGATGAGATGGTTGGATGGCATCACTGACTCAATGGACATGAGTTTGAGCAAACTCCAGGAGTTGATGATGGACAGGGAAGCCTGGCGTGCTGCAATCCATGGGATCACAAAGAGTCGGACACAACTGAGCGACTGAACAACACAGAGGCAGGAGGGAAATTTGGGGGGTGACGTAAGTATTCACCATGACTGTGATAGAGGTTACATGGCTCTATACAGTTGTCAGAGTCCATCAAATTATACACTTAAAACTGAAGATTTTTTTTAAATATTTATTTTTGGCTTCATCAGGTGTTTGTTGCCCCATGGCATGTGGGGTCTTAGTTCCCTGACCAGGGATCGCACCTGTGTCCCCTGCATTGCAAGGCAGATTCTTAACCACTGGATCACCAAGGAAGATCCCAAAGTGGAGAATTTTATTGTTTAAGTTCGACTTCAAAAAAGCTGTTAAAAAAAGAATCTAAAGAAATAGGGGGAAGGATACTGTATACAAGTCAACATAAAACCAGTATGGCAGTATTAATATCTGACAAGATAGACCTTTTTAAACAATTCAGTGGCAGTGAAACAAGAAAAAATAAGTCAGTACATGTAGCCCACATTAATCATTGTTTCTCAGTGTAGCATTTATAACTGCTAGCATTTGAAGAACAGAAGCCAGAGCCAATTCTCACCAGAAAATGGAATGACGTTTGAGAAACAGTTCCTTTCATAGATGGGCATATGAGAAGAATTGTTGTACTGAGAAATAGAGGTTAATTCAATCAAAACAGATTCCATGAAGCATTTGGGGGCATGGAAAGAATATTTAAAAAAAAAAAAATACAACAGTTTTGACTTTTGTTCTAGCAATTTTTCTCCTCTCCAGGAGACAATGAGTCTTTTCATTTAGCTTTACCAAGAGGGTGGAGGAGAGAGAAAGAGGAGATTGTTCTGACCGTCTTAGCTATAACTTCTAAGCATCACTGTTCCAAGTCAATTGACAGGCGCCTAGAATCTCACGGGAGCCAACACTGCATGCCAGGGGCCTTGAGAGGAGAGGCCTGGCTCTGTCTCAACACGCCTTGTGACCTCAGTTAGGTGATTTAACGTTCTGGGCTTTAACAAGTCAGCTATAAAATGAGAGGCGTGACCTGGAAGCCACATTCCCCAGCCTAAACCAGATCACAGGCCAGGACAACGCTGCTCTCCCGAGGAAGCCTGGACCTGACACCCTCCCAGGCCGTAAACCCTGCCCCTGGATGAGAAAGGGGCTGAGGCTCTAGCATTTTCCAAGTGCCTACTACGGGCTCGGAAATGAGCAGAGCACTTTGTGTATTATTATCTAATGTGGTCCCACAACCATTCTAGTTCCCAATTCCTTGGGTAGGACACCAAGAGCCACAGAGGGAAAGATGCTCCCCCAGGGCCTCAGAGCTAGTTAAGTGACAAAGCCCAGATTCTACCCCCGCCATCTCTCAGGCAGCCAGCCTACTTGCTAAAAAAAAAGAGATTTTGAGTCCCCTCCTCTGTGCGGAAAGTCCTTAGACATCAGATACAGTAGTTTTGTCTCTCACAGGCGGCTGCTCCGTTGGCACACCTCGGGTCCACGCTAACCGCTACTGTGTCCACAGGGACTCTCTCACACCGGACGGCCCCTGCAGTCTTCCTGCCGGTCCCCCGCCTCAGACCGGAATCCCCAGCTCCCGCAGGGCCGGCGAGTGGAGCCCAGCTTCTGCTGGGACGGACTCAAGTTCATGGTGCTCAGGACGCGCTCAGTATTAGACGCTGAGATGTTGACCTGATGTTGACTGTGATTTTCGCCCCATGGTCTAGGCCTGCTTGCCAGCCAGGCCTCTCCAGGCACAGACTCGAGTCCTTTCATGGAAGGGTAACTCCACGGTCAAGGGTAACAGGAGACTTGGCCTCAGCTCCCATGTCTTCCTCGAGTCACTATCACATCCACGGGCGGACGCTTTCTCGCGCCTGCCGGCTCCCCGCTCCAGACCTCCCAGCAGGTCCTGCCACTGCAGCAATGCTCGAGGTTCTCGATTTCTCCTCCAGAAGCTTTGGAACTGCTCTTACCGCCTGGGGTCCTGCCCCTAGCCTGCTGGGTTTCCAGCTGCAGCCTCACAGCCTACCATCCACGCTCAAGGCCTACCGGCTGTCCTCCAACCACGGCAGCCCACACGCTCCCCAGCCCCTTGACCGCTGCCAGAAGAACTCAGATTCCTGTCCTAGCTGGGTACCTTCATTCACGCTGGTCCCTCGGTCCGGTCTACCTCTACACAGTCATCAAAACTGCCTGGGAGGACCAGTGTTTAGGGCTCCATGCTTTCCCCTGCCAGGGCCCTGGGTTCGCTCCCTGGTAGGGGAACTAAGATCCTGCATGCTATGCGGCACAGCTTAAAAAAAAAAAAAAGAAACAAAACTGCATTCATTCCTCAAGTTTCAGCTCAGACATTCAGCCACTCTCTGGAATGGCTAGACCTGTTCTAGACCTGTTCTCTGATTTTCCCAGGAAGGACTGACGTTCCTACACCCTCCTAGCAATGGGTTGGCTGTCCACTCTGGCCCTGGATTTCTTTTTCTTGCTTCCGTATCTGCCTCCCTGGCTAGGCTCTGAACGGTTCCACGAAAGCACACCTTGTCATCTCTGTATCCCGGGTGCTGAATTTTGTATATGAACTTTTAGAAAATAGGTAAATGCTGAATAAACACATTTATTGATCAGCGAAAGATCAATAAATGTTGAATCAAATTGGCCCTAGTTCTGCACCCATCTTGACAAGCCAAGCAGGTCTTCATCTACATATGCTGTTTGCCAGGATGGGGGTGACCCCAAGGGCTCTGCCCTGTGATGGGAGGAGACTCTCCCCCAGACTTCTTGGCCATGTTGAACACATAATTGTTAAATGGTATCGGTGAAATATCAAATATCTAGTTATAATAATTAAAGTACCCATTTCATCATACATGCATATTCAAAACATTTTAAATTGCAAAATATGGATTAGTTTAGCAATAATGCTTTATTCATTAAAAATATTTCATAAAAAAAGTGTTTTTCATGAAACAGTGTTTTTTTCTCACTTCATAAAACAGTTTTCAAATGCTTGCCTTTCCAACATCAGTATTTCATCAACACTAAAGATGTTTTTTGAGTCTTCTGCCACATTCGCTTCTGTTTAAGTTGTGTGAGATACAGTACTTTCTGAATCTATGTATGATGCTGTCACTGGAAATTTTATCTCAGGCCACCAGTCCCCACTTATGTAACATGAGGACAGCTGGGTTTCTTAATGTCCTGGAAACATAAATTCACCATCTCTGCAACTTATTCATCGCATTGCTCTTAAGGTATTGTATCCAGTGTCATCCAACACTTGTAATTGTGAAATTGTGTCCAGAAGAATAATGACTAAATTTGAATTGAATTTTCTTTTACTGTTTTGGTCAGTTGACTTCTATGTGTATCTAAAATTAGTACATTGATTGAGGACATTTCAAGCCAACGTTCCATCCCAGTTATGTTCAACATATTTGACAGAGCTCCCCCTACTTTGAGAATTTCTGCAAGGACTCAAATATAGAGCAAATTCCACTTTTCCGAGGAATCATTTTCTGGGGGAAAATATCCTCACTTCATATTTTGGTATATGGGGCATTCCTACCATATCTTTTCTCCCTTCCAGACAAGCAAGCACCACAATCTACCATGTGATGTCTCTCATGCCTTCTCCCCTTTCCATCCATACCAAGGTCACAGCCCTAGACCTGGCCCTTATTCACACTGGAGAGACTACAAAGGTCTTGGCAGACATTGCTAGTCGTCCTCCAATATTTCCCCTCCTTCTTTAGTAACAGAATGCTCCCTTATTCAGTGGACATGTGTAGGAATTAAGACCAAATGCTCTTCCCTTCTTCCCTATCAGGTGACTATACATGGGTTGGGGGGGATAGATAGAAGTCAGTGCTGCGTGTACAACTTCAGAGAAGTGTCCTTAAAGCAGAGGAGCTGAGGGCCGATTGTGGAGTGCTAGAAATGTTCTGCAGATTACTCAGTGCTTACTCATTAATGAAATTATGATTACTCAATTAATGAAAAATAATCCAGCTACGTCCCTGATTAGTGCACTTTCTTATATGTGTGCTTCTGTAAAATGTTTATTTAAAAAACAGGTAATGCTAAGTTAGAATAGTAGTCACCTTTGGGGGAGATGATAATTAATTGGGGGTGCAAGGGGGGCTTCTGGGGTGCCATTCTGAGAGGTAGTCACATGAGAGTGTTCATTTTGCAAAAGATCCATTAAACTGTTCCCTTAAGGGGTTTTTTTGCATCATTTTCTATGTACTTTTTTTACTTGATAAATGAAGTGTGTGCAGTACTAGTCCTGCCCCCCTTGCTCCCAGAACATTCCATGGACAAAGGGATTCAGGGAGAGATGTGAGCTGCAGCAGAGATTTTGGAGGAAGTTTAATGGGTGTTCTCTCTTGAATGGGCTATTGTGCACACTGGAAGGGGTGTTAATAAGAATAAGGCTAAAAAAAGAATAAGGCTATACTGGTGGTCCTGACCTGGAACTCCTTCTTAAGCCCTGGGATGTGCAAAATAATGTCCCTCCAAAGATGTCCATGTCCTAATCCCCAGAATTTGTGGATATATTACATTACACAGCAAAGGGGAATTATGGTTGCTAATCAGCTGACTTTAAAAATGGGGAGCTGCTGTATATCAATTATACCTCAATTAAAAAAAAACAGAAGAAAAAAAAAACGGGGAGAGTATCCTGAATTATCCAGGTGAGCCCAATGTAGTTGTCAAGGTCCTCAAAAACGTAAGAGGGAAGCAGCATGAGTAGCACTCAGCCTGACATTGCTGGCTTTGAAGATGGCAAGAGGCAGTAAGCCAAGCAATGAGGAGGGATTCTAGAAGCTGGAAAAAGCAAGGAAATGGATTCTTCCCTAAAGCCTCCAGAAGAAATGATAACACCCAGTAATAACTATTTCAGACTTGTGACTTCCAGAAACAGAAGATAAGAAACTTTTTTAAATTGAAATATAGTTAGTTTACAATGTTGTGGTAGTTTCAAGTGCATAGCAAAGTGATTCAGTTATACATACATGTATGTTTACACACACACATACATATATATGTATATATACTCTCAGATTTTTTCCATTATATGTTATTATGAAATATTGAGTATTGATCTCTGTGCTATACAGTAGATCCTTGGTGTTCACCTAGTTTGTATTTAGTAGTATGTGTGTTATGCCTAATTTACCTCTCCCCACTCACCCACTATCCCCTTTGGTAACCATAAGTTTATTTCCTGTTTTAAGTTTATCTATTTAAGATTTAAGTTTTAAGATTTAAGTTTATCTATTTTTGTTTTGTATCATTCATATCATGTTTTGAGATTCCACATATAAGTGATATCATATGATATTTGTCCTCTGTCTGACTTACTTCACTTAGTATGATAATCTCTAGGTCCATCCATGATGCTGAAATTGACATTATTTCATTCTTTTTTATAGCTAAGTAATTCAGCTAGATATACCACATCTTCTTTACCCATTCATCTGTCAGTGGACATATAGGTTGCACAAACTTGTTTTATGTCACTAAGCTTGTGGTAAGTTACTACAGCATCAATGAAAAACTAATACAGACATTGTCTAGGGAATCTCAGAAAGGTGGTGATATTCTCAGAGGAGATCTCGGGGGATGGGGGCATTCTTTATGTTTCACTGAAATGGAGAAGAAGAGGAATTAGAAAAATCAGAAAACACTGTTGATGGAGAAAAGGAGACCATTCTGAGGGGCCAGTGTTAAGGTTTGTCACGGAAAGGGAGAAACTAAAAGCAGCAACTCGAGAATTGCGTGTGAAGAAACCCAGGGCTCGCAAAAGATTTGACCCTTAGCCTTGACCCCTGTGGTCTTGAGCATCTCACCTTTTAGACAAGTGAAAACAAACCCACCTAACTGGGAAGGTGCCGGGACAAGCCCTAAACAGAAATGAGATAAAATCCTTTGATCGACATCATTCTCTCTGATAGTAACTGTTTATTAGAATAATGCCCCCAAAGATGTCTATGACCTAATCATCCCAGAATCTGTGAATATGTTTTTGCCTTTTGTGGCAAAAGGGATTTTGTAGATGTGATTTAACTAAGGATATTGAGATGGAAAAAGTAGCTTGGATTATCCAAGTCGGCCCCAAGTAAGCACAAGGGTCTTTATAAGAGAGAGAAGTGAGGAGGGAGAGAAGGGGGAGCGAAGGGGGAAGGAAGGGGAGAACTGGGAGCTGCTATGCTTCGAAGATGGAACGAAAGTCCAGGAGCCAAGAAACAGGCAGCTTTCAGAAGCCAGAAAAGGCAAGAGAACAGATTTCCTCCGGAGCCTCCAGAAGGAACACAGTCTCGCCGACACCTTGATGTTAGCCCAGTGAGACCCATTTCAGACTTCTGACCTACAGAACTGAAGGACAATAAACCTGTGTTGCTGTAAGCACTAAGTTTGTAGTAACATGTTACAGCAGTGATAAAAAAACTAGTACCGTAACCTAAAATAGCGGTGGGGTATTCCAGTGGGGAGTGAGCCACAGCCCCCAGGGGTAAAGTTTTCTTTGACAAGACTCTTAAACGAACTTTTGAAAAATGTTAGCTAGCTCACCTGCTCAACCACTGCTTTTACATGCAGATAGTTTAGTATAAATCTTATTTTCAACTAGTTCACTCTGAGCATTATTACATACTACACTGGCAGATTAATTCACAGTTAATTAACTCATTTAACCCTTATGACAACACTGTGAAACAGATGGCATCATCCCATTTGATGGATGACATAACTGAGGCTCAGGTAACAATAATTATAGGTAATTAATATTGAGCACTGACTCTGAGCTAGGTGTTACACTAAGCATTTTTATGTGTGTTAACTAATTTAATTCTCCCAACAGTCCTATTCCCATTTACAGATGAGGAAACTGAGGCAGGGAGTCTCAGTAACTTTTCGCAATCCTTGCAAGTAATGAGTGGCAGGCCTGAGATCAGAACCTCGGTCCCTCAGGTGCCAAAATCAAGGTCATAACCCCACAACTTCTCATCACTGTCTGCATCATTACCACCAACAACCAAGGCCTCTGGAATGGAGTGCAGACCTGCCCTTCTCTCTCTCTGAATCCCCTTCAGGGTCCTGCCGGGTAAAGCAGTGGTGGCTGTCTGCCAAGCCACATGGCAGGTTCAAAGATGACCTCACGGCTGGAGCTCCAAGTGGCAACTGGTCCTTTGGAAGGGCCTCTCTGGCCTGTTTACTAGCAACAGTGAGGATAGCTCGTTGGCACTTCCATCCCCTCTTTTTCTGACCCTCCTGACTTATTCCCACATGTTACAAACAAAGGAGCCCTCCAGAGCTTCCCTAAAAACAGAGTCCCAGGAAAGGACTCTCTCAAATGCACATGCTAAAAACCAGAGGCCACTAGTCCTGTCCCAGAGAAAGCATCAGAGACTCCAGTACGCTTGGCTGTTCTCAAACAGCGACTCAGCCCTGAGTCCCAGCGTACGCCCCTCACTGCCCGCCCAGTCTCACACCCAGCGCCCCTGCAGGCCAGCGTTGACCCTGGTGCTCCCTCACTGCCTGTCTCTGCCCCTCCTTCATTCCCACCCCTCCTCACCCCTTGCCTTCTCATAGGCCCCCCATGGAGCTGATTCTAGGAAAAATGGGGGATTTCCTTCTAGAACCTTCAGTGATCCTCTTCTTCCTTCTCTATCTTTCAAGAAGCAATCTTCAGGGCTGCCCTGCTGGCTCAGTGGTAACGAATCTGCCTGCCAATGCAGGCGGCGCGGGCGCGGGTTTGATCCCTGATCTGGGAAGATCCCACATGCCGTGGAGCAACGAAGCCCATGGGCCACAACTACTGAACCTGGGCCCCAGAGCCGGGGAGCTGCAGCTACTGAAGCCCGCATGCCTAGAGCCCGTGCTCCACAACAAGAGAAGCCAACAATGAGAAGTTCGTGCACCACAGCTAGAGAGTGGCCCCTGCTCTCCCCAACTAGAGAAAAGCCCTTGCAGCTACAAAGACCCAGCAGAGCCAAAAATAAATAAATTTTTAAAACAAGAAGAAGAAGCAATCTTCGATTCCCTCTTCTTTAAGTGTTCAGCCTCATTTCAACTACCTCTTGATGAACAGAGACACGTGGTGACGGTGGAGCTCAAGGCATGGCCGCCATCTGAGGGTGTCTCCGAGGTGGACTCTGCACCTCTGGTCACTGAGCTCCGGCCACAGTGCCTCCAGGGGCACTGGACTCCAGAGCCAGGGACCCTCGATTCATAGAGAAGAGCGGCCTGCCTGAATTCTATTGGCAGCAACAAAAAAAAGTTGGGGCAGATGGGAAAACAGAGGTGAAGAACCACAGATATCTATCTGCAGTCTCAACAGGGAATTCCAAGGAATCAAGCTTCTGGGTTTGAAAGGAAAATTTCCAGACCATAAACCCATCTTGGAACAGCAATATGATTTTCTGAGGCTGTCCTGTTAGAAGCAGGCAGGGAGAACTATGCAGGGGTGCTCCTGAGTGCAAAGCTCCAGTTAAATACATGCGGATCATCTGCCGGCCTCAGGTATCCACTCAGAACCTAGCTTCCTGAGTTGCAGAGGAGGTGACTGTGTCCCTAGAAAGAAATGCCTTGCTCTTCTGGAGAGTCAGGTCATGGAACTAGGCTTAAGATGCCTGGAAAGGTTGTAAGCACTCGAATTTAATCCTCACCGCCCTGTAGGGATCGATCATCCCATTAGATGGATGAAGAAAGTGAGGCATAGAGTAGTTGGGTAACTCCAAGGTTACCAACCTGTAAGCTTCCGCTCACAGTCAGGGTCTGAACCTCAGCAGGCCAACCCAGAGTCTCTGGTCTTGACCAGACCCCCACCCCCACCCCCCTGCAGCCTCTTGCGGCCTCTTGGCTGCCCCGCTGCTGGAAGCCAATTAAATGCACTTGGTGCAGACAAGGCCCAGCTCCCTGATTTATGACGATCTGGATGGAAATCGGTCAGTTGGGTTTGCTCAGGGCCGGGAGTGTGTTCCGGAGGAGCGATCTTCCTGTGAGTCCAGTCCCGGAGACCTTAACGGGAGGGGTGGGGGTTTCCCTCACTTTTTCTCTCCTCCTCCATACTATCCTGGGGGTTTCTGGCAACGACCACAAAATGCCCTCACCTTTCTTTCCTTTCCCCACCACGTAAGGGAGCTGGAGCTTTAGCTCCATAGAGAACCACGAACAAAATGCAGATGGCACGAGCATGAAAAGACCAAGCCCGCCGAGGTGGGGAGTCGGTATCGATCCTTTCGCCAGCCTAACGGGAATCACCGCGGATCCGCGCTCCACAAGTCTGCCTTTCCCGGGGGTCGGCGGAGCCCGGGGCCGGGCGTCCCCGCGGCGGGGCACAGCGCCCCCACGGGACCCCGCGGGGTGGCTGCCGCGCGGTGCGCCGGCGGCGCGGGGAGAGCGCGTGGAGCTCCCCCGGCCCCGGCGGCCCGACTGACCCCAGCCGGGGGTCCCGCAGCTCCGCCGTCCCTCTCTAGGTCTGCCCCGAGGGGTCGGGAACCACGGGCCTGGGGCGAGAGGTGGTGGTCTGGGGGCGCCGGGCGGCGGGGGCCGCGCGGAGCGGCGGAGGCCGGGGCGCCAGCCTGGGGGCAGCGCCCGCATGCGTGGGTGCCCAAGCCCTGCCCATCTGTCCGTCTGTCGGTCGGTAAGGGTCGGTCGGTCGGTCCGCGCCTCGGGGCCGCGGGGCCAGGCGGGGGCCCCGGGGAGAGCGCGCCTCGCTCACCTGCAGCCGCCGCCGCCAGCGCCTGGGAAGCGAGACAGGGGCGCAGCCGCCCGGGTCTTCCTCGCCGGCCTCGTCGCCGCTCCGAGAGCCACGGCTCTCCTCGGGGAGACCGCTCGTGGGAGCCGGGGAAGAAGCCCGAGGCGCTGCCGCTGTCTCCTCCTTGGCCGCTTCCTCCAAGTCCCATCCCAGAGCGCTCCCCTCGCTCGCTGGCTGCCGGGGCGGCTCGGGGCCAGCGCGGGCGGGCGGGGGAGGCGGCGCCGCGGAGGGTGGGGAGCGGGCCGGCGGGAGGAGGGATGTCCTCTTTGGGGACGGGGCGGGCGCGGAGACGGAGCGGCGCGAGGACCGCCCCACCCCGAAGGCAGCCTGGGGAACCGGGCGCCCTGGCCGCGCGTCCTGCCTGCTGCTACCTTGCTCTGCGCGAGCCCAGGCGGGGAGCAGACTCCCGGGGTCGGGGGCCGCAGGCTCGAGAACAACCAGGAGCTCCCGGGACTTGGCGGGGGGCGTGGGGGGTGGGGTGCGATGGAGAGCATCTCCTGGAGGAAGGCAGGCGTGACAGGGTCCCGTGTCCTGAACCGAGGGGCATGATCGGTCGCTCGTCGATGATGATGAAGAAGAAAGTGGCCAGAATTGGGGTAATTAGTGACAAGTGCCAGGAGCTGTCTTGGCAGTGCCCAGAGCACCGCTGCCAGTTAATATTAGCAGAGCGTCCACTGGCCAGAGACCAGGCCCCAGGGTGGGGAGGGGAGTCAGGATGCCAGGAGGTAAGGGAAACAGGGTTCACACCCTGAAGGAGCAGAGAAGGTCTGGTCCAGGCCAGACTTTTGAAATTATAGGCAAAGATGTTTGCAGTTTGGTAAAGTGAGGGGAACATGACCTTAGAGGTCCCTGGGGGGATTTTGGAGGGATGCAGGAGACAGGGCTGGTCAGTGGCAGGGAAGGGGCCTGGCTCTGCCAGTCTGCCAGCTCTCTCTGCTTCTGGCCAGCTGGGGTGAGTGGGGGTCTGTACAACAGGCTAGTGTGTTAGTTGTTCAGTTGTATCCGACTCTTTACGACCCCGTGGACTGTAGCCTGTCAGGCTCCTCTGTCCATGGAATTCTCCAGGCAAGCATACTGGAGTGGGTTGCTATTTTCCTTCTCCAGGGCATCTTCCCAGCCCAGGGATCGAACCTGGGTCTCCTGACTTGTGGGCAGAGTCTTCACTGTCTGAGCCACCATGGAAGCCAGCAGGCTAGGGCATCTTCTAATAATCACGCCAAAATTATAACCCAAACCATTAACCCAGCCACTCAGTTCAGGCTTTAACAAGCTATGGGGCAGAGGCAGTGGAATTAACGAGTTTCAAAATGTCGGGTGCCAGAGTCTGATCATTTAAGTACTCTTAGCTCCCTGACACCGAACCATCACTCTTATTTGATGATTTGGTTTCTTATTTGATGATCCGGTTTCTGGAATATGAATAAAAAAACCTGTACAAAAGCGATTCTTCAGGAAAACTCCAGATGGGTAATTAAAATTCTAGCCATAAGGCAAGGGGTCAGCATACTCAAGCCATCAAGGCAGCTCAGTGATGTCATGAAGCCAAGAAAGAATACTGGATTCCTGTTCCCTTACCCCGTACCTTAGGCACACTGGGCACTCTTGGCTGCCTGCACTGATCAGAAATAGTTTCTTTGTACGTCTTTGGGAGGAGGTAGGTGGAGGTCGGAAAGCAGAGGAAAGCCTTCAGGAAATGTTTGGTCTCTGAAGTCTTGGATCCCACAAATGAAAATTCTTCCTGAGTTTGAGCCAGTGAAAATCCCTTAGGAGCTGGGGAAGTTGAGTTACAGTTTATGGAAACTTACAGTTTAAATGCATTGCCTTATTCCAAGACACCAGTATGATCCAGTAATTTACCAGGGAAACAATAGCAATTCCGAAATCCTTCCAAATGTTAATGAATTATAATTTAGTAACAGATTTCTGTGATTCTGGTGTATGCCAACTAAGATGGATGTTTTGCCCCAGGGAGTTCTATCAGAATTCCCCAGAATGAGTCTCTGTACAAAGTATGCCTGGGGCCGAGTCAAATAGGTCAGTGAGCTGTTCTACCTTGTGAAATGATCTTCAGGTCTGCCAGAAAAAGAAAAAAAAAAAAAAAAGGAGAAGCAAAAGTGAGTTCAGTATCCTGAAATATTATCAGAATAAAACAATGGTGTTCATTTCCCAGTTACCTTTGGGGGTGAATGCAATTTGACAATAATAAAGGCTGCTAGGCAAAGTCCAAACTTGTCTTTTCTACCAGAGGCTCTGCCACTAGCTTAGTGTAGAGAGCCTTATTCATAAAAAGTATGGGGCTATGGTTCCAGTTCTTACCTGGGCACTCACACAAGCAGACAAGAACAGGGGTGTGTAGGATCTCGGGACTCTTGAGTTAGTTAGAATTTGTATCTCTTGAAAGGACTTACCCCTTGATGGCTATACTGGGTTCAACTCACTTCTGTCTCCAGCAGGGGGGTCTATTGTGGAGTAAGGATGTGGGTGGGAGGGCAGTTGTTTGACCCAGACCTCACACTCATGAAGAGCCTCAGCTACAGACTTTGCCTGTTTCATTTGTTCCTTGCAAACAGTAGAACTTTTTGTTTTGTGTTGTGTTAGAATCCTTCCTAGAGGGCAGATTAAAATGAGACTATCAAACAGAAGAGGACCAGCACATGAGCAAAACAAAGACCAGACAGGTTGGCTCACAGAACTCGCAGCCTAAAATAAATCTTGTACTGATTTTTCTTTTCCTTGATAAGAGAAACATTACTTTTGTTGACAAGATAGGGCCATACCAGGCAAGCCCTGCAGAACAAGAAGAGGAACCCAGAACTGCAATGTCACCTCGCTCGCCCTGTGTTTCTCTAGGAGACTGTTGATGGGTGTGTGTGCTCAGTCGTGTCGAACTCTTTGCGACCCCATGGACTGGAGCACGCCAGGCTCCTCTGTCCATGCAATCTTCCAGGCAAGAATGCTGGAGTGCTTTGCCAATCCCTCCTCCAATGGACGACGTTTTGTCAGAACTCTCCACTATGACACATCCGTCTTGGGTGGTCCTGCATGGCATGGCTCATAGCTTCATTGAGTTATGCAAGCCCCTTTGCCATGACAAAGCTGTGATCCACGAAGGGGCTTGATGTGTGAGTCCCATGTAAACTGTTGGAGCTCGTCCCCATCCCGCTCAAGTAGAAGGCAGGACGTTTCACCTGGGAGAGGAGCCTTCCCTCCTTTGGGCCACCTGCCAACTGGTCAGAGCAGGAGAGAAGGGAGAGCGGAGCACTGCAGACGCAGCGGCTGGGTTTCCACTCCAGCCTTGGGTGAGGCACCCTCACCCCTGAGGCAGGGGGTGGGGGGGCTTCCTTCCAGATGCCCGTCAACATGGACAGCAGGTTCCGTGTCAGAGGGTCCCCTTGAGGACAGGATGGCTGATGGCACCATCACCCCAAGTGAAATGATTTCTAAATAAACATATCATCCCACCTTGGAAAGTGGACTTCAATGTGTTGCTGTGACCTTGAACTTGGACCCGGGGCTCTGGAGGGCAGGGACCAGGCCCTCTTTAGCTTGTTTACACATCTTCCCTAGGCCGTGCTGTGAAGAGACTGGGCTGCTGCAGCTTTAACCTGGAGTTTAGAGTAGTTTCTTGTGAAATCGGGCTGATAAGGATGCTTATCAAAAATGAAATAGGAAGATGGACTGGGGAGCCTTAAAACTTGGGCAAGATAGAGTGGAAATCTGACTTGTGTTCTTGGATATTGACAAGACTGAAACGTTGCCCGTCTCCCTGGAGACTAGTTTCCACTTTTGAAGTGGAGGATGGACCTGCTGTGCCTGCACATCACTCAGCGACACAGATTGTTGCCTCTTTCCTCCTGAAGCCCAGGAATTGGCACAAAGCAGGCTGCTATTAGAAACCAATAGCCTTGTGCCTGTGACACTCAGCTAACCGCCTTCTCACCTTTTGCCATTGCTGAGTCTCTGTCTGCGTTGGTTGCCTGGTGTTAAATCAGACTGCAGGAGACTTGGGCAATGAGTATGTGTATCTGTCCTATAAAATCCTCCAGCATGCTGGCAGAGCTCAATAAACTCAAGAATAACAAAAATATCAGTAGTCAGAACTTTTCTACGTTCTGTCTTGCTGGAGAAAATAAATGGGACACATTTATTAGCAGAGTCCAAATAGAAGGGGAAACACTACAGATGGTCCAGTGGAAAGAATAAGGAATAAGGCAGTGAACTCCTGAGAGCCACAATAAATCATAAGATGGAGAAAAATAAGATGTAATGCAATAAAGCGAACAATTTTTTTGTTGGTAGAGCACACTCTGAAAAGAAGCAATGGAAATGTCTTGTCTCATTTAAAGCAAGAATTGACAAAGCAATTCCCAAGTACAGAAAGTGCCAGAACATTACTGGCTACATGAACACTATCTGTGAACAAAAAGATGTTGAAAAGAAGATGCAATAACCAAAGTGTGAACGAACTGAAATTTTCTTTTAGTTAAAGCAAAAGTTCTAAGACAGCTCAGCATCCTGGCCAGGCCTAATGAGAGGGCACGGACCAAGACTGCTTCACCACTAACTCCAGACTAGCCAGGGAGCAGAGAATATGTCAGAAAAAGTTCTGAAAATCAGTCAGTGTACTACACCACGTCAACAGAATAAAAGACCAAAACCACATGATCTCAGTAGATGCAGATCTCCTTCAACATAGAATTCAACACTCCTTCATGATAGAAACACTCAACAAACTAGAAGTATAAGGAGACTTCTTCAATCTAGTAAAGCACATATGCAAAAAATCCACAGCTAACATACTGAAAGCTTTTCCTCTAGGATCAGGAAAAAGACAAGGACATGCTCTCTCACCACTTCTGTTCAGCACTGGACTAGATGTTCTAGCCAAGGCAAGAGAATGCAATAAAAGGTGCCCAGCTTGGAAAGAAAAAAGTAAGACATATTTGCAGAAGACATGATCTGGTAGGTGCTGGTGGTGGTTTAGTCACTCAGTTGTGTCCGACTCTTGTGACCCCATGAAATGTAGCCCACCAGGCTCCTCTGTCCATGGGATTCTCCAGGCAAGAATACTGGAGTGGGTTGCCATTTCCTCTCCAGGGGCTCTTCCCGATCCAGGAACTGAACCCGTGTCTCCTGCATTGGTGGGTGGATTCTTTACCACTGAGCCACCAGGGAAGCCCAATCTGGTAGGTAGAAATCCTAAAGAATCTACTAAAAAAGTAATAGATCTAAGGAAATAGTTCAGCAAGGTTGCAGGATACAAGATCAATAGACAAAAATCAATTATATTTCTATACAATCTGAAAATGAAATTAAAACAATTCCATTGAAAATAGCATCAAAAAGAATAAGTCACTTAGAAAAGGATTTAACAAAAGCAGTACAAAACCTATACTCTGAAAATTACAAAACATTGTTGAAAGAAATGAAAGGATATTAAACAAATGGGAAGATATCCCATATTCATAGATTGAAAGGTTTGATATTGTTTAGATGGACTACTCCCTTAACTGATCTATGGATCAACACAATCCTTATCAAACTTCCAGCTGGCTTCTTTATAGAAATTAATGAGTTGATGCTAAAGTTCATATGGAAATTCAAGGGACCCAGAGTAGCCAAAATAATCTTGAAAAAGAACAAAGTAGGAGCATCCACAACTCCTAATTTCAAAACTTACTACAAAGCTGCAGTAATCAAAATAATGTAGTACTTGCATAAAATAGACATAAAATCAACTGAACTAGAATTGAGAGTTTAAAAATAAGCCTTCACATTCACAGTTCATTGATTTTCAGCAAAGGTGCCAAGACCATTTAATGGGGTAAAGAATTTCAATTGGTGCTGGAACAACTGGGTAGACACATGGATAAGAATTAACTTGGAAAAAAAAAAAAAAAGAATTAACTTGGACCCTGACCTCATACCACATATAAAAATTAATTCAAAATGGATCAAAGATGTAAGAGCTAAAGTTATTAACCTCTTAGAAGAAAATACTGAAGTAAATCCTCATGACCTTGTATTAGGCAATGGTTTCTTGGGTATGACTTTGAAAGCACAAATGACAAAAGGAAAATAGTTAAATTGGTGTTGATCAGAATTAAAAATTTTTGTGCCTCAATGGACAGTGTCAAAAAAAGACTGGGGGAAATTTTTTTTAAAAGAATGAGGGAAATTTTTTGTTAATCATAGACTGATAAGAGACTTGTGTATAGAATATACAAAGGACTCTAAATTAAATTCAATAAATTAATAAATGGACAAGGTTTCTGAATAAACATTTCTATAAAGAAGATATTCAGATAACCAATAAGCAAGTGAAAAGTTGCTTAACAATATTTGCCATCACAGAAATGCAAATCAAAACCACAAGAGACTATCAAAAAAAAAAAAAAAAACCAATCAAAAAATGGGTGAAAGACCTAAATAGACATTTCTCCAAAGATGACATACAGATGGCCAAAAAGCACATGAAAAAATGCTCAACATCATTAATTACTAGAGAAATACAAACCAAAACTACAATGAAGTGTCACCTCACACTAGTCAGAATGAAAGCGAAAGTGAAAGTCACTTAGTTGTGTCCGACTCTTTGAGACCCCATGGAATAGTCCATGGAATTCTCCAGGCCAGAATACTGGAGCAGGTAGCCATTCCCTTCTCCAGGGGATCTTCCCAACCCAGGGATCGAACTCAGGTCTCCAGCATTGCAGGTGGATTCTGTACCAGCTGAGCCACCAGGGAACCACTGGATTGCCAGAGAAGCCCCTAGACTTGTTTTCATCTGTCAGAATGGCCATCATCAAAAAATCCACAATCAAGAAATGCTGAGAGGGTGTGGAGAGAAAAGAACCCTCTTCCACTGTTGGTGGGAATGTAAATGGATACAGCCACTATGGAGAACAATGTGGAAATTCCTTAAAAAACTAAAAATAGAACTACCATACAACCCAGCAATCCCACTACCTGGCATATACCCTGAAAAAAGCATAACCCCAAAACACACATGTACCCTAATGTTCATTGAAGTATTATTTACAATAGCCAGGCCATGGAAGCAACCTAAATGTCTATCAACAGATGAATGGATAAAAAAGATGTGGTACATATATACAATAGAATATTACTTAGCCATAAAAAGGAATGAAATTGGGTCATTTGTAGTGATGTAGATAGACCTAGAGTCTGTCATACAGAGTGAATTAAGTCAGAAAAACAAATATTGTATATTAATGCATACATGTGAAATCTAGAAAAATGATGCAGATGAACGTATTTGCAGACGTGGACATAAAGAACAAACATATGGATGCAAGAGGGGGAGGAGGGGTAGGACAGATTGGGAGATTAGGACTGACATATATACCCTACCATGCGTAAAACAGACAGCTAGTGGGAAGCCTCTATATAGCACAGGGAGCTCAACTCAGCGCTCTGGGATGACCTAGAGGGGTGGGAGGGACGCCGAGGGAGGGTATATGTATACACGTAGCTGATTCACCTCCTTGTACAGCAGAAATTAACACAACCCTGTAAAGCAATTATACTCTAATTAAAAGAAAGAAAGAAAGAAACAAAGGATATCTCTAATGATCCAGTGGTGAAGACTCTGCGCTTCCACTGCAGGGGGCACAGGTTCAATCCCTGGCCTGGGAACTTAGATCTCAAATGCCATGCAGTGCAGTCGAAAAACAAAAGCGAAAAACCAAACTACGAGACATCACTTCACACCCACTAGGACGACTGTAATAAAAAAAAGATGAGCAAAAAGAAGTGTTGGCAAGGATGTGGACAAACTGGTACCCTAGTAACATTGCTGGTAAAAACAAAAAATGGAACAACTGCTGCGGGAAACAATTTGGCAACTTCTCAAAAAACTTAAGCATAGTTACTATAAGATCCAGCAATTCTACTCCTAGGTATGTAGAAGAGAGAAATAAAAGCATATGTCTATACAAAATCTTGTACACAAATGTTCATAGCAGCATTATTCATAATAGCCAAAAAGTGAGAACAACCTTCATGTGCAGCAACTGATGAATGGATAACTAAAATGGAATATTATTTGGCAATAAACAGGACTGAAATGCTGATATGTGCTACAACAATGGATACATCTAGAAAACAGCATAGCTAAGTGAGAGTTAGATCACCCAAAACTGCACGCTGTATGATTCCATGTCCAGACCAGGGAAATCCATCAAGACAGAAAGTAAATTAGTGGTTGCCTTGAGGTGAGTTTGGGGGAAGAAGCAGGAGTGACTCTTTGTACATGAGAAGTTTCTTTGAAGGGTAATGGGAATGCTCTAAAATTGACTGTAGTGACAGTTGCAATGACTGGATAATATTAAGAAACCATTAAGTTGTGCAATTCTATGGCATGTGAATTGCATCTTAATAAAGTTTGGGTTTATGGGAGGAGGGTAGGTTTTAATTCTGAGTCCTCACATAAACACGCTTTCATCTCTTTTTGAAACAGACTGCTCCTCTTCCACATTTGCATGCCCCTCTCGGAATGCTCTCCTTCCTGGAAGCAGGTCTGTTGCACATGGGCAGGAAGGGCTTCTTGCCCCGCTCCTCAGCTCCATTCCTGTGTTCTCACACACCGGTCCTGGAGTTTTCACTCCTCCTCTGATTACTGCTTTCCACCGCGGGACTTGCCAGCTGGCGGGGACTTCTGGGTTAGTGTTTGTGGTCCCCGCCACAGGGAAATGCACAAAGCTTTCCTGATGGAATCTTGAGATTACTCTTGTAAAGGCTGAAAGACAAACACGCTCTATCACAGATAGGCTTTTGGGGGTTTTATTTAAATCTGAAATGCCCAGGAAGTAGAATGTATCAGCTGAACTTGAGTTGCAAGTTGGCTGTTCAGAATTTTCCCTCATGTCCCCAAGTCCTCAGAGTTCCAGAGGGTCTCAGACTTGGTTACTGGTTGTTTTAACAATACAGTGATCTACTAGGAAAGGGAAAAGAGCAAGTTCAAGGGAGCCACACATCTAGTGATTTAATTTTTCATTCAGAGCCCTCCTGCATTAAACTAACACAAAAGAACTCATCACAAGCATTGAGCTAAGAATGCCATTTCCCTTTGAATGCGAACTGCAGCAGGGTGTCATCCATCCCCTCATCTCAGCTGTCCTTTAATCTTTCTTCAGAGATCAGTCCTTCTATTTCTGTATTGCTGGGTTTTGCCCACCACCTCTACCACTTCTAGAGGTTGAGACACCACCCCACCCCAACCCACAGTAAACACACTGGTAGGATCTGTAGAGAGACCTCCTTTCGTTCCTTCCTACCGTCTACAGGAATGAGGTCTTTTTATGCCCCCAGTGGTCTTTTCTGGAAAAAATAGTCTCTGTTTAGCTTGAGTACCACAATTGTTAAGAATTTGTCACAGTCACCGCGGGTGGGGTTACAGATGGTTTTAATTCCTCTCCTATGCTTCTTCTCTTCTTATTCTAGTGACTATGTTTGAGCTTCTTCTATGTGCCAAACAAATGCCAGGTGCTGGGGATAGAACACTAAGGAACATGGACACAGCCTCTGAGTTTCTAATCTACTTGGAAAGGACAGATGAGAAAGGCGACAGGAACCAGAATGTAAGGTGTGCCTTGACTGGGATGCTATGGTATGTTATGCTATGAAAGTGAAAGTCCCTCAGTCATGTCCGACTCTTTGCGACCCCATGGACTATACAGTCCATGGAATTCTCCAGGCCAGAATACTGGAGTGGGTAGCCTTTCCCTTCTCCAGGGAATCTTCCATATCCAGGGATCGAACCCAGGTCTCCCACATTGCAGGCGATTCTTTACCAGCTGAGTCACCAGGGAAACCCAAGAATACTGGAATGGGTAGCTTACCCTTCTCCAGTGGGTCTTCCCAACCCAGGAACTGAAGCAGGGTCTCCTGCATTGCACGTGGTTTCTTTACCAACTGAGCTATCAGGGAAGCCTATGTAATGCTATGGCAGAACAGAAAATGAATCCCTCCCAGACTAGAGGGTCACAGAAGGCTTCCAGAAGGCAGTGACATTCAAGATGAGACCCAAAGGATAAATTATTGGTTTTATTTTCTATTTTTTCTTGCAATATATTTCTTATGCAATTTTGTTTATTTGCGCCTTGTGGGATCTTCCTTGAGCTGGGCCACTGAATTGGAAGTGCAGAATCCTAACCACTGGACCGCCAGGAAATTCCCTCATGTAATTTTATTTTTAAATGCGCGAGTTTACGGATGTCAGAGTCAGACCTGGATTCACTCCTAAGATGTTCAAGGGAGCTGGCTCTCAGGGACACAGATGATTTAGTGTATTAACCTCACAGAGTGGAAGAAAGCCTACAGCTTCACGGGAGAGGGCTGTATTCTGCCTCTGTTTGGTAAATGTGGAAACAGACCCTGTGGGATAGGCTTTCTAGGGCAGGCAGGGAAGGGAAGAGAGTTGGGTCTCAAGGCCCCAGTTATTCCTCCAAGATAATGTAAACACATTACATCACTAATCTCCTCACTTATGCTTGGAACCTTATAGCACATAGCCTTCTTAAAAGAGGAATCAGTCCAGGAACTTCCCTGGTGGTCCAGGGGTTAAGAATTCACCTGCCAGTGCTGGCTTTGGCAGCACATAGACTAAAATTGGAACGATACAGAGGAGATTAGCATGGCCCCTGCGCAAGGATGACACGCAAATTCGTGATGTGTTCCATATTTTTAATAGATCGCCAACGGGAATTTGCTGTAAGGCTCAGGAAACTCAAGCAGGGGCTCTGTATCAACCTACAGGGGCGGGGAGGGAGGGAGGTGGGAGGGAGGTTCAGAAGGGAGGGGGCATGTGTATAGCGATGACTGATTCACGTTGAGGTTTGACAGAAAACAAAATTCTGTAAAGCAATTATCCTTCGATTAAAAAAAACAAAAATTGACCTGCCAATGGTCTAGATCTCTGGTCCAGAAAGACTCCACATGCTAAACCAGAAAGACGCGACTCCTGAAGACTGCACCCCTAATGCCCGTACTCTGCAACAAAGACCCAGCGCGGCCAAAAAAAAAAAAAAAGATTAAAAAAAGATAAAAAAATGCATTTTAAAGTAGTGTCTAATTTTCTCAAAGGAAAATCGCTCACTTAAAACAATTAACCACTCCAAAAGGCCCACCTCAGTTGATCTTTCTTCCTAGCTGAATATTTTCCTTATAAGAATTAAAAGCTGATATTCGCAGAACATGCTTAAGCCTGATTAAATAGAAAAGTGACAGCTTTACTTGTGTAATACAAACCTCTAGTAAAAAAAACCCACCCCAAGTTTACAAACTTCATATGGCTTTACACGACTTGCCTTCCTTCTTGAAATGCCTTCATTCCAGTTAGTAGAAATCAACCTTGTTAGTTAAGAACTGAGAGGTTAGGTACAGAATTCTGAGATTCTTAATGTCTCAAAGATATGAAATAGATGCTTAGATGGACTCAACTGGCAACAAAATCCTGGCTCTGCCATGTACTGTAGAAACTTGGGATCAGTTATTTTACTTTAAAAGTCTGTTTCTTCATCTGTCAGATGGGGATTAAGAGTTATGTGTAAAGTGCTTAGCAGCATGACTGGCACATAGAAATGTGCAGGGAATAGTAAACGTCATTCTGCCAGATAATAAGGTAGAAGCCACAGGTCTGGGGGCTGATTAGAGAGAAAGGGACAGGCAAAGAGGCCCCGTGATCTCAAGTTGGGGTGACAGGAATGATCGGGAGACCACTAGCAGATACAGGGGTCAACACAGATCTGGGGGAAGAGGAAACAATGCTTCATCTCAGGTACAGTGAGTATTTAATGTCATGAGGTCATCAAGAGAAGACTGGGAGTGTTGATAAAAGCACGGTTGGAGCTGCCATTATTATTTATTGCAGGGGACTATATGCAGGAATGCAGAAGACCCAGGTTTGACCCCTGGGTTGGGAAGATCCTCTTGAGCAGGAAAGGGCAATCCACTCTTGCGTGGAGAATCCCAAGGACAAAGGAGCCTGGTGGGCTATAGTCCACGGGGTCGAAAAGAGTCGGACATGACTGAGAGACTAACACTAATATGCAGGAAAGAAAGATTTAATTTATGAGACCTAACATGACTACAGCAACAAAAGATGCTTGCTTCTTGGGAAAAAGCTATGACAAACCTAGACAGTGTTGTATTAAAAAACAGAGACGTCACTTTGCTGACAAGGTCCATACAGTCAAAGCTATGGTTTTTCCAGTGGTCATGTATGGATGTTAGAGTTGGATCATAAAGGCTGAGCGCTGAAGAATTGTTTTTTAACAGTGGTGCTGGAGAAGACTCTTGAGAGTCACTTGGACAGCAAGGAAATCAAACCAGTCAATCTTAAAGGAAGTCAACCCTGAATATTCATTGGAAGGACTGGATGCTGAAGCCAAAGCTCCAGCCACATGACCTGAAGACCTGACTCATCGGAAAAGACCTTGACGCTGGGAAAGATTAAAGGCAAAAGGAGAAGGGGACGATAGAGGACAAGATGGTTGGTTGGCATCCCTGACTCAATGGACAGGAGTTTGAGCAAACTCTGGGAGATAGTGAAGGACAGGGAAGCCTGGCATGCTGCAGTCCATGAGGTTGCAAAGAGTTGGACACGACTTAGCAACTGAACAAACGTTTAAAAGAACTAAAGAAATATCTTGTTTAAAGTAAAATAGTGAAATAAAGATATGTTTAGCTAAAATGAATACTGGGGGAAATGTGACATCACACGAAGGCCCCCACACTGGATTGGAGGGTGTCCCCCCACACACAAGACACACTGCCCTCTGTGCTGGTGAGTCACACAGAGAGCAGACCCAGTGTTCCCAGTCTTCCCAGAGCCGGGGGTTTCTCAGGTGGAGACCACAGACAGGAGCCTCATCAGCTCCTTAGGTCTAGATTGGAGGCCCCAAACTTAGGGTCCCAGGAATCTGGCACCTGTTGTTGCTATCTTTTTTCACAGCAGGACTCGATATGCCAGAGCACTGAACCATGCCTAGCAGACAATCCGATGGTGCACTCACGGCCAGGCTCTTCTAAGAGAAATGAGGCCCCCCATGCTGGCTAATTACGCCCAATCTACCCACTGTCACACAATTCCTCTCCAAACTTATTCTACTGCAACAATATAGCTTGGACAACTTGACCAACACCTTGCTCAGCTGAAGAAGAGTCCATGATAATAAATTTTACTTAGTAAGCAAAACTTGTTTTGTCGTTTGTTAACGGCTTTAAAAAATTTTTAATTGAAGGATAATTGCTTTACAGAATTTTGTTGTCTTCTGTCAAACCTCAACATGAATCAGCCTGCTAATGGTTTTTTTAAAAGCATGTGTTTAAGATCACCAGCCCAGGTGGGATGCATGAGACAAGTGCTCCGGCCTGGTGCACTGGGAAGACCCAGAGGAATCGGGTGGAGAGGGAGGTGGGAGGGGGGATCGGGATTGGGAATACATGTAAATCCATGGCTGATTCATATCAATGTATGACAAAACCCACTGGAAAAAAAAATAATAATAAAAATAAAAATAAATAAATAAATAAATAAAAGCATGTGTTTAAAAAAAAAAAAGTAGGTTTTAGATGGGATAAAATAAGTAAAACTTTAGTCCATCATGCTGTTTTGAGTCAAACTCTTCATTCTGAAGCAGCAGCTTCCTCTAATTAGGGTTGTATTGATGAGGGTAGAGAGCGAAGACTTTTGCTTTGATGTCACTTCTCCAGGGTTGGCCAGGCGACAGTTTCTCTTCTGTCTCTGTACACGACTCAGCAGCAGGCATGCATGGGCTTCTCGGCAGAAGGCTGCAGACCTGGCTGGCTTTCACACACCAGTCATTTGGCAGAAAACTTGGCCCGCAGGCAAAACACTTCAAGTGAATTTCATGGGTATGGAGACATCTATGCAATGCCTCCTTTCTCCTTCCCTTTTAGAAATGCATGTGAGCTGCCCAAAACCCATTTTACACAGAAGCGGGTGCTACTTCTGGTATTGAAATGTCTCACTTTACACTGGCTGTCCTTTGGCGTTACACCTCACCTGTCCTCTCCCCGCCAGAACGCAGAATTTTGTGTATGGGACCAGCGGCAATATAAACAGTCACAATATTTAGGTTGTTTTCCAGATTGGCTGCAAAAGCTAACATTATCTTTTCAATTGGAAATAGTGTTTTTATAAAAGATCCATTTGTATAGCAGGATTTTTTTCCTCCAATGATGACTATTTCACATATAATACATCCCCTCCACGGAGAAAACTTGAATGCTTCGTCTCTAAAAACAGTCTCTTGAGACTGAGTACTGTTGATTAATGAAGTGAAGGTGAAAAGACAAATGCAATGAGGTGTGGTTCAGCTAAGCAGTCAAACTAAACCAATTTGGGGACCATTAGAGTTTAAAAAAATAGGGGGAGAAAGAAGGGTGGAGAGAACCTGTCTGGCATTCTGCAGGGCAACAGGATAGGGTGGGAGCAGGGACAAGGAACTTGGGGGGAGATGCTGCTCATGTGTTTATGTAGGAAGAAGGTACAGAAAGGGGAGCAGTTAGTCAACATGCCCTTTCATGTGCCGCGACATTCTGGAAACCCGACTGGCTCGTTCAATGGAAGCTGGATTTCTAGTGTGGGCAGACCCCATCTAAGCCCAAAGATGTGTTTTTCTCTTCTCTGTCCAGCAGACTCCAACCCCTCCCACAGGCTGCCCCCCACCCCTCCCACAGGCTGCTTATCAGTGGGCCCATTTGCACACCTGCTGGTGCTGGGCTGAACATCCATGACCTTAAAACGGGGTTTGGGGGTTTCAAGATGAAAAAATCCAAAGATCTCTCATCGGTTCTCATCAGTCAGGTGACCAGAAAGTATATAAGCACGAGAGCAACTGAGGTAATGCCTGTTCTTGTTCTCTGTAGACAACAAAAAAGAACAGAGCTAGATATTAAAGTGGGGCTTCAAATACACTTAAAAGAGGTTATGTATCTGCATTAGCAATGAGACAGGGACACAGCGGACTGCTGAGTATGGGTCTGGAGGGTCACTTTAATCCAAGCATCACAACCTCTCCACGGTGGAGACAGGAAGACAACTCCTTACTTTGCAGAGGTAAGGACGGGGGCAGCGTTGGGGGTCAGCTTGCGTTGTCACGTCAGGAAGGCCCAGCTGTGTCAGCACCTGTGGGGTCTCCGAGTACGACATGACCTCCTGTGGTCGGTGGCGCCGAGTGTCACGTGAACGAGATCCCCTCTGAGGACCCTGCGAAGGGAGTCTCAAAACCAGCACTTTTCTCCACTTGATCACATGCCATTTTTCATAGTGTAAAACATGCTGGGACTTCCTGACAGTCCAGTGGTTAACACTCTGTGCTTCCAATGCAGGGGCACAAGTTCAATCCCTGGTCAGGGCCCTAAGATCCCACATGCCCTGTGGCCAAAAAAATTTCTTAAAAAAAAAAAAAAAGAAAACATGCTTAAGCCAAGTGCCAGAAAATCACAGGGAGTAACATGCAGATGACTGTGACTTCCCACGTGCCTTCCAAGGGACCAGGGAAACGATCTGATAGGCCTTTTCCATCCGTAACAACCCTGCATGTGTTTAACTTGGTGGGCATCTTCCGGGTACAAGGCTTCAAGGAACAGAATTTCTGAGGTTGAGTGTATATGGAATACTAACATGATGCACCAGAAGAAATGACTGAGGCTGATTCTCAGGGATAAAAACCACCCCCGCTTCACCTCTTATTTTTTTCTTACATTTCCAAATTATCTGAAACACCTATCCGGAAACAAGCCAAAATCCCTCCTATTTTAACCTCCCTTGGAACACAGGAGAATCTAAACAGCTTGTTACAACTGCACTGCGGACAGAAATGGACAGAAAGCAATCAGATTCGAAGCAGCTGAGCTGGCAGAGCTTGGCAGAGGCAGGGTGAGGAATGCTGCAAGTTCATGTCTGTTCCTCTCCATTTCTCTTGGCCCAAGATGCTCTGATTTTATCAGCATGAAGATATTAAAAAAACACCTACATGTGAGACAAGCCACAGAGCCTCCTCCTCGGGCCAAGTCATATGTGTCTAACACAGTCCCAAGTGGGCAAGAAGTGTTTCCAGGCAGTCACCAGAGTCAAAGGCGGTCTTCTTGAATGTGGGGAAAATCTCACTTTAATTGCAAACGCCTTCATTTACAAGCATATCCAATAATGAACAAAATGAAGAGCTGTGACTTTTGAACGTGTAGATATATAAAAATCTCTGGAAATTCAGGTAGTCAAGACAAGGGTATTTCACAAGGAAAGCAACCCCCCCTCCAGCCCCCGCCTCCCATTTTTCAGAAGACTTTTGAAAGATCACAAGGCATACTCAGAAGTTCACAGTAGCAGGTTGTACCTTGTAGGGAGAGAAGAAAACCTTCTTTCATATTATCAGGTAAATATATACCAGTAATCCCACCTGACAAAGGCTGGTGGTGGGTGTCCCCCCCGAGGCAGGCGAGGGCAGAACACGGAGCAAGAGGGGTTTCTGAGCGGGGATGGGAAAAGGGGAGCAGAGAGAGACTTGACACCACGAAGGACCAAATCCATCAGCTCCCCCCACACGCCACACTGTGACCCCAGACACGTGCGGACAAGAGCAGCCACCAGGGCGGCCGCTGACTATCCGCCTTGCCATGGATTATCAGAGGGTCTCAGTTTGGCCCACGATCAAACTCCTTGACCAACAAACTCAAAAACTGTCACCGAATTTAAATCATAAAGTAAATGTCTAAGGAAATTCTTGTTTTATTTATGTATTTATAGGGACTCCTTACACAAATAACATTCCTGTCCTCCTAAGGGTTTCTTCTATAAATTGGAATGGCCGAGGAAAAGCACTAACTTTGACTTGATTATACATGTTCAAAAGAGAAACAAGGAGTGAAGAGAAAAGCATTGGAAAAGTCTTCGACTCTGGGGCTCAGCACGTACAACAGACGCCGTGGACAAAAGATTCATCCGGGTTGTCAGGTAGTTCTGATGCCGAGGGAAGACTAGGGGAGCCCACCCCACCCCCCCACCCCCCCGAGAGAATTTCTACAGTTACTCTATCATGGTGCTCCAGCTAAAGCATAGGTTTTAAACTACAGAGTTTCAACTTAACATCTAAAATTTTAAACTGTAGCATTTCTGTGACAAATAAGCTCAGAGAGCTCATCTCAGAGGAAAAATTAAAGAACTATTGCTCTGATGAATGAAAAGTCCGGCTGTCGCTCTTGTTCGCCCCGACTTCCAGGCTCAGGCAGACACATACGGGGGCGGCGGCTCCTTTGTGGCCCCGTTCACAGTGGCGTCATCGTACGGGGGTAACAGCACCTGGGGAGAAGAGAAGATGCGGGTCAGAGGTTAAGGGTGCACACCTGCTCCCCTGGGCTTTATCTTAGCTCAAGTTTCCCCATGACGTGTACCCGTATCAACTGTTCAGCAAGTGGCTGGATTTTGGGGGGAGGAGAGATTTTTGAATCCATAAAGTAAAGGAGAGAGATTTCTGGCCTTCTCTTGAGTTTTCCAATCCTTGTCCACTTGTACCTGGATGTCACAGTGCCTGAGGGGGCCAGAGGGCTGTGTTTCTAGGACAAGGAAGCAGGTGGGAGTGGCTCTGAAAGGAACAAAGGCTCTGGGGTGACGTGTATATGTGTTCACACAAATAGGGCAGGCACCTGACTGACCACAGGGCCGCGGGTGGTGAGACCTGGGCAGTGAAGCGGGAAACACAAGAGCTTTGGTATCAACCTGGACTCCAAGCAGGGACTCAGCCACATCCTATCAGTATCGCCACGGGTAAGTGAGCCAACCTCCGTTTCTATATCTGCACCACAGGGATCCCTGAGAATTAGAGGTCTAAAAGACACCTCACATGCTGTGATACACACCTGACCAGGCTGATGGTATCTATAAATGGCTGGAGAGGAACGCACAAAAATCCTAAGCTCATGAACAACCTTTCTGTTCACATTTCAAGGACAAAAATAACTGCACATAACCGTTTATGAACTGTCAACATAAGAAGACAATGGCTGACTTTGACTCTGCAGAGTATTTACAAAACAGAGAACATCAAGTCCATGTGGCTGGCCTCTATTTAGTCAGCTAACATTTATTGTACACCTACTATGTGATGGTTTCTGCCCTTAGGAATTCAGAGATGAGATGCCTTGAGACACCCTAAACAGCTCCAGGTCTTTGTGGAAAAAGAAAGAATATTCACAAATGAAGTGGAACCAAAAAAAACCACATTTTGTTATTAATACTTATTAATACTTTTTCTATTATGAAAGTGAAAGTCGCTCAGTAGTGTCTGACTCTTTGTGACCTACAGTCCATGGAATTCTCCAGGCCAGAATACTGGAGTGAGTAGCCTTTCCTTTCTCCAGCGGATCTTCCCAACCCAAGGATCAAACCCAGGTCTTCCACACTGCAGGCGGATTCTTAACCAGCTGAGGGCGAAGCTGGTAAGGAAAGCTCTTCTATTCTATTATGGACATGACTTAAAGTGGTAAATGTCTATCAGTTCCATGAATTGCCACGCCTAGTATCTATCTCCTTTGGCTCCTAGAGGACACTAAAATTCTCTTCTCAAGATTCTCTTTTTGTCTACACTACTCCCACTTCCCCCACCACCACCACACACACACACACACACACACACACACTCCTTTTCTAGTGGTTCAACAAGTGCGGGGCCGCAGCCCTTGTCTTCCTTAACCCAGGGCCTGTTGGCCAGTAGGCACACGGACGTCGCCGGTGGAATACCTGGGTGCACTGTCCTGCAGGCTGGCCCTTGGAGTCTCGTATGGTTGGTGGGGGGCGGGGTGGAGCTGGGACACTGGTAGGGGGCCTCTGCAGGGTTAGGGTCCCCTCAGGAGACAGAAACCACCCCGTGGTGTGAACAGAAAAAAGTTTAACAAAGAAATACGGTATGAACAGGAGGTGTGGAGAACTCACTGAGGATCAAAAAAGGAGAACGCTGACAGCTACGAGCGCTGAGGGAACTCACGGGAGGAGCAAACGTGGAAAGGGGTCTCCCCCCAAGGCTGGGGAATCACTGTTGGAGACGGTGTGGGGGAACCCACTGGATGGTAGAGAGGCTTCCTGCGCAGAACCAGGCCAAGCGAGCGAACCACCCGACCGGGCGCTGGGAGCCGGCCGCAGAGGCGCTGTTCACGGGGACGGGGAGGTGCCGCTGGCCCTGGAAACTGCCCGAGACGACGTGCGTGCTGGAGGGCGGTCAGGGAGACGGGGTGCCCCGGGGGCCACGGACAGTAAGATCTGAACGCTGCGGGGCACACACAAACTGGGAGGGAAAACGCCTTCCTCCTCTGGCGCCCCCTACCGGGGAGGCTGGAGAGCAAGGTGGCGGGCGAAGGGGTGACGTCACCAGGCCAGCTCCGCCTGGGCTAATGGGAGTGGGGAGGAGATGGACTTGAGAGCCGCACCGTGGGAAGCGGGTCACCCAGCGGGACATGGGTAACACAGCAGGAAGCGGGTAACTGGCTCAGCACCCACAAGAATGCCAAACGGGTCTGAGAACCATTCCGGAAGTGGTGGTGAAGCCGCAGCTGTGAGTCCTTCCTCCCGGGCGTTGCCCAGGAAGACTCAGGGCCAGGGCTCGGCTGCTGCTGGCGGCGCTGGAAGGGAAGAGCGCCCAGAATGCACTCAGTACACGCGCCCGTCCGAGGCCAGGAAGCGTCCCCGTGTGCCCCCACAAAAGGACCCCGTGTGCCCTGCATCCAACAAGCCAACGCTGACTGAGGACACAGAGGGTGCTGGGTCATGCCCCCCCACACACACACGTGAACACACCTCGCTGTCTGTGGACGAACATTCGTTCTAGAGAACTGGAGGAACTGATCTTTGAAGTGGCCCCGGCGAGATTCTGCTTGCCCTTAACAGCATCATGAAAGGGTGCAAAATGAGGACCTTATTTAATTTATGGAAGTGGATTTGCACCTTTTCCATGTTAGGTGAAAAATGGAAATTTCATACCTCTCCTCTGTAGCCCTATATGACCCACTTAAGATTACTATGAAGCCAAATGCCTGTGACTTTGTAACTTTACTAAGACCTGTGTTTTGTGTTTCAGCCTGCCTGGGGAGGGCAGCGATGGGCGCATCACGCTGATGAGCGAGACTGACGCCCCGCGGGTGTGGACAAGATGTCCAAAAACAGACAGGGACAGCATTGAGGCAGGCTGGAGGGCAGGGAAGCTCCTTGGGAGGACCAGGCGGCGGGAGAAGAAGGCTGCCCGGCAGGCAGGGAGGTGGGGGCACAGGTGCAGGGAGTGGGCTGGGAGCAGAGGCTTCCTGGGAACCCAGCGGCTATGATGTGATGCTCAGGGTGGTGCAGAAGGGGCGGGAGAGACAGGCCAAGGTCAGAGCACGGAGGGGACCTGTGTCCCCCTCGAGGAGCATTTCCGATCTCTGGCAGCAGCATGTCCACTAGGAAGCCTGCCAGTCTCAGCTGAAGCAGAGCGTATTCTCTACTCTAAAGCGACAGCCCAGCAATCTGCAACTGCATGTCTGACCTGAGGACTCAGCCTCCAGCATGTGTGTGAGCAATAGAAACATTTGATTTTGTAAGACTCGGCATCAGCTTTATGCTGTACCATCTCACTGAGCAATCAGCTGCTTCCTATCTGTCACTTTCCTTGGAGGAATTACCATAAAACACAGTGTGGCTACTCAAAAAGAAGTGAAATCAGTCATCACAGCCAATTTATTCCCCCCCCCCCCCACGAGCCAAATGCAACACTCAAAGTTTCCAAAATGTTCACGGATGATTAAACACAAAACTGTCTTGAAGAAGAGAAACTGCTGCAAGTTTGTCTTCTGCTTGCCAAAAACTTATTTTCACATTAGGTTTGGCCGTATGTCACTGTTCCTTGCTATTTACTTTCAAAGTCATTTTCAAGTTTCATTTCGTATCATTAACATCCTCATGGGCTTTCTCTCTCAAAAATTCTGTTGCCTTGGACCCTATATACAAACTCAAGATGCCTGGTGAAGATACTGACACCCTCACACTTGTCTTCACCTCCCCGTGCCCACGTACTAAATACAGACCAGAAAATACTCTTCACAGAGCACTTCATACTCCTGAATTACTTTCAATGAACAGTTCTCCAAATGGAGTTGGTTTTAAATTCTGAAGGGATAGTGTTGTCTTTGTTTAAGCTATATGACGTTAATTTTAATGATGATTTCAAGGAAGCCTTGGTGAAATAAGGATTGCCATACTGCTTCTCTTACAGTATGTTAAAACTTTCTGAAAACACTGGCTATTGTCCTTTTCAAGTAAAATCAATGAAGCAACTTGGGAATCTGAGGACATAACTGCAGGATCGATTAAGACAGAAAATGCCAATTAAGATGCCCTACAACACAAAACTTAACGGAAACGTAATTATTTTGACATTGTTAGAAGAATTATATTAAAATAGAATTATTTTGACATTGTTTGACATTTAGTTAAGCCCTGTTTTTTATTTTTAAAAATTTGATCATTCACACATGGAAAGTGACTGCAGCCATGAAATTAAAAGACGGTTGCTTCTAACCCTATATGCAAAACAGAAAAAGAGACACAGAGGTACAGAACAGACTTTTGAACTCTGTGGGAGAAGGTGAGGGTGGGATGTTTCGAAAGAACAGCATGTATACTATCTATGGTGAAACAGGTCACCAGCCCAGGTGGGATGCATGAGACAAGTGCTCGAGCCTGGTGCACTGGGAAGACCCAGAGGAATCGGGTGGAGAGGGAGGTGGGAGGGGGGATCGGGATGGGGAATACGTGTAAATCTATTGCTGATTCATGTCAATGTATGACAAAACCCACTGAAAAAATAAATTAATTAAAAAAAAAAAAAAAAAGACGGTTGCTTCTTGGAAGGAAAGCTGTGACAAACCTAGACAGCATATTAAAAAGCAGAGACATCACTTTGCTGACAAAGGTCAGTATAACCAGAGCTATGGATTTCCCGATAGTCATGTATGGATGTGAGAGTTGAACCATAAAGAAGGCTGACCACCAAAGAATTGATGCCAAAGAATTGATGTGGTGCTGGAGAAGACTCAAGAGTCCAACTGCAAGGAGATCAAACCTAAGGAAATCAACCCTGAATATTCACTGGAGGGACTGGTGCTGAAGCTGAAGCTCCAATACTCTGGCTACCTGATGTGAAGAGCTGACACATTTGGAAAAGACCCTGATCCTGGGAAAGATTGAAGGAGCAGGAGGAGAAGGGGATGACAGAGAATGAGATGGTTGGATGGCATCACTGACTCAACTGGGACATGAATTTTGAGCAAGCTCTGGGAAATAGGGAAGGACAGGGAAGCCAGGTGTGCTGCAGTCCATGAAGTTGCAAAGAGTTGGACACAACTGAGCAACTGAACAACAAATCAATAAACACAATATGCATTATATATATGCATATATGCACAAATGCATTATATATCTCAGCCATGCACCGCTTCACTTCAAGCAATATTCAATACAACCAAGCTCTAGTCTAAGCACAGACCCCAGGAGTTTGTCTTATTAGGATCTCAACTACAGAGTGAGGGAGGGATGGTGAAACTCCCTTTCACACAGATGGAAAATCCCTCTTGTCAATGACCCCAGCAGGGCATCTGCTCCGTAGGAAGATTAGCATCTATCTATATACAGTACCTTCTTTCATTGGGAGCGGTCATGCTAGGGGACATGCACTACCAGGAGAGTAGCTCATCATTCATTTTGATTCAACTCAGCAAATATGGAGAGTATTATAAGGGGATCTTCATCCTCAGCTACGTCAACATACAGAACAGTTGGAGGGAGAAACAGATTAACATCAAAGGTTGCAAAATGGAACACCCTGGAATAAAAGTGGTTCCAACTGGCCGTACGTCTGCAAGTCATTAAAATTTGGAAAACTCACTCACTCCATCAAACACTAAGAAATGATAAAATGCTTAAGAGTAAAGAATTACGTATGGGGGAAACAGTAAATGTAGTTTCACTGTAATATCAGAGTTAAGGTTCTGAAGGCTTATTCGGAACTCTATGGTTGATAGGATTACAGTGTAGGTAATGTTATATAAATTATCTCTTGACATTCACAAAACTATGTGCCAAATTTTATATGTGTGCATTTATTATCCTGGGCAGAGTGCTCTCATCAGATTCTCAAAGAGCCATCCAAGATCCTGGGGTCCCAGACTGTAGCGGAGGTGGGTGCAAGGCATAAGGCAAACTGCACTGGCAGTTGGTCTGCTGGTTCTACATCCTAATAAGGGTGAAATAGGTTAAGAAGAAATCAAGGCTCAGGATGAGGGCCTGTGGCACCTCATCCACCTTGGAGCAGGAGAAGCCTTAGTTTAAAAAAAAAAAAAAGAACTGATCGATTATCTCACAGAGTCAGACATTTGGGAAATATTACTATGTAGTGGACAGATCTGATAGATCATGGCAAGGTAAAAGGTTAAAAACTCGGCAGCTGAAAAAACAAAGCAATTTTTGCTTGGGGAAAAAAAAAACTGTACAAGAACAGGGATGTACATGACAGAGCTCTGCACTGAGCAATATTTTCTTAAAATCAAGGAAAACACTAACTGGAGATGTAACAACAAAAATCTTGATGTGACTGTATTAGGCAGATGAAGGCAGTGGAGAATATAGGGAGAATAAAACTTAAATCCTGTTCAAGAAGTCAAAAGGAATCTCAAATTGATCCTTGAAAAATCGGTAATGTAGATGAAATATGGAGGTAAATACCAGAAGTTGCCAGTGTTTACTTCTGGACTGGAAAAGTGGGGAATGGACAGGAAAATGGCAGCAGACCATTGAGAAATAAACCTTGCACTACCTTGATTTTTAGCTATGCACATGTTATACTGTGTTAAAAATATTTTAAAAATAAAAGGATAAGCATAGCAGTCTTGAAGGAAAGAAGTCAATCAAGGAAAAAAGTCCTTGCAAACCTGAGGTCAGGGGGCGGGCTCAGGGCCACCACATCCCTCTCGTTTCCTGGCCAGTGGGTGTAAGTTACACATTCGCTCTGAGTTTCTGCAGGGACCCAGAAAAGGACCCCAACTTGCCAGAGATGATCCGTCCAAGCCAGGAAGGGTGGTGGGCATGGGACACATGCAGAGAAGACACTAACAAAACAGCCAGGGAGCACAGTGCAGTTGGGGTTCCCTGCCCAGTGAAATGTGTTTCCACAGAGCACTGGTCAGCAGGGCCCCTGGCCTGTGTGAGATTCTCCTCCAGTCTTGTGAGACCCAAGCTCATCTAGGGTGCCCCGAACACCAACAGAAACTAGAGAACTAGGATGTCATGAGGGGCCCCCAGGAAACAGACGTGAGCCCTGGGAAACAAAGGACTTCCTCATTTAATACACCCTCTTCACGCCACTCAGGCCCAGGCCACTAGCAGCCCACGTTCTGGCTCTGTCCTGTCTAATTTATTTTTATGACTCCCAGCATGGCAAGTTCAATACCAATCAGACTCCTTTTCCCTATGATTTCTCTCACATGTGTTTTCCTTCTTGTCATTCCACAGAAAGCCCAAATAACCCCAGGTTCAGGTTAAAATCACTTCCAGAGATCTGAAATATTCTAGCCGCAATTACTCTTCTCCTCTGAATTATGCTATGCAACTGTGTTCAGTCATGTCTGACTCTTTGCGATCCCATGGACTGTAGCCCGCCAGGCTCCTCTGCCCATGAGATTCTCCTGGCAAAAAGACTGGAGTGGGTTGACATTTCCTGCTCCAGGGGATCTTCTTGACCCAGGGATCGAACACTCGTATCTTATGTCTCCTGCACCAATAAGTGGATTCTTTACCACTAGTGCCACCTAGGATCAGACAAATGAATTAGTTTTTAAAAGTAAAACATCAGTTAGTTATTTCCATGTTCTTTATAGATAATATGAAGTCATAAGAGTAACACTAGAAATGGCAGTAACTATAGTACAGCACTCTGAACTCAAAGACAAGACCACTCTTCTGAAACACTCACATAAGCAGCTTATCAACTAAATTATATCCTCTCTTGTAGTGTTAACTGTCTTGTATGTTTACTGTTCTCCCCTCCAAAAAGTTTCTAAAAGGAGTCTTACATTTCCATGCCCTTTATCAGCACAGGTTGTTAGACAGAGGTGTGTCCAGATATGAGTTCTTTCATTGCATTTCAGCTACATGGCTGTGGTCAGATTCTAGAGGCAACTGGTGGTGGTGGTGGTGGTTGGGTGAAACTCAAACTCTGAAATTAGACCTGGGTTTAAATTCCAGCTCTGTGAGGTATAAACCCTGGGGTCCCGAGAAAGTTAGTAAAATCTACCTGAACTTTGGCTTCCATGCTTATAAAGTGGAAACCACAACTGACACTCCTCAAAAGACGGTTGTAAGGACGTCAGGAAGGCAACACACCTCACACACAGGCTGAGCACTGGGGTGCTCAGTAAATGCAAGCATTTGCCAAAAACTGCAGGATAGTCAACACAGTGTTATTCTGTCTAACTAGGTTCAATCACACCCCTTCCTTAAGAAAGGGACACCAATAAACATTCTCCTCACAAGCTGCTTCACGTGGGTCACAAAAGGAGCTCCTCTCCCCGCCTCAGCTCTGGGGGCTGCAGAAGTGCGGCAGGGTAACACGTGAGCTGCTCTGAAGCAGGCAGATGGCTGGATAAAAGCCTCAGGGCAAGGTCACTGAACCAACCACCAATTCCACCTAACTCTGACTCGACCTAACTCTGACTTGTGCTCTCTCTCAAGAATCCTGACAGCATCTCCATTCTTGACTATGAAGGATATATCCTACTGCCCGGCAGAGGAACCATGAGTAACTCCTCTGGAAAAGGAGGATTGATTCCTTTGACCTCAAAAGCTAGGAGTGGACGTGGCATCACCTCCCCCACAGCTGATCTTCCAGCCCACCACCCCTAGCCTCACCCCTCCCTCCTTTAGCAAACTTAACAAAAGGAACTGGATGATGAGAAAGAAGACAAGATGGACACAGTTCTCCCTACAGGCTGCCACGTCTGCAGAGGGGTGGGCACCTCTCATTTAGTCACGGTTCTAAAATCAGAAGTGCCTGCGGCTGGAACACCACGTCCATTCGTTCGCTCCTCACGCCAGGACAGCGGAGCAGCCGCCAGAGGGCAGGTGCTGTGCCCGCTGCTGGGAGGCAGATGAGGACTGAAGGCTGGAGAACGCCCACCGAGGAGCTAGGGAGTACGTATGTGAACTGTCCCCGAAAGACTGAGAAATGCCAGCAAAGGTGTAGATGGTGTGCTTTAGCTGAAGACCTGGGTGCTTGAGATTACAATGGCTGAGCCTTGGAACAACAGGCAAGACCCCAGCCGGATTTGTCAGCAAGGCCGGGAAGTGGAACCACCTTCTTGATAAACTCACAGTCCTCCTCACCAGGAGGCGATGGGAGCTTTGGTGATGCCACGTGTGAGAGGCGCCCATGGGCATACATGCGTGAGCTTGTACAAAACCAACTGCCCTTTGCTCTCACCAAAGTGTGGACAAATAAGGAAGACACCACTGTAAATGGAAACTTCCTTATCCTTCTGTTTCTTTGCCTCCTTTGGGGGGAAGGAGGCAAGGGGCATGGTGTTCGTGAGAGCACCACAGCTCATGAGACCTACAGCTGTTGGTAACACATCAGTTAACAGCCCCTCATAGCTGATTCATAAGTAAGATGAACTTGGCAGGATGAAGTTATGACTCCACTCCCTCCTCTGGCTTCAAGAAAATATTACAATGTAAGACTGTAGAGCGGAGATTGATGTTGTTGTAGAGATAATGCTAAATCTGTTCTTATTTATTCAAAGGACAAAAAAAAAAAAGCAAACCACTAGCAAACTCAGATTTAAAATATAACCCCACTAGTTACAAATGACTGTTACATAGCAAAGTGGGAAATGACATCACAGTTGGGAAACGCTACAGTAATAAACAACAGAAACCCTGAAGACTTAAATCTGGGGATGACAAAACCAGATTTACATTTCACATCAATTTGACAGCAATGGAGAGAGAAAAAAAAAAAAAAAAAACTTAAGAGAAAGTAGACTTCAGGACTAGAGGCTGAAACCCTAACCCTAACAAATTTAAAGATGACTCTTTAGTTACAGAGGGCTCCCAGTAGCGCAGTGGTAATGCATCCACCTGCCAATGCAGGAGACACAGGAAACACGGGTTTGATCCCTGGGTTGGGAAGATCCTCCGGAGTAGCAAATGGTGTGTGTGTGTGTGGTCAAGTCATGTCTGACTCTTTGCAACCCCAAGGACTGTAGCCCGCCAGGCTCCTCTGTCCACGGGATTTCCCAGGCAAGAATACTGGAGTGTTGCCATTTCCCTTCTCCAGGGGATCTTCCCGACCCAGGAACCGAACCTTCGTCTCTTGTGTCTCCTGCGTTGGCAGGTAGCTTCTTTACCACTAGCACCACCTGGGAAGCCCAGGAAGTGAGAACCCACTCCGGTGTTCTTGCCTGGAAGAATTCCATGGACAGAGGAGCCTGGGGAGTTATAGTTCAAGGGGTTGCAAAAAGTTGGACGGACACACACACACACACAGAGCTGGACACGACTGAGCACGCACCTTAGTTACAGGCTTGGGTGATTAAGTGGACACTGCTACCACTCACTAGAGAAAAGCAGCAGAATGGAAGAAACGGAGTGAGCACTGCCACGTGACCTCTCTCTGGAGATGACCACTGGACAGCTGGGGATGTGGGCAAGGGCCTGATGTCGGTCACATAATCTAAGCTACTTCCTTCAACTGAGATAAAAAAAAAGAGAGCAAGCCAAACGGTTTATTAAATATTGTTCACTCATCGACAAATGTTGGTCATACTGTGTACCAAGCACTGAAGTAAATTATTCGCTTTTGACTATAGTTTGTTAAATATAAGCTTGACTTAGACCTGTTGGCAAAATAATAAATATGTGAGAATTAAAACTTTCTTAGGATAGAGATCCTTAAAAGAGAACCAAAAGATTAGGTGCCGCTCTTTGCCACCCCACTTGCAGGAGAGGAAACCTCTATCCAGGCCTTAAATTCCCCAGGATGGTTCAAATAGCTGTCCTGCAAAGACCTAGAAAACTGAGCTCCAACTGCCAAGGAGGCATGGGTCTGTGAACAATGTGGGCCAAATCTGGCCTGCCATCTGTTTTTTGCATGGTCTGAGAGCTCAGAATGGTTTTTTTTTTTTTTTTTTAAAGAAAAACATTTCGTGATACGTTAAAATTGTAGAAAACTCAATTTTTTTGAGCCCATAAACAAGAGTTTTATTGGAACACAGCTACACGTGCTTGTGTATGTATTGTCTACACCTACCTTCACACTACCACAGCAGGGCTGAATAGTCATGACAGGAGACCACACGGCCCGCAAAGCCAAAAACGTTTATTGTCTGGCTTTTACAGAAAAGTTTTTTTAATAGACAAAAAAATTTTTATAGAAAAAATTCTGACCTTAGAAGATGTGATAATGTGAGATGTGAAAGTACACAGCCCCAAATCATTCGCATCATTTAGAGGCACTAGAATCTAACAAAGGTCCATTTAAGTTAATCCCAAGTAGTCAAAATATTTATTTATGTCTTCACCATTTATTACACCCATAATGGTCTACAATGTTCCTGGTTTAAAACAGGCAGTCATTTATGTGGCACCTTGGATGGGGGGAGTTTAGGAGAGAATGGACACGTGTCTATTATGTGTGGCTGAGACCCTCCACTGTTCAGGTAACACTACCATGACATTATTGTTAATCGGCTATGCCCCAATACAAAATAAAAAGTTTAAAAAAAAAAAAAAAAAACAGGCATCATTTACATTATCACCACATTTGCCCTTTTATTCAAGCCAAAAACGAAAGGAGGGATAGGTGAATCGTGACTCTCCATGATTAACTAAAATAGCCATTTGGGCATTTCAGACAGGATCATTACAAAACAAAGTCTGACTTTATCCAAGACATCTAAAATAGCTGTTTCCAAACTTTCTAAACACTCCCACCTGTAATACACACACACACACGTATATTTAAGACATACACATAACCATATATTTTTGATTCTAAGGTACACATTTTTATACATTTTAGCACCTGAATTTAGCCTGTGGCTTGTAACTCACAGCACTTTACAATAAGAGGCATCCAAAATAATGATGCAATATATAGCCAATGACATCTTGTACTCAATGAATTCATCGAGTCAGGAAGAACATAAACAAATTTGGAGTCTAGTGAGGACCACCCATGCTGCCACCCCTGACTACAGAAGGAGAAACTCCTGACTATACCAGGAGTTTCCTGGTGGGCCTAGGTTCAATTCCTAGTTGGGGAACTAAGATCCCACAAGCCACGCCAATTTTGTCAATTCACAAAAATCCACTATAAATTGATATTACAGGAGAAAATTACTATTTCCCTTAATTCTCAGCAGAGAAGCTACTCAAATTCTTTCAGATTATACTTATATAGAATTCATACCTCAAATCTTTTGAATTGGGTCAAAAGTCCTCCCTGGTGAGATATTTGGGCAGGAAAACACCAAAATGATATAGTAGCCCAAAGAGAAAGTTAAAATGTAATTAAGGATCTCATGTTCGAATAAATGTATCTCAAATAATGACATCTAAATATATATACATATACCTTGATCAAAATAAATATCTAAAGAACTGTATTTTTTATCTAAAATGAAAACACCTGACGGTTGAGGCGGGCGAGGGAACACTCTGTGAGCTGTCACCGCAGAAACCTGACCACAGGTTCCAGCCGCTCCCTGGCGCCCAGGCCTGAAGGTGCCATGCCACCTACTGCGCCCACCTCCGCAGGACGGGACTCGACCCTGTCTTCCAGGGGCTGCCCGCCAGGCTGGGCTCTGCTGCCTTGCTCAGCAGCTACCAGGCCCCCCTGGACTGGAAGGACTGCTTAAAATTCAGATCCCCCTTTTACTTGGTCTCCTTCACCACACACTTCTTCCATCCATCCCTGGAATCAACAGGAAGGGAGAAATGTCTTCCACTGTGCTTTCTACCACTCAAGAAATCAACTGCTTAATTTCTACTGGAATCTAATCTGTTGTCTACAAACTTTGCTTTTTCATAGCTGGAGCACAAACTTCTATATTCTGCTTTCAAAAAACCATCAAAAGCCTTTCTTCTGCTATTTGCACTGCTCATGATTTTTATGGGCATAAGGACATCTTATCAAATGGACATGCCTTTATAAAATCAAACCAGTTCCCAATTAGTAGACAATGAGATTAGATACTTTTGCTATTAAAAACCAATGCCAGGGGTTCCTGGTGGCTCAGTAGTAAAGAATCCACCTGCCAATGCAGGAGACACAGGTTCGATCCTTGATCTGGGAAGATCCCACATGCCTCAAGGCAAACGGCACAACTACCGAGCCACGTGCTGCAACCACGGCAGCCCTAGAGCCTGTGCTCTGTAACAAGAGAACCGCCACAGTGAGAAACCCACGCACCGCAACGAGAGTGAGCCCCTGCTAGCCGCAACTAGAGAAAAGTCCTCACACCAATGAAGACCCCGCACAGCCAAAAAGGAGATTAAATAATTTATGAAAACAATGCTACAGGACATCTTAAACATATATATATTTACTTTGACTTCCTTAACATATATTCCCAGAAAATTTCTCAGGATGTTAAAAGATAAAATTCAATGTCTTTGTCCCTAGAATAAAGTCAACATGAACCCTATTGTGGACATATGGGATAAAATAAGCAATCAAGTTCTGAGTGTGTATTAAAGTAAAACACAAAGGAGAGGGTGATTTCATTCTTGGTTCACTGCAAAGCTACTCTATACTTTTCTTCACTCGCTATTATAAGAAGGTTACAACTCAGCAACTGATTAATATTTTTTATCCAGGATCACAATGGAAACTGAATTATTTGAACTCTTCTTTCAGAAGCTTTAGGTGTCAAAATATCAATGTGTCGATTTGACTGCTCCAGATATTCTCTGGATGAAGTAACTGTAAAGTTATATGGGTCAGAGATAACTTTCAACAGATTAGGATTTTTTTTTAAATGCTGTATTTTACTGAAGGAAGGAAAGAAATATGAACTGAAATAATGTCAAGCACTGTCTGATTGAAGCATGGAATACATTAAAGCAGGGAAAATGCTTTCCAGGGAAAATCTCAGTGGGAATTCAGTCCATGATGTTTTTCTATAAGAACCAACAGAGAAATCTATCTGAAGCCACGTGCACATATGAAGCCGAGTGACAGAAGGCGGGGCTATTCAGCACAAGGGAACTACAAGAACCTCCTGTTCGCACTGGGAACTCAGCTCAGTATCACCTAATAACCTAAATGGGGGAAAAATCTGAAAAAGAATATATATATTCCTAGAATATATATAAGGAAAATATATGTATACACATATACATATACATGTATCTAAACAAACAAGGCAGCTGCCTTGGTGTTACCTAGTTTATTTTTAACTTTCCTTCCACCTCTTTCTTTAAGCCACCCTCCTCCCTCCCATTCCTTCCCCTGGGAGCAAAAATAAGCGACACAAAAAAGTCCCCCTGCTCTGAAAGTTTGTGACTTTTCCTTGAGAAGAATCATCTAAATGAATCGCTTTCCTGCTTCTCTCCTCTCTGCCCGCCCACCCCCCACCCCGTTAGGGAAGAACACGGGCCGTGGCCGCAGCCGGCACGGAGACGGTCCAGGGGGACCGCGGGGCGGAGAACGGGCTGCAGCAGGGCTGAGGCGGGGGTGAGCACCGCCCCCGGCGCCCCAGGCTCTCACCGCCGTGTCCTCTCGGGAAGTTACCCACTTGGTGCCTCAGTTTCCTCTTTGGTACCCAGGGGTCAACTTCAAGGACTCTTATGAGACCAAGTTCATAGACGTAAAGCACTCGGCCCAGAGCCTGGCAGACGGCAGCCGCGACCTAAGTGTCCGGGGAGAGACCCACACACGGTACAAGAGCGGGAGACAGGACAGAGGCAGAGAAGGGGGTCCTCCCTGGGGTTCCCCAGCGCTCAGCTGGATGCCGCTTGTATGAACACCGCCGAGAAGACGAGGGCTGGCCCGTTAACTCTCGGTCCCAGAGGCAGCTCCTACCCTTCAGGTGAGGCATTTGACCTTTCTAGTTAGTCACAGCAAGCGGCGTCCTGGGCATTCACGCTTGTCCCACGTTCCCTCATTATCGGCGATCGCTGCGGCCTCTGACGGCCCTGTCCAATCTCCCCTCCTCTTCATGCCCTTTGCTACCGCCCTGTGTCACAACTGCCTCATCTTCACCACCGCCCTGATCCTGACCATGGAAATGGTCTCCTGAATGTTCTCTCTGCTTCTCTGAGACGTTGCCAAGTCTATCTCAACCTCTCACAATTTTAAAATTAAAAATAAAAAGCTTAGATCACACAAACTACTTAATTACAAGGGAAAAGAAGATACCTAAAACGGAGATACTACAAATAAGATGTCTCTCTTATATTTTAGTACTCAGCAGGTCACAAGCTTCAGAGCCAGTAACTCACAGGCTGAAGTTTCTAACCCTCTAGAAGTCCTGTTATTGAAGAACGTTCTTCCCCCCACTCCCTCCCAAGACCCTCTGGTTCACACAGGCAGATGACAGTGGTCAAGGGGCTCTTGTGTGAGGTTATGTTCAATGGACATGAATCTCAAATGCCCAGGACTGGAAGAGATCTTCAGAGCCGGCCTGGCTGTGTGTCTGTGCTCAGTCATGTCTGACTCTTTGGGACCGCATGGACTATAGCCCACCAGGCTCCTCTGTCCATGGGATTTTCCCAGGCAAGAATGCTGGAGTGACTCAAGTTTTCACTGGTATTAGCCGATTAAAAGGTTTTAACAACTCAATTTGCATAAACTTTAATGTGAAAGAAATCTATTTCTATAATCCACAGGTTTAGTATTTTAATATGCTCTTCCTCTTAAGGCTTGATTTTGATGAAGGCAGGAGAGTGAATGTGGTATTATGTAGTATGTATCCAGAACGTGACTTCTACACCATTCTAAAGAGAAGACTGCATCTCCTTAGGGTGCCTAATCCTGTATGGCAAGTGACTCAAAGGGATATTTTAAATATTCAGGTAAAACACTACAAAGGCTGTTAGGTCCTACCCTAACTAATACTCAAAAGTAGTCTGGACCTGACTACTTAATGAAATCAACAGCGAGGTATTTCTTTTGGCCTAGGAGTATCACGGAGTAGGAAACGGCAACCCGCGCTAGTATTCTTGCCTGGAAAATTCCATGGACAGAGGAGCCTGCTGAGATATATAGGCCATGGGGTCACAAAGAGTCAGACATGACCAAGCACATATACACTGGAAGAGCATCATGGGGGGAAAAAAAAAAAAAACCAAGACCCCAAGAGGCATTATGAACTAATAGTGCTTGTGACCTCTCTATCTTCAGGTGTTCCTCTCGAAGATTTTTGCTTTGGTTTAGTTAAGAAACTAGAGTGATTAACCCTGAGAATAATCTCCATATTATAATAATCTCCATAATCTAATAACTCTATTCTCCCTGAGTAGTATCTGGAGAAGTAGGTATTTGGCGAATAATATGTGTACTGTTTTAGAGAAGGAAACAGAAGCATATTTATTTTCTACCAACCAGAGCCACAATTATCTTTCCACAGAGGTCATCGAGACTCTTCAGCCTGGGAGAAAAGCCATCTGGCTTAACACTTGATAGGAAATGAAAGACACAATGTGTTATTATGTCCATATGGATTCCCAATAAAGACATGGGCAAAGGGGAAACATACATTATTACACACTATGAGGATCTTAATAAAGCTAGGAGACCAGGGGGAAGAGCAGAACTACATCATTCAAATCCCTATTTAGGGTCCAGAGGGAGGCTCCAGTATATTTGCTGCTGCTTCCTTAAATGCAAACTAGAATTCCTTTAGTACTAGTTAAAACAATCTTTAAATATGTAGAGCCCTCTTTAAAAATCTATTCTCCAATCCTAAAAATGCAGATTATGATCTTAACTGAAAGGAAGCAGGTTTCCTTACAGAAATAGCCAGATTCCAGGTCTGGGACAGGATATGGACAAGGCAAGCCTAGAACAATATCAAGAGACAGCAAGGAAGCAATCAGACCACCTGAATTATAGAAACGCATCAACTTGAAGAGGCTCTAATCGGGAAAGATGGCACAATTTGAGCATTAATAAGGATGGTAATGTACTAGCTATTTAGAAAACAATTTTGCTTTTCCATTTAGAAAGTCTGAAATATGGAATAGTAGGTAAATTTTACTATTTAGGCTTACTGGTAAAATTAATCAAAATAGCTGTCCTTCACAGAACATCCCCAGCTCTAATATAAGAGGCCTGTTTTCATTAGATCATTATTACTTAAAAAAGAAAAAAAAATTACTAGAAAATGATGGAACAACCTGTTTGAAAACTGATAAAGAGAATAAAACCATATAAATTTATCACTGTCCCATGTACCACTGGGTAATTAAAGAGAAAGTCAGGGAAAGTTTTCTTCATAGGAATATTCCAGATGATTAATAAATGAAAACTAATAGAATGTCATCATATTTCAGTTCCTAATGAATCAATATCAATGGCTACTGACATCTCAGATAGAATCAACTAAATGTTATCTGCCTCCTGATGAAAGAACAAATGTATCAACTATAGTCTTGCAAAAAAGGAAAAAAGGAATATGGAAATAAAAATACAGGAAGTCCTTAGATCCAACTACTAATTTACTGAAAATACAGAGAACTATATTAGAGGTACGCAATCAGTTAAGTCTAGTTTGTAGGTCAAAGTTTCTTTAAAAAAAAAAAAAAAAAGTATAAAGTCTTAAAATATATATTGACCCACAGATCCTGTTGCAAATAAACTGCCAGGAAAATTAACATGAAGCAACTGAAAATCTAAATACATATTGGACATTTTATGATATTAAGGAATTATTACTTTAGATATAATAAGGACTCTTTAGAATAATATTCACAATACCATTATTTAAAAAAATAAATCCTTAAAAACACTGCCAGAAAACTGAGACTTTAGATGGTGATCTATCCCTATCTTGCGTTATCCACGCAAGCTATGAGAAATGATAAATCTCCCTTTCCCAGGAATACCATTCATTTAAAAAAAGGGGGGGAGTTGGGGGGAGGTTCACTGGGAACGTTGAGAAAAGTAAAAACACATCATCAGTTTCCTTATCTTAAAAATGGCAAGTTGATAAAGAATGCCTAAGATAATGACTAATAACCACCATCGAGCAATTCCCTAGGACCTTCTGTCAACATACCAGGAAACAATCACAGCTGGCCCCAGTCCATGGTCCCAAATCCTAGCTACTATTAACTACTGCCAAACTGGAAATCTTTCTGAAGAAAGGCCTTCTATTAGAAGAGCTGGGATGTCTCAACAATTTTTTTTTAAGTACAACTATTTTAAAGAGCACGTAAGCCTAAATAAAACATACCTGTTAATTCATACCTAATTCTGAATCTCAAAGAACAGAAAATAAAAGCGTCCTCTACAAAACTGGTTGGATGCATTTTAGGGACTCACTCATGATTCTTAAATTCTCTAGGCACCCCAATTTTTACAAATTTCAGAATATCCTTTGATCTGAGGTATATCTATACAACACATATCTATTTATGTAGCCCTTCCGCTTTGCTTCTATGAAAAATATGCAAAACCTATATGTATGTATGTATGTATATATATACATAGGCTTCCCTGGTGGCTCAAAGGTTCAATCCCTGGGTCGGGAAGATCATTCACACACAAAACCCTTCAAAAACCTATGAAAAACCACCAAAGGTATATCCAAACAAACACGTGCAATATGGGCATTATTTTCTCTGAAATACTTTTCAAAAATGGAGGTATTATAAGTCCCATACATCCATAATATTTAGGATGAGGCTCTGATAATATCTTGCTTGTTTAGCAACTTTTCTGGTTCCTCAAATCCCCAAATTTCAAACTTTTTTACTAGTTCAGCAGGAGAATAAATGTATTCTGAGATGTGTTTTTAAATGAAAACTAGAAAGATATTGATAGGTAACTAATACCCAAGAAACTGCGAGAGAGAAGGAAAACATTCTTTAAGTAGCTGTGTTATGTGGCAGACTGGATGGGAAGCGTGTTTGGGGAAAAATGGATGTGTGTATGTGCACCGCTGAGTCTCTTTGCTATCCATCTGAAACTATCACAAGTTACACTCCAATAAAAAATAAAAAGTTAAAAAAACAGTTACAGTAACTGTGAAGTTGTTTTTTTAGAGACGTACTGACCCAAAAGGAATTCTCTAAAGGTCAAAGGTTTAGTAGGCAGAACATGTTTTCCGTGATCAGTGCACACGACTTTGCAGGTGTCCCAAAGGGCACACTGGGCTAGTGCATCTAATCACAGTGAAGCCTCTTCTTAAACCGCTGCTCATGCATTTCTGACTCAAGTCGACACCTGCTAACTGAGGACATAGGAAAACTATTCACATAAAATACTCTTTCTTGCAGAAATCCCACATACATCTCAGTGCTACCAGCTAGCACCTGTCTATTTAGTATAAAGTCTGAAGTTTGTTTTATCCCCATTTTATGCACGAGGAAGTCAAGTCAGGAAAAGGCTAAATTGTATCAGTGAGGCCAGAGTAAGCCAGTGACCACAACTTAAAAGACAAAACCAAAAATAAAATCCCATTCTAGTTTAGAACCATCTCACCATTTCTATCTATCCTTTCATCTGTTCTGTCCATTCTGTTGCCTCCAATCCTATCCTCCTGGACCCATCCCAGGACCCATCCCAGCTGTTCACGTCACCCATCACCATCCTTCCCCTCAGCATCCCACACCTGTACCGAGCACTGCATCAGGCACAATGATGGGGACACAGGAGGGTAGTACCTAGAGAGCTTGTACTTTTAACACAAGATAGGCAAGATCATTTGCACCAAGGACAAATGATTTTTTGAAGACTTCCAGTGAAGATGTGTTGCCCAAAATCACACTTAATAGGTTTAAAAAATTTAAGTATGAACAACAGATCATCTCAATTCTTTCACTACAGCTTACATATGCAGGACAAGTTTTAAAAACACAGTAAACCTCATCACCTGGCTAACTCAGTTGGTACAGCCTAAGACTTTAAAATGCAGTAAGCTCTGCTATTTGTTCTACCTATACCATCACATTTTAAAGTTTATTTTCACATGTCAAAGGAGAAGATATATAGTCATACAGAATTGATATCTAGAACTATCTAGCATGGTTTAATAATGCAAGTTTAAGATACACAAATGTGGAGAGGCACATATTATCTATTTGTAATCATTTTTAAATGAATCAAAAGCTGAGACATCTAGATTTTAATATCGTGTAAGGAAAACAAAACACATTTCGTTCAACTATGAATCCTTTGATGACTAAGCAGCTCATGAATATGTCTCAACAACAGTGAAAAAAGCAGCAAACACTAGAAACGCATAGAAGCCATCATATAGCGGACGTGTGGAGATCTCCATGTGAAGTAACATCACACCTACCGTAGTGTCGTTGCTGGTAACATAAACCAGGACATCAGAGGAGTTCCTGCCATTGATATATCGGTAGCAGTTCCAAACACAGCTAATCAGGTAACCCTGCAAAAAAGTAGTCATTATTAGGACCTTAATCTTCAAACTTCAGATAATTGAATATATCGCCACAGATAAAGCCATATTGCAAAGTGTTTATTTACATAAACTTTAAACACACATTAACTCTACTAAGCCAAAAAGCCTTTAAAATGATGAATTATGGGTGCAGTAACTTTCTGGCCAAAGGGGACACTGCAGCCTTATTCTATCACACCACGCAGAAGGTGATGGGGAGGAGTGGGCTGAAAGCAGGAGAAAATTTCCAGGAAAAAGGCATGACAGGAGCATCCTCTACAAATATTTATTGCCCCTCAGAGTTAGAGAACCACCAATTCATTAGCCAAGTCTCACCACATTTTAACTCTGGATCATTGGGAGTTTTACTCTGCATCATTATATATAATTTTATTATACAAGTCAACTTAAAAAAAAAAGAGGTTCACAGCATGTCAATCTGCTTCATGGTCAATAAAATCCACTAAAACATTTCCATTTTCATAATGAAATATCCAAAGAGGATAATTAAAATTCAGGTTCAGAATAAAGACATACTAGAAATAAAGCAAGAGCTCATGGGAAAGGTTTAAAATATGAACTCTTTGCACTTTCATTCCCATCATGTGTAATTAGATTAAAATGAAATGATTTTAAAGGCCCTTTCTAGCTTTGAAATTCTTTGATTAAAAGACGTTTAAAGATATGGAGAAAATGGAGCCCTCCTACATTGCTGTTGAGAATGTAAAATGGTGCTATGTGGAAAACAGCCTGGAAGTTTCTCAAAAGTTTAATAGTTACCGCGTGACCTGGAGAGTCCACTCTGAGGTATATACCCCAGAGAAATGAAGACCTTATGTCCACACAAAAGCTTGCATTATCCATAATATCAAGAGCAAAACAATCCAAGTATCTGTCAAGACTGGACAAACAAAATATTCCATTGTATGATGTTTAAACAATGGAATATTATTCAGCAAGAGAGAAACTTCTGATACACGCTACGGCATGGATGAACCTTGGAAAGGTCAAAGAAGCCAGTCACAAAGGATCACGTATTTTACGATTCCATTTACATGAAATGTCCAGACTAGACAAACCCACAGAGACACAAAGCAGATTAGTGGTTACCAGGAACAGGGGATGGGGGTGAGGGAAAACATCAAGTGGTAACAATGTTCTAAAATTACACTGTTTAACCACTGAGCTGTGTTTATACAACTCTGTGAATATATTGAAAACCACTGGATTGTACATTTAAATGGGAGAACTTTATGAGATATATATATATATATATATGAGAACATGATATGTGAATTGTATCTCAACAAAGTTGCTTTACAAAGAAGACATTTAAAGACAAATGGGGTATGTGTCAACACTTTTCAGCAGAGTAAAGTAAAGGTTCTGTTGTGTACTCAGAAAGCTGTCTGAAGCTGCATTTGTACTTGGGGGTTATTATTTCCTACAGTTAAACTTTCTGTGATAATGTAAAGATGAAAATGTTATTTATTGTGTAATGCTATTTTAGTAAAATGTCTTCTGAATGGCAATAATCTGAAACCAGAGAACAATGGGAAAGAGACGGAAAGGGTATTTTCCTTGAACGTTGTACACAGTATGTTCGATTTACACGGGATTTTCAGTTAACCCAACAATGTTCTTACTTCTCCATAAAACAAAAACCCTAGACTCAGTGAGCATTTTAATACAAATAAAATAGGAATGCTTGAACATTTTCTGTTGTGTCCTGTGCAAGAAGATGTCCACTATTTCAGCATTGAACAGAAGGTTCTTTGTAAGGCAAGAACTCTTTCTGACATGAGGCCTCCAAAATGATGAACCTCCAACTGAAGGTTAAACCTGGAGGGGAAGTACCCGGTGTCCAAGGCCTCACAAGTCCAGTCTGCACTCTTGAGAGCCCCTTGCAACACTCGGAACACACAAACACTCCCACAGGAGAAAAACTTGGCCTGATGTCTCTAAAACCCCAACAACTTACTTTAGTAAACTTACTTCCATTTGACACTTCTGTAATCTCAATTAAAGAATTAAATATTTGGGGTGCAGTGGATAAGAATCTGCCCACCAGTGCAGGGGACACAGGCTTGATCCATGGTCCGGCAAGATTTCACATGCCGCAGAGCAACTAAGCCCGTGTACCACAAGCACTGGGCCCACGATCTAGGGCCCACAGGCTGCAGCTACTGAGCCCGCCAGCTGTGACTGCTGAAGCCTGTGCTGAGAACCTGTGCTTCGCAACAAGGGAAGCCACCGCAGTGATGAGAACGGCATGGCAGCGAAGAGGAGCCCCCGCTCACCGAAACCAGAGAAAGCCTGGGCAAAGCAGGAAGACCCGGCACAGTCAAGAGTTAACAAAAAAATTAAAATGTTAAAAAAAAAAAGAAATATTTGGTCTATTTTCCAAATGAACTTGCACTGACAGGATTAAGTACACCCGTCGTGTATTTGGAGAGCTAGGTGGTAAGCGTTCTTACTTGCCAACCAAGGACAAAGTTAAACTGACACAAGTCCTGTTTGGGCTCCCAGGGACCACTAGCAATAAAACTTACTGAGGAGTTTAACAGTGAATTCAGGTTGTGAGAGGCAAACCGATGTGTGAAGGCACAAAACGTACATGTATTCACATTTGCTTTTTAACAATTACTGAGTCTCCGCAAGGAAGAGGAAAAATGAAGGTAGGATCTGTGTTCTCAAGGAAACGCAATCTGGTTAGTAGAGAACAGATAAATACATAGTTATTAAGTATTATAATTATTATGTGTAACACATTACTCACAGGTTGGAGACGGCGCTGTGAACAATTTGTAAGAAGCCTTTGATCAGATCATTATGATTTGCAACTGATAATAGCAGGACACCTACAGCAGCACCTAAGATGTGGCCTGGCACACGGGGGCTTTACCGGATGGGTAAACGAGTGACGCGCCTTCCTACCGTTGGCTCATTTGACGTCACTGTCACCCTACAGAATGTTTTCATAGCTACTACTGCTGTGAAGTGAAGGAAGAAACCGAGGCCCTGGTCACACCACTAGATACAGCAGTGACTGAAGCTAAGTCTAGGTCCTCTGACTCAAAATCTCAAGTAAGCATTTCCAATAAAAATGTAAATGGCTACACAATTAAAATGCATTTTTAAAGAGCAGTTTCTGGGCAATGGCACAGGGTAGCTTGGTCAGATTAACCTTCTTGCAGGTAAAAATGAGAAAATCTGGAATTAACAGACACAGAGTCTATAGGAAGGCATGGCTGAAGGGCTTCAATCAGGCAGAAGCTAAAGAGGAATCTAGCCTTCAGTGACAAAGCTCAAGGGGTGGGATCTGACAGTCCGAAGCCTGTGCCAGGGGTGGTCTGGGGCTGACTGAGCAGTCAAGAATTTGGGGTGTGGGGGCAGGAGCTGCAGGGGCGGTAAGCCTCAACATCTGTCTATAAAACTCACCCAAATCCTCACCACTAAACCATATGTGCAATATCAAAAAATGCAGAGTGTGCTTTATGGAAAGAAAATGCAGACCTAAGTGACTTTCAATGAATCATTTTCTTTCTACTCCTCTTCAACAAATTGCTATGACTCTTCTCCCGAAACGCAGCTTATTCAAGCTCATTGAGGCTTGATTTTTAAAGAAACGGGTAACTTTATGCCTAAATAAAGACAATGAAAAATACTCAGAATTAGAAGTTCAAAGTCTAACCTGAGAATTTTCTACTTAGGAGCGCACAAGTTCCAATGATTATGATGTTTTTATTACCAGATTTACAAAGACGAGAAAGTTAGAGGGCACTCAGTTGCTGAAGGTGAGGGAAATGTGGCTGAATGGAGTGTTAAGTCATTCAACTTTAGGGGAGGCCAATCTGACAACCTACAGAAAACCTTCAAATTATGCACATCCTTCTAATTTCAAGAAATATATCTTGAGGAAATAAATGGGTAAGTATACAAAAGATACATTTAATTTAATATATTCATTGCAGTACTATTTAGAAGCAAAAAAGTAGAAACTATCTCAATGTCCAAAAACGACTAATTTATAAAACTGCTAAGTTTACCCAATACATTGTTACAGAATAATGTTCAAAGTTTATTACGTTTTAAAAAACAAATGACCGAAAACCACAAAATCCTGTAAAGCAATTACCCTTCAGCTAAAAAAAAATAAGTTAAATATGGAAAAAAATATTTTTTAAAAAATCAAATTACAAAGGGATGTGTACTGAGACATAGTAATGGATGCTACGGTACATAATACACACTGCACAAATGCACAACATTAATTTATTCACATCCAAACAGATTTTAGAATAACCTTGAGTTGGCCTGTGTTAAGGTTGGTTAGTGTTTATTTCTGTCATACAGATAAGAGAAGGAACAAAGCTGTTAGGAATTCAGAAAGCAGTTCAGAAATCTAAAGCAAGATAATAAATAGACAGAAATTTGCTTACTTCTGTGCCATTCACGAATACATTCAATAATATTTAGACCATAAGTAAAATTTTCACACTTACCTTAAAAGCCAAGATAACGCTGATAAACAGAAGAATAATGAGGACCAAACAGGTAGGATTCACTGACATGATATCATCTTTGTAAGGAAAATCAGGAGGCTGCAAAAGAGAAGAGTCTTATTGGCAAATCTCATTAATTATCGAGCGTAGCAAGAAAGACCCAGCACAATAAAAAATAAATAACTTTTAAAAATAAAAACTAAAGTAAAATACTGCCTTCTTTATATAGAGCATTTTTGCTGATGCTACTTCTCAAAGAGCAGAATCTTGTATTAATAGGTATTTATAGCATTGGTGGGACCAATTGGTGGAATTGGTGGGATCACTGGTGGAATGGCAACCCACTCCAGTATTCTTGCCTGGAAAATCCCAAGGATGGAGGAGCCTGGTAGGCTACAGTCCATGGGGTCGCAAAGAGTCAGACACAACTGAGCAACTTCACTTTCACTTTCATAGCATTTTTAAAAAATCAAAACTACTATATACAGAATGGATAGACAAGGTCCTACTGTATAGCACAGGGGACTATATTCAATATCCTGTGATACTGTTAATAGGAAACTATTCTTTTGTGATACTGGATATAGGAAAATATTCTTTTCCTATAATGGAAAAGAATATTTAAAAAAAGAACTCTGTATGTGTATAACTGAGTCACTGTGCTGAATAGCAGATTGGCACATTGTAAATCAAGTATACTTCAATAAAAAAATTTTTTTTAGTAACAAGAATGTATATCTATGTGTAACAATTACTTCGCTGTACACAGAAATTAACACTGTAAATTACCATTATAAATCAACTAAACTTGAATTAAAAAAAAAAAAGTCCTACCATCTGACCAAACTGATTAACTACCAGGGCAAAGGAAACCCTTTTAAGAGGATTGAAATCTGCTACTATATATAGTTCCTGGGAATGACAGGACATCACCATAAACCATGTGCTCAGCACAGGTCAACGCTCTCATGGTAATCGGCTTAGACAATGTATGTCGAAGGCAGCTCCGTGTGTGGTCACCCTTCCTCTCTCCCCATCACCCAAGACTATGTGTTTGGATCCCACTTTAGCAGTAATATGAGACTTAACGAAGGAGAAAACCCGTGACTCATGTGGCTGGCCCTCTCCAGGATGACCCTCACCCAATGGTTTTCAGAGTCCCCTTCCATTGTGGCAAAATACCTAAGAAATAAAATCTAAGTCGTTCCTTGTGATCAGCTCATCAAACAGGCCCTTGCCTCTTGGAACCTGAAAGGGCTGTCTGTAGTACTGATCTCAAAGGGTTAAGAAGAAAACAAATGGATGTTACTTACAAGACCAACATGAAATCTTACTGTTTCCAGAAACACTGGGTGGGGGGCCGGGGGGCAAACAGGGATTAAAGTGGGCGAGACCCTTTCCACAAAGATCTTTTACACTCTTTATGCCAGAAAAGTGAACGTGGTTTCTATATCCAGTTAAGATCTATTAAAAACACACGCACAGCTTATTGATCTGTGTTTTACAAGGCTTCACATGAAAAGAGCAGGCACTGGGACTTCTCTCCATCAGCCTTTTCAGACAAGTCTCCCCAGACTCACTATATCTCAACTTGTCAACAAGAGCCGCAGTATCAGGGCCAGTCTGACGTCCGCTTTCACTGCCGTCTGCTGCTCAGGCACTGTGATAACCTGAAGGCCTCGCTCCTTCCACCCAGACGGATCTTCAAGTAGGACATTCAGAAGATACCTACTTGTATAATTTGGTTTATACTAACAAACAAGAAGTAGATAGCGATTTTTTAAACTGATACTAGCATCACTGCCAGCGTCACTAACATGATCATTTTACAAGTGGGCACAGAGTGACTGAACGATGCGCGTGTGACAGGAAGTCTAGGTAGCATCACGAGTGCTCTAAATGCCTGCCTGCACGTCAGCCTTCCTCCTCCTTATAAACCTCACAGCAGTCAGACTATAGTCGTGACTCGCCTCTACTGCACAATACCCTTCCCCAACCCCTCACATGACAGGCTACGTGACGACCCTGTTTCCTCCACAATTCCCGGGTGACATTAGGAGCTCAGTGCCAGATTATCATTACAAAGTCAAGCCCAAGTCCTTAAAGACAGAGGCAGGTTTACAACCTGCTGGTCACGTATAAACTCCTCACGCAGAAACATTTAGCTATTATTACAAGAAATGATACGTTAAGTTAGCTCATGGGAAAACACCAAAATTTCCTTGACACTACACTCTATGAAAACATAGACCTGTTTTCTAAGAAGCAAAAAGAAGCTATCTCCTACAGCAATGACCACCTGATACTTCAAAGGGACAAAACTCTAGAGGCTTTTCATACGTGATCCGGGCAGGCCCCTGAAAGGTCAGGAACTCCTGTTGCCACACTTCCAGCCTGCCTCCATCCCCTCCACGTCTCTCTTTCCACTGACCTTCTTGACCTCTGTTACCACATCAAACCCCCAGTCTGTGTCTTCATCCCAGGAAACAACCTGCTGCTTCTCCCATGCTCAGAAACTACTACTACAACCTCCAAAGACTGAACATTCTCTCCATTTAAAACATTCTTTGATTTTGAAGAAATTAAATTTTCATAAACATTCATAATTCAAACACAACGATTTAAAGACGTGAAGTCATGGATGTATCCTAACCTCACACCCTCCAAGAGCTCCTTAATAGCAAGCCACCCATATTCACTAATAAGGTCACAAAGGACATTTAATAGAAAACCAAACCCCAAAAGAAGCTGGAGGAAGGGGGGTATGGGGAGGGGAGGGAGGCTGAGGGACAAAATAAAAAAGCTGGAGGAAGAAAGAGGTTCTACAGTCAAATAAGTGTGAGAACCAGTGTATATCAAGTTTCCCACTTTCCATACACAGCAGAGGCAAAAAGCTACCCTCTGCTGATAACTCAATAAATTGCATTTTACAAAAATTAGACAATTAAAAAAAAAAAAAATTAGACAATTAGTAAGCAGCTTGTAAATTAGATAGGAACCTCCAACACCATCATCACCACTGATCTACCTCAGGGAGTTAAGTTTTCCCAAAAAGAATTCTAAGAAATTCAAAACCTTTATTCAAAGATCTCTAATCTCAGATGCAAGTTAAAAATTCACAAATTATTATCTGTCTGTTTTTCTCTACTTCCTTTATATCCCTATCTTGACCAAAGATAGGGATGTCTCTTTCATGTCACGAAGAGACATCGCAATTTTGAAGGTCACGTACCAGTTGTCGTATGTATTCCTGGATGGAGTTTGGATAAACAAGTATGGTGACCGCAACCAAGGTGTTCAGGGCAAAATCGAAGATCTGGTAGCAGAAGAATGGGATGATCCAGGCCGCGTGTTGCTGAACAGAAGAGAAAAGCGTGTGTTAATATGCTTGGTATTACAAAACATTATTTTTTTTTATTTTTTATTTTTTACAAAACATTATTTTAATTCAGAGAAATCTTAATATGAAGGGAAATGGAGAAGCAGAAATACATTAAAGAGGGTCATGATGGCAACTTGGTAAACCACACAAAAGCAATCCACCACAAGTCTCCAGTGAACGTTTCTGAGACCGTAACACTGGTTTTCCATGTAACATTAACAAGAGATTTAAACTTCCAAAGATTCCTACAGGAAACTGGGAATAATCATAACTTACTTCTTACAGACAGCAGCACAGATTACACGTGTAAGAGATGGAGGAAAAGGCCCAGGACCTTGTTTCCAAGCTGCTTACCTTGTACGCCCCGTACGTGGCCATGGCACAGATGAGGATCATGAGAACAGAAATCGCGATGGCAATGCACATGTCTGCCAAAAGTTTTTTAAGAAAGAAAATCAGTTGTAGCTCCACTGTGTAACACTTTTTAGTCATTCTTCAAAGGCATTTTGTTTATAAACCAATTATAGACAAGAACTTTATACTAAGTATATCACCAGCATTCCTTTGGAATTTGAGAAGATGGTAATGGAAGCAAAGTGCCTGAAAGATGTTCTCCTTAAATCATATTTATATGTCTATATAAAATACCTGTGTCGGTTGCTCAGTGGTGTTCGACTCTACTTATAGATATATTTAATAGATATATTAAATCTATTTAACATATTTAATAGATATCATATATATATGTACTTAACAGATCTTAACTATATCTATATCTATATTAAATATATATATAAACATATCTATACATTAAACAGTTTGGTCTTCTGGGCCACTGAATTATATATATAAAAACTGAGGTATTCTTTTAACAAATAGGTATCTAACTTGTATTTCATAATCTCACGTGTCTCGGACCCCTATTAAAACTTTCCACAGGCTTCCTATCTCACTTAAAAATCTCAATTTCTTATCAAGGCCGGTATGTCTGTGTTTAGCCTAGACGCTGCCGACCTCTCATCTCCTCCCACGTTGTTCTGCTCACCCTAATCCAGCCCTATCACTGAGTTCACTGAACACAACAGAATCATCCCACTTCAGGGCCTCACACTTGCCCTCTAATGTCTGTCATATTTTCACCTGACCAGCTTTTGCCGTTTTAATCATTCAGGTCTTGGCTCAACACCTCCAGGAGATCCTCCCTGGTCATCCTGGCTAATGTGGCCTCCCAGTCGTGCCCACATGATTGCTGTATTTTCTTAATAGAACACATCACTATTGTCTTATATTTGGTGCTTATGGACTGTCTGTCTTCCTCTGCTAGAGGAACCTTCCTGAAAATGAGTTTCTATGTCTCGTTCACTACTGCGTGGAGAAGGTGACATGCCACACGTGGGCACTGAGCCCTTGGACTGCAGTCAGTCTAAAATGAGATGTGTTGTAAGACTGACATGTCCTCCAGATCTCAAGGCCTTAGTATAAAAAAATTAAACTATCTCATCGATCATTTTTATCCTGATGACAAGCTGCAGTAATATTAGGGATATTCCGAGTTAAATATATTATTAAAGGCAATCACCTATTTGAGTTACCTTTTTAAATGAGGCTACTAAGAAATTCAAAATGACTTACGTGCTTGCACTGTATTTCTGCTGAACACTGCAACTCTAGTATAAAGCCTATATCCCAGTAGGCACAAACTGAAGACTTCCTCAAGAGGTCGTGTCACCGTATTTTTTAAGAGATTCTGATAAGAAGTACAATAAGGCTGGATTTGTGAAGGTAGCATGTAGGGTTATCATCAGGCTAAGAGAATACAAAAAACCCTCGCAGTAAAGTTATCTGTATAGTGCTGTCAGTTTCCAAGGCATTTTCACAGCTATCTCACTGAGTCTTCCTAACTCTAAGGTAGATGTTACTGTGCCCAATGAAGAGATTATGAAACCAGGGTTCCGAGGTTACATAACTTGCTGAGATGGCATCTGCATCAAAAGGCTAAACTATGACTAATCCTGCTCTTATGATTTCAAATCTCTGACTCTACGATTCTGTTTCTTAAGCTTTAAATACTAACCAAATGAACCAATTTAGGCTGCCACTTCCTACAGATATTTCTCCAAAGCAAAGCATTCTAGTTTTAGAACCACCTGCTCTGTACCCTCAGCTTCAGAGATGAGAGGTTATTTCAAGTGGGAGGTTTACAAACAGAAGTACAAGGTCAAAGTACTTTCTGTGAGAGAATGCAGATAAATCAGGACTTCCCTGGCAGTCCAGCGGACTCTGCACTCCCAACGCAGGGTGGGGGCAGGTTCATTCCCTCATTAGGGAACTAGATCCCACACGCACCAAGGCCCAGCCAAAAAAAGTGAAAAAAAAAAAAAAAAAACCAAAAAAAAAGACAGATACATAGGGTTTCTCTGGTGGCTCACATGGTATAAAGAATCTGCAATGTGGGAGACCCAGGTTCAATCCCTGGGTCGGGAAGATCCCCTGGAGAAGAGAATGGCAACCCATGCCAGGATTCTTGCCTGGAGAATTCCATGGACAGAGGAGTCTGGCGGGCTATAGTCCATGAACGGGTTGCAAAGAGTCGGACTCGACTGAGTGACTAACACAGACACAGATTTAATGCAATAAATTTATAATAAAGCTGATGACTTTTATTATGAATAGAGTAAAAATTTGATTCTCAAAAAAAAAATTTTATAAGAGAATCAAAAGATGACGGGACTTCCCTGGTGGTCCAGTGGTTAAGAATCCGCCTACCAACGCAGGGGACACAGGTTCGATCCCTGGTCCCAGAAGATTCCACATGCCATGGAGCGACTAAGCCCCTGCGCCACAACTACTGAGGCCACGCGCCCTGGAGCCCATGCTCTGCAACAAGGGCGGCCACCGCGGTGACAAGCCCGCACACCACAACAGGAGTAGCCTCGCTCTGCAACGGGAGAGAGCCTGCAGGCAGCCTCGGAGACCCAACACAGCCAGATAAATAAACTGATTAACTAAAAAAAAAATGATGATGAATGCTCGTCAGTACTTAGGGAGTATGATTTCCTTTAGGATACACATGTATTTATAATTTACTTTATAACTTTAATGTTAAATGACCTCACCTTCCCCTGTTATGTGGGAAGAGGTACCAACAGGGCATTTCATGTAAGCCTCATAGTCTTCTTGCAGGGCAAGTAACCTGCCCAAGACTGCCCGGCTAGCAAGTGGTGGATGAGATACTCTAGCCAAGAAAAGTCTGCCTCCAGAAGCAATGCTCTTCTGCGCTACCCAGCTGTGAAGGACATAGAGCAAATACAGTGGTGGAGGTCAGAGTCCTGGGATTCCACAGAGCCTCCCTAAGAGGAGCTGGACATCCTTTATTACATGCAAAGCCTGTTAGAACCTGTGGCAATCTCTCAAAACTTGAACTCAGGCAGAAGTTCACTATTTTGTTTGTCTTACTTTGATGGTTTTAAAATTCTGTACAAGTATCTTCTATAATGAGAAAAATTAATTTTATAAAAGCCAACCCATTGTGGGATACTCTTTGACTCCCTCATAGATCTTAAAAGAAAGAGAGATAGATAAACAAGCAAACTCAAGGCTTTATTAAAAAAAAAAAAATCAATGACCTTTATATTAACATAATTTATATAAGGTTATAATAGGTTATAATACAATTTATATGTTATCTCTTATGTTAATATTAGACATATCAATGTTAATATAGAAAAATTAAAATCTTGAGTATTTTTATGTCCTATTCTGTCTAAAAAGAAAACCACTCCAGAACTAAATCTCACATAATCATTAAAAAATTCTTTTAATTTCCATCTTTCTCAAAAATATAAAACTCAGGAGAAATTTAAAAGGCATAAATAAAATTATCCTATACCACCTAGGTGGTATCCTATCACCACTCACAATGAGATAACAGAAATATGTTAATTTGAGATAAGGAAATTTTCAAAATTCTATTCCTATAAGTAACTATACCAACCACACTGAACAGAATGAATAAATTACAAGCATATGAAACAACTTAGGTAGGATCAAAGTGTAAGTCAAATAAAAACACAGAGCAGATAAGATAAAACGGGCTTGCATCTCCTAGCAATCTAGAGAAGTCAACTCCTCTGAAACAAGGGTGTAGCATTACCGTGGCAAATACAAGAGTTACTCTGAAGAATGAAAATTCATTCTTTTTGTAATTATGTCAACAGGCAAGTGAGGAACTGCTTCTAATAGGGATTTTTACAACCAGTAAACTATGGGTCAGTGACAGAAATATCCTTCACTCATTCTGTGCACGGTACGCTAACCAGTCAGATCACACTGCCTGCAAGTTGTTTCCTACATTAAATTCCTGGCTTAATGATGCAGTTCTCATTTGAAAAGGTTCAGAAGAAAAGCTACACCACAGGCCACAAAAAGCATAATTAGAAAACATTTCCTGACACACAGCCAATCACTGAAAACAGAAAAGGAAATGCCTTTGTTAAAGTTAACCTAGTTCTTATTCTACTCTCCCTTTATGTTTCTTGGATTTGTTTTCTTTCCACAAAACTGGTAGCTAGGTAGATAACTACCTGATTTACACTTGTATTCTTACCTGCGTTCTTATAGTTCACTTTTCTCTAATTTTTGGCCACATTTTTGGCTTCTGGAAACAATATTTGAGGTATATTTTCACAATTAAGTCTAGAAGAGAACTCTTTTCAGATGTATTCACAGAAATAATATGAGCCTACTGAGAGCAAGATACAAAGCTCCCCCTCGCCCCCTACACACACGCACACGTGCACACACACAAAAAGCAAAGTCCTCATCCAGTTCTCTGCTCCCCGCAGGCAGACTCATATGGGCCATCAGCAATGGGCCTGCATTACCCTTTGGCATCAGAGAGAATAAGAGGCTGCCCACTGCTGTGAGGCGGCCTCGGGTTGGCCCTGAACCAAAGATAGCTCTGTGCTCCCTAGAAAGAGGTCAAGGCTCCTTCATATCTAGGGACAGTTAACATCTGGCCTTGATCAAGCAAATTACGTCACCACCCCTAGTGGTCTTCTTAGACCTACATCTCTGTAAAAAGATCTTGAAAATAAATATTCACTGAATTACCTTTTTAGAAAAATAAGATGGCTAACAAGGTGTAGAATACACAGCCTTTTGAGCCACGTGATTTAAAGGATAAAAAGATGAAAAGGATGGAAGGGAAGGAGGGTAGATGGATAAAACTAAAGGGCCAGGATGGCTCCTATGGCTCCACTGCCTCTGCTGTTGCATTTGTATGTCTATTTCCTCAAAACATGGGGATGTTGTGCACCAGTGGACTGAGTGCCCAGCTGGTTTGGGGGTGTGTTAATAGACAGCAAGTAGGCAACCTGAGCCTTTTCCAATGTGGTGCCAAGAGCCACAGGAAAGGCCCCAGCTGACCTTTTTTTTCCTTCTATTTCTTAGCTATCGTCAAAACTTTCAAACACACACAGTATACAGAGAGTGGTATAATGAACCCTCAGCACCCATTTGGTTTGGATGGTTTTATCTATGATCACTTCACTTCGGTCCATTCTACCACTGGGAACAACTGGATTGCTTCCAGTTTTGGGTTATTATGAACAAAAAGCCTATGGCCATCTTTATACATGGCTTATGAGGGACACAAGCATTCTTTTCCGCAGGCTGCGTACCGAGGGATGAAACTGCTGGGTCATGGGGTGGGTGCACATCTAGCTTTAGTTTTCCCAAGTGGTAGATCACACTCCCAGCTGCGGCTTGAGAATTTCGGTGGCTCCACAGCCATCGGGGTACTGTCAGTTTTGTCCAGGCTGCCACTCTGAAGGGGCGTCATGAGTCACTACTGGGCTTGTAATTTCCAGCTCTTTTATATCCAGTAATGTGAAGACTATTTTCATGTTTCTTAGTCATATGAATACCTTCCTTTGTGAAGTATCCGTTTTTCTCTTTCTTGATTTCACACAGAACAATTTAAAGACCACCCTTTCTTCAACAAATGTTATCTTAAAAGAGATGTCTATATATGGTAAACAAATTCTTATTATTCAAATGGTCATTTCCACAGAAACAAATTTCTTATTATTTTAATGGTCACACATTACTGGCCCAATGAATAAGTTCTGGACTTCCCTGTAGCTCAAATGATAAAGAATCTGCCTGCGATGCAGGAGATCCATGTTTGATCCCTGGGTTGGGAAGAGCCTCTGGAGAAGGGAATGGCCATCCACGCCAGTATTCTTGCTTGGGAGACTCCCAGAGACAGAGAAGCCTGGAGGGCTACAGTTTGTGGGGTCACAAAAAGTCAGACATGACTGAGCAATTAACACACACACTCAAGTTAAGTTTGGCTTGAAAGATAACTTTGCTGCAAAATGAATCAGATATTGACTGGGATAATCTGCTACTTGGCATTATGTTTGGCTCTGAAACCTCCTGTTACAGTTTCTTGCCAGTCCACTAATATTTCACAAATAAAAACATGAAATCTGTTTATCTGAATTTTACCTGCTTCTGCTTCCTCCCTAATGTCCTTTTTCTGTTCCAGAATCTAATCCAGGGTCTCATACTGCATGTAGCTGGATCTCCTGTTTCTTTAAATCTATGACAGTTTTCTAGTCTTTCCTACGGTATTCCATTTTTTTTTAACCATATAAATATGTTTATAAGTTGTAAATGTATTACAAGTTTTTGTATGTAAACCATGTAAAAATACAGATGTTCAAGAGCTAGTTGTTTTTAAAAAGAGAAATCTTGATTTTCTTTCCTTTATCCCAGTGGATTCTCCTATATCCTCCATTTCAATGTAAATCATGGGGATCTCACCATCTTGTGAGATACACTCCTGTTCTGTCCTGGATAAAATCTTGAGATGGCTACCGCCATTCCAAAAGGCAACAATGTCAAATTGCTATTCTGCATACCATAATTTTCAAGCACAATTCAGAGCAATTGACCGTACCCATTTCAAGGACTATTTAGTTCTATACTCGTGTATGTTAAATATAGAAAGGGTTGTCAGCCACGATGACCTTGGACCTACAAACATTTTTTTAAAATAACTTTACTTATTCCTCTATTTGTGGCTGTGCCGAGTCTCTGCTGCTGCTCGGGCTCTGCGCTAGCTGCGGTGGGCCAGGGGCTACTCTCCAGCGGCAGTGCGTGCGTCTCACTGCCACGGCCTCTCTCGTTGCAGAGCAAGGCTCAGCAGCTCCGGCACACAGGCTTAGTTGATCCACAGCACACGAGATCTTGCCAGTTCAGGGATCGAACCCACGTCTCCTGCATTGGCAGGTGGATTCCTTATCACTGAGCCGCCAGGAAGTCCCCAACAAACTTCTTTTTAAAAAGAGATCAAAACATATGAAAAAGGAAATATAAGAGGAAAGCAGTTAAGAAAAAGAGTCACTCAAGTGAATGAACATTTATCCTTCTGTATCTTTTCAACCATGTGATGTAAAAAGATCACTAGATTGTCCTAGAAGTAATTATAAACCATTTCTTTCAAAGATATGAAACTGCAAATGCACTGAAACTAGTATCCAGGTTATTACAAAGTAATTACTGTTATAAAGCTTTGAGTACCAGCAAGCCTTTGAAGTCAGCTAAATTAAGCCAATACTGTTAGGCAGTCACTACTCAGCTTAATCTTGGGCAATCAGAACAAGGCAGGCAGTGTTACTACTTGATTCAGATACAACCGTAGCAGTATCATTTAAAGTTTCTTCTTCTAACCTCAATTACTTAGAAAAGGAATCCTAGTGCTCGCTTCGGCAGCACATATACTAGAAAAGGAATCCTACTACTGGAAATAGTGAAAGATAAATTACTTCTAAATGTCAATCAAATATTACATTTATAGCTTGCATGGCCTTTTAACTCAAGGGAAGGAGGGCAAAGAGATATTAATTTAATATTAATGGAACTCATTATCCTTTCTGGGGGAATTCACCAGAGTAACAGGATTGTCCAGAATAGAGAGAATGAGCAATTGCTACAGCAGAAGTCACGTCTGTCTGACAGGTCCCGCCCCCAGGATGATTTAACACCCTGACTCCTTGGTCTCTACTCTGAAGCTCAGAGGTGGGAGAGGATGGCTATAAAGTATCTCCTGGTTTCCCCTTTACTTCACTTCCAGCCCTTCTCAGGCTGCTCCCCCTGATTTCTAATATCAGGGCTCCTACATGACCCAATCCTGCACTTTTTTCTCTTTACTATCTCCCTAACATAAATGTCTTTTTGAAACTTACATTCTCAAATTTACCCCTTCCCAGACATCTGGGTAATAGATTCACATACCCAACTACCCTTTTAATCTCTCCACTTTGCTATATCTAAGTAAAGAACAGCCTATAAACCAGTGAAATATATTGAGTGCTTATTATGGCCCAGATCCCATTTGAGGCATTTTTCATACACTAACTCAGCAACCAGAACAATATGAGGAGGCAGATACTACAATCATCCCTATATTCAGAGGGGGAAACTAAGTCACACAAACATCAGTAACTAGCCCAATGTTAGCCCATTTCACACACAGCAGGGTCAGGTTTCAAAGTATGGTCTGGCTTCAGAGCCACACTCCAAACAACTGTGCTAAGCCAATAAAATCAGTTGAGTTTTCTTGGCCAATGCCTTCATGAAATCAGTAGGTCTAATCCAAGGTAATGAACTGGTTTACTAGGCTTCTAAAAGTCATCTAGGAAGGAAATGAAGTTAGGCCAGTGATTGAGATGGACAAACTTGCTCATTTTGGAATGCTTACAATAGATGTGTTAAATAAGTCAAAATAAATAAATAATGATTTATTTAATCAGTCAAGTTTCCTGCAAGGTGTGTTCCCATTTCCAAACTCTCCCACTCCTGAAAAGATGCAGGTCATATACTCAAGATGGAAAGTAGGAGTCATTTTTGATTCCTCCCTTTCTCTCACTGCCCATAGCAGTAAGTTGTCGATCCCATCTTCAAACAGACCTTCTTTCCCCATCCCCAGTGTAGCCTGGATTGCAGAGAAACACCCCCAAACCAGTGTCCGGGCCCCTGTACTCACACACCCAGCCCCCTAATGCACCTCTACTCAGCAACAAAAGGATCTTCTGAAAACACACATCAGTTCATAACCACGAAATACTAAAACGACTTTCTCACTGAGAATAAATTCCACAAGTCTCACCATGTCTGCTGAAGGCTCTCAGTCCATCTCTTAACTGCACCTTCAGCCATCCTCCACCTTACTCACTTTGTTCCAGACACATTTTTTTTTAATGCATTTAAAGCTCTGCAAGGCCAGGGAAAATAAACTTGCATGACCTTTTGTCCGGGACCGTGCACAGCACTCTTCCTCTCAGTCAGCATGGACACAGCATGACTGTATAGTTAAAAAACATTCAGGCTTCCCTGATCTTGGGATGTGTGTGGGGAGGTGGGGGTGCGAGGGGGTACCTAGCCTCCTGTCTGCACACCCCACATCCACATCCCTGTGTGTATTTCTATTTATCTGGAAAAAGCAACAAAATAACCATCAGAAGCCTTTCTAGAATGGAGAAAGATCACTTTCTGAAGGAAAGGTAAATACTGAGAGATAAAGACACAATAAGATATGAAACTTCCTTCCTGACTCCCTCTCCCCCTCAAAGAGCCAGAAGGCCCAGGGTGTAAAAAGATTCACACAAAGCAAAATTTTAAAAAACAGGAAAGTTAACCTAAGAAGGGAAAAAAAGAAAGACAAGAGAGCTGATTGAGACTCCTGCCCTTAGAGGCAGACAGAACACACGCAGCACATAAATATTTGTCATCCTGATTTGTAACGACGGGAAGAGCATCTGTTCAAATGGACCCATGAATCAATATTTATAATTTAACAGGAAGAACTGGCAGCCGGATTCCCTGCCCTTGAAGATACCAAAATATCTACAATTGTCTGATGTACTTACTGGCATCATCCATGAACTCAAAGTCACCCCCGAGTTCAGAACTTGAAAAGTGGTAATGATCTGGATCAGCCAGGGCGCTCAACAGAATCAGCAGTACCACAGCATTGAGGATCTGCAAGAAGAAAAGAAAAAAACCTTAACGAACCCCAGTATATGGCCCTTACAACAGAAAATTAGAGGGACCACGTGGAGTTTAACGTCAACAGTTGCTGGACTTTCAACACAAAGCCCCAACCTCAGAGGTAGCAGAAAAACATTCCCAAGGCACAGACATGGCCAGTCCATTCATGCAGCCAAGGGCACATGGCCTAGTGTGCAGGCAACAGCTGGTTTCAGCTCACTGTTCCCTTGGCCGGGAACCCTGGAGCATTGCAGAAACACACAGAAGCCCTGAGGCCAGTGGCTGGGAAAAACTCTCCAGCTAGTCACGCACTCTTTTCAAGCAACCTCAAGTTTGTTCAAGTGACTAAACATTGTCCACGGGTTCAGACAACAAGAGTTATGAGTGCATCCAGGGAAGGGTGGCAGAGAATGAATGCAAAGCTATTTCGTGGAAGATCCTTAACTCCCGCAGTGGCACAGGCCAGTCTATCCCAGGCCCCGATTTCTGTTTTCCAGAAACTACTGAATACATTTCCCTCGGGTACTTCAAACCCAACCTGTCTTAAGCAGAAATCAGCTTCCTTAACATCGCTCACCTCTCATCCTCCTTTTCTGTTCTCTATCTTTAAAAACAGAATCACGGACTTCCCTGGTGGTCCAAGGGTAAGAATCCACCTGCCAACGCAGGAGACAGGGGTTCGACCCCTAGTCCGGGAAGATCTCGTATGCTTCGGAGCAACCAAGACTGTGTGCCCTAGAGCCTACGATTCACAAATAAGACAGTAGCCCATGCTCGCCGCAACTAGAGAGCCCGCGTGCAGCAATGAAGATCCAGCACAGACAGAAAAAAAATAAAAATAAAAAAATAAATATTAAAATGCAGAACTGCCATTAGTAATTGGAAGTGGAAAACATTCAGGCACTATGCTAGGTGCTTTATGTGGAGTTTCTCTCCTTAGTCCTCCAATAACATAACTGAAGTCGGTGCTAAATTATCTGTTTTGTAAATGAGAAAACTGACACTTAGGGGTTAAGAACGCTGCTGAAGATCAGGCAAATACACTGGAATTGAGATCCAAGAATTTCAATTTGAAAACCTAGCATCTTAAATTCTCTTCTTTTTACTCAAACCTTGATTATCTTTGGGCTTCCCATCCTCCTTATTCCTTACATCCCACCAACTGTGAGATTTTGCCCACTTCACTGCAGCTTTTCTAGCCTTCTCTTCCCAACTGCCCCACTGCATACACCGGACCAACACTGATGGGGCTGGAGGTGGGGCAGGTTTTAGAGCTTAGGTGAGGGTCCAGCAGGGATGTGTCATTTCGCCTTTTTTCTAAACTGAGAAACTTGTGATAGAGCTATGTTTCACGCTGGTCAAAACAGAGAAAAAAAGAGGAATAACCTTCATGCATAAAGAAAATTCTTCTACTAACAACAATAACTAAAGGCATTTCCTCCTGTAAAAACTGGGTTTCCTAGGCAGCACTAAAAGTTGGTAAAGAATCTGCCTGCCAACGCAGGAGATGCAAGAGATGAGGGTTCAATCCCTGGGTCGGGAAGATCCCCTGGAGAAGGAAATGGCAACCCACTCCGGTATTCTTGCCTGGAGAAATTTCACGGACAGAGGAGTCTGGCAGGCTACAGTCCATGGGGTTGCAAAGAGACAGACATGACTCAGCACGCGCACACACATACACTACACACACATACACTATTAAAAATCATATTTGGAAATACCAAGGTATAGAAGAGGTTTAAATGCAGAATTAGGTTATTCATTTTACAAAATACCCATTCTAGAATCCAATTTGAAATGGCAACCCCAAGTGGTTGTCTTAGGATTGTTGTAGAATTTGGAAGAACCTTTTTTCTTCCTTTATTTTCCAAACTGTCTAACGTGGTCAGATTGCTTTTTCAAGGAGTTATAATAATGAGTGGTAATTTTCAGGAACATATATATAATACTCATTTAAACATATACCACAAGCATGTGGTTAAAATTTACGTACAAAAAGGTATACAGCGAACATTAAGTCTCTCTCCTGTTCCTACAGTCAGCCTCCCCACAGTGGCTATTAGAACTGCCAGTTTCTTATTTCTCTCCAAAGAACCAAGAAATTTCACAGCAGATTTTAGAGAGTATGATTAGCAAAACTCTAGTTGAAGAAAGCCTTTCAGAACATATCTAAAGCTTAAAGGAAAGTATGATTTAGATTTAGTCCCACAACTGGCAGATGATTTAGCAAAGAGCTCTGCAAAATCATCAAGTTTTCTTGGAATTTTATCCTCTCTTCATTATTATCTTTGGATAAGATTATGGACTGAAATAAGATCAGAATGTGTTTCAAAAAGTAAAACATCAAAGGCAACGCACTTACTTCTGCTATCACACTGGGTCTGAAAAACACACACATAAATCTGGGATTCATGGATGAAGCTTTAATGTAGGAAGGAGTGGAGTAAGGAGGGGAAAAAATGGAAAGGTGAGGAGGCAGTGCAGTGAGTATGGTCAGAAAATACAGGCCAGATTTAGGGATCATGTAGGTCTAGTTTCAGAGTCTGGGTTTTATTCTAAGTATAACAAGAAGCCAGTGGAGGGACTTCCCTGGTGGTCCAGAGGTTAAGACTCCACACTTTTAATCGAGGGGGCTTGGGTTTGATCCCTGTTCAGTAAACTAAGATCCCAGATCCCACATGCCTCATGCCTCGAGGAGCAGTCAGAAAAAAAAACAAAAGCCAATGGAGAATAATCTGAGGTTCAAAGGAGTATACTAGGAAAAACACCTAGAAGAGTGGCTGGCATATAACAGTGACTTAAAATTAGTTGCCTTACATCTACAGACCTCAACAAGAACCACATAAAGGCTCTTGGCTGGCATCAGAAAATTATCTGGTTCCAATCTTCCAGACAGGGCTATGCAGCTGCATCCCTGTCCTTTCGGTTCCAGTGGGCCTGTCAACTCTTGATCAGCTTGTTATTATCCCCTTGACGTGGTTTACTGATCATAATACTTTCACTAATTTCCTCCAACAATTAGTAAAATTGAGCAGACGCTTTGCTAAGTGCTCAGGAAGAACCTTCCAGGATTCAGGAGGGTAAATAAATCATGCACCCGAAGAACACAAAGCAAAAGAGAGGAAGCACGACAAGACTTCAGAGAAAGAATAATGGAAAATCAGAGCAAGTTACTGCAGAAGCTTGCGGCTGAGACCGGGGTCACGGGGAGGTACAGCGGACACGGGAGCATCAGGACAGGGGCTGGAAAAGCGAGAAGGTTCTGGGACCCAAGAGAACAATTTTGGAAATTCTCCGGCAGTCCCAGTGGTTAAGACTCGGCGCTTTCACTGCTAGGGCCTGGGTTCAATCCCTGGTTAGGGAACTAAGACCCTGCAAGCCATGTGGTGAGGCCAAAAAAAAAAAAAGAGAGAACAATTTAAAGTGTGAGTGAGGCCGCTGGAACAGGGGCTTGTGCTGAGACCAGCAAGCAGCTGGATTTGGTTAGAACACAGTAGACAAAGGAAGCGCGAGGGGCTGAGACCAGAAAGGCAGGCAGGGGGTTGGCGGGTCCTCAAACCAAGCGAAGAATGTGGGGCTCTGTCCAAACAGTTCATGAGGCAACTTTAAAGGTTTCTGAGGCGGGATATGACGTGATCTGAGCTGCTGTGAGCAAGATGGAGCTGGGAGCGGCTGCGGGGGCTAAACTGGTGGCCAGAAAGCAACCAGGAAGGCCCTCAACAGTCTGGCTGAGCAGTAGTGAGGGTCTGATCCACGTCACCCCGGTTCTCATGACAGCCCTGTCACGTCTGTCATCTTAGGTGTCGGTTTGGGAGGTTAAGTGACTTCTGTCCTAGGTCCTGTGTGTGGAAGAGCCAAGGCCTTTCCATGTGGAGGGGAAATTACTAGAGACATAGGAACTGACAAGCAGCAAAGATAAAAAAGAAGCAAAAAAAGAGACTCTGAAATTCCAAGCCTGGGTGACAAAATCTAGTCATTATCAGAAATAAGGACTATGAGAAAGTTGATTTTAGGTGGGAAAAGCACTTGCATATATGTGCATGGCTCAGTCGTGTCCAACTCTCGTGACCCCATGGAGGTAGCCCGCCAGGCTCCTCTGTCCATGGGATTCTCCAGGCAAGAATACTGGAGTGGGTTGCCATTTCCTCCTCCAGGGGATCTTCCCAGCCCTGGGATTGAACCCACGTCTCCTGCATTGGCAGGCGGATTCTTTGCCACTGCGCCACCTGGGAAGCCCACAGTACTTGTAGGCTATCCAACTTATCGTGGTAGCTCAGCCACGTGGCCTGGAAGCCTTTTTATTCAGTCTTTGGTCCTCAGGCCCCACCTCTGGGTGTATCTGCCTGACCCACTTCTTGACGGCCTGACTTGCAGTCTTGAGTGCTGCTGCCCTCTCCCTGGTCAGTCTCTGAATGAGTACCCGATGTCTGAGTTCTGGCTCCTGCTTAGGTGTGTTCTTGCCCCCGAGCGGGTCCCAGGTCCAGGAGACAGATAATACTAAGAAGTAATGGCAAGGTCATTACACATCACCAAAGACTCACCACTGCGTCCTTTTAATCCCCGGGGGAAACCTTCGTAATAGAACATCTGTGTGTTGCCACACATTTACTGGGTTATTATATGAAACCTCAGGTGTTGGATGGGAATCAGACACCACGCAGGATGTGAACGCAGGAGGCTGACAGGGTGACCCATGAGGACCTAGGTCCGTGTGAAGGGGAGACAGGGGTGTGTGTGCAGAACTAGCCACGGCAGATATTGGTGGTCAGATGGAAAAGGTCAAATACAAGTCAAAGCCCCCAAGAACATCGGAAAGAAGCACTTCCCAAAAAAGAGAACACAGAAATCACCCCGTCATCCATTCTGACTAAGAATGAAATGTCACATTTGCCAGGAGCACATTATGTAATGACCGTAGCTAATCAAAATGTAAAAGAAAGAGAGGGATTATCTACGTTCCTGTTGGGTTCATGTTCACCAACCTTTGAGCTTTCTCTGTTTTGGGAGGTCATGTACAAACTGTTCCTGTTCTATTTACCAAGTGTTCCTGTGGTGTCACATATTTTTTCCCTTGTTCTTGACAATGGTTACTTCCACATGCAAATAAATTCAACGTCTGTCCAATTACTTAAGTGGTGTCAGGCCCTTGTATATTCTCTGGGGATCCAAAGTGCTCTTCACCCTTAAATCATACCAGATCCTAAATGAACAGTGAGACTTGTAGCTTGAATCTAAACAACTGAAAATGTAAAATGCAATTATCACTTTTTAAAAGCCTCAATAAGAGACTTAAGAACATTCAAACCCACTGAATGATCATTACACAACAATCAGAACTCTGCACAGAAAGTTGTGTCCAAAAATGATCAGTGCAGACTTATAGTGATGAAAATTTTAAACAAAATTAGAATGACTAAATAAGATTACAACCAAATAAGAGACTGCTACATAAGCATTACAAGTTGTATCAAAAAACATTAATGACAAGAAAATGTTCACACTATGTTAATTGATAACCATAGTGTAAAATTTATTCCAATTTATTATTTATGTTCACAGGCATAAATCACAGACTAAAAACACACAATGTTATAAACCATGTGGTAGTTTTGCTGCTGCCTTTTATCTTTCATTATCATTGTACGTTTTTTTGCATCCTTCAGAGTATCTAACAAGGGCATAGTTGCTTTTATGATCAGGAAAAAATATTTCAAGCTTCAAAAATGTTCTTAATAGAAAACATATTTTAAAATATTAGTATTACACCTCATTATCTAAAAATAAACAACTACTGGTAAGAAGATGGCCAATAACAAGCAAATCCGGCCAGGCATTCAAGTCAAAACCTGAAAACCGGGGATTCCCTGGCAGCCCAGGAGTTAGGATTCTGGGCTTTCACTGCTGGGAGCCCAAGTTCGATCGGTGGTGGGGGAACTAACATCCCACAAGTCATGGAGCACAACAACAACAACAAAAAAAACCCACCTGGAAACAGGTATATCAGAGGAGAAAAAAGAGAGTTAAAAAATAAAAAGAACAATTAAGAGATCTGCCACTTTCAGTAATGGTGTCTGACTCTTGTGACCCCAAGGACACATCGGATTCTCCAGGCAAGAATACTGGAGCGGGTTGCCATTTCCTTCTCCAGGGGATCTTCCTGACCCAGGGATTGAAACGAAACCGGGTCTCCTGCACTGCTGGCCGATTCTTTTACAAACTGAGCTATGAGGGAAGCAATGGTGAACTATGTAATCTTCTCACTGATGACAACTAGAAAATTTAAACAAAAATAACCATCTGTGAGAAGGTATTAGCTAGCAAGGCAGTGAGGAACTAACTTGATCTGAAGCCAAGATTCAGGAGAAGGCAGAAATACTCCCGAGGGCAATTTGTTGATTCCAGAAGAGAGAGAGGACAGCAAAGACCCTGAGGGCGCCTTGACAGCCTTGGTGGGCCAGAGAGTTAAGACCTGGAATAGAGGTGGCGCTGCGGGGGCTGGAAGACAGAAACCCCCGGGCTTTGCTGTCAGATGGGGAAGGGGCTGCAGGAAGATGCACCGAGACAAGTCTTCATTCATGGGGACAAGGCAGGGACAACGCCCAGCTTTGACTCATTGGAATCTGAGACTGGATGGAGGGGACTGCCAGTTGCCTGTAAGAATCTATCAAAATCCTTAGAGGAGAAAAAATGCCATCCCACACTCCGAATAACTTCTTCAGTTTTTGAAATACAATGTTCAAAATATAAGAGACAGGAGAAGACAAGAATGCTAACGATAAGGATGAGCAGAAACAACAGAAACAGACCATAGGTGCTGCTCTAGATACTGAAGTTAATGGGCTCCCCCTATGAAGTGTCTACACTTACAATATTCAAAGAGATCAAAAATTTTTTAAAAATGAGAATTTTGTCAGGGAACTTGAATCACAATAAAGGGAAGATATGAGAGATTTTTTTTTTAAAGAATAGAAACTCTAGAATGAAAAATACAGTAGCCAAATAAAGAACTTAGTGGATGGGTTTAACCCATTAAGAGGGTTACCCAAAAAAAAAAAAAAAAATGACCTGGATAAAATAGAAAAACATATTCAGACAGCTGGCTGTAATAAAAAACAAAAGCAGCTAGAAGACAATGGAGTTACATCTCCAAAATGTTAGGGAGGAAAGGACCACCTTACAAGCTTAAAAACAACAACAATCTTTCAAGGATGAAAACAAAACTAACATACAGACAAAACCAAAGGAACCCATCAGCAGCAGCTGAGCAGTAAAGAAAGCATTAAATGGTATTCTTTGGACAAAAGAAGAATGATACCAGATGGAAGGCTGAAGACGGACCAAAAAATTAAGAATAAAACTCATACTTATGTTGCCAACTGTGAATATTGATAACAAATAATAACAATAATGACTAATGAGTACAAAATATAAACAGTACATAATAACAGCATATAGATAAAGAGGGAATAATTGGAACTGAACTGACCGTAGGTCCTCGTATTGTCCAGGGAGAGAACTGTACCAATTAATGTGAGAATCTTTAAAAGTCAAGGACAAAAAAAAAAGTCAAGGACATATGTTGTCACCTCTAGGGTCACCTTTTAAAGAAGTTACAGTTGGGTGGTAGATACACCAAATGTTAGCTCAGCTGATAACCAAGGTGTTTATATTCTGTGCACTTTTTCTATGTGTGCAATGTCCACAGTAAAATGGCTAAAATTTTAAAAATATAAATTATAATCTGATAATACTGTTTTTGGACAGCTGCCTAATTTTTTTGCAGCAATATTTGGAAATATTTTCTAAAAACTATCAATGGCAGATGTGCCTTTCACTTGAGCGCAATTTCGATAGGAAAACTGAAATTAAGTTTGACTTAAAAAAAGTAATTGTGGGGAAAAAAAAAAGTAATTGTGGCTCATGGGCTTAGTTGCTCTGAGGCATGTAGAATCCTCCCAGACCAGGGATCGAACCCATGTCTCCTGCGTTGGTAGGTGGATTCTTATCCACTGGACCACCAGAAAGTCCCAAGTTTGGACCTTTTAATTGAAATTTACTTAAATTTTAGAATTCTGATACAAATATGCTTTTTATTCAACTAAGACCCTGTCTACATGGTCCTGTTCTGATAGTGAAATAAATTTCTGATACTTAACTATTTCAACTCAAACAGCTGTGGTAAATACATGCTGGGGTAAATTTAATTCACCATAAAATCCTAGTAGTCCAGGAGATAAACAAACCTCAGCAACCAAATAAAATGTAGAATAAACTCATTTGTACCATTAACTCATCTACTGAACCGTTCAAAAATTAGCTATTAGGCAACAAATATATGCCAAGCCCTAGGCTAACATCAATACATATTAATCCCCCCTCAAGCTAGTTTGCTGTCTAGTGGGGAGGACAAATAAACTGGCTGTTCCATTTAGAGTAAAAAGGAATTCTGCCACACTGGTGGCTGGGGAGAAGAGGGAGGCAACTAAAAGCCTCCGTAGGAAGAGGACATTCTAAACACCAGAAAGTAAGAGACTTGATCTCGAGAGACAACAGTTACAACACAAATAAATAATTTCAGGCAATCAGTCTAAGTGACTGAGAACTAAATGTTAAGAGAAAATTCAAGGAAACAAAAATGTAAAAATGAGCAGCCTTTGGTAGTCCTTTGAGTTGGATTGTAAGTAAAGCCGGTGTTTTCATACAGAAGCTATAAATCCTCTGGTTTATACAGTGTGTGTGCAGGAGAAAGTTTAAGCAGTCAAGTTGACATTGTATCTTTCCTTAGGGCCTCATTTCAATAGGTGAATTTTAAAATTGTATTAAACAGATTCTCCCTCCTCCCCACCACCGCCCCCCAGATTCAATGTGGTCCTTCTGATTCACTTTGCAGCCTAGTGCCATCATTTCCATATACCTTCCTCATGGGTGATGGGTTAAATCAAGAAACCACCACCACTACACATTCTACCTATCACGGAAGCAGTTTTGCCTGCCTTAAGTGGTGTGATCATTGCTACAACCACTCCGCACACGAAGACTCTCAGGATTCATGGGAAACCTGCAGGGAGTTGTGACCTTTTCAGCTGAGACTCAGTCAAGGGTCCTTTGATTGCAAATGCCATACATGCTCTTTCCAGTAACCCAGGATCCACCCAAGAAGCCACCACACCCGGTTCACAAGCCCTGGCGACTCCGTTAACCAATCCACTGGCAGCAGGCTCGGAATTCTTTTCAAGGGAGTGTTCCAGACTGCCGCTCTCCTGTGACCTGAGGCTGGCAAGCAGAGGGAGACAGACTTGCAACTCCCATTTCGCTGAATGGACTTGGTCGGATTCTGTCACCACTATATTCTCTCGGAATGATAAGAAAGATGTCTGGACAGTGGACAGAAGGCAAAGGCTAGCCCTCATGCAGGAGCCAGAGAGAAGGCTGTCCAAAGAGCTACTTGGAGACCTGGGAGGCAGGTGCGGACAGGAAGAACTGTGTTCCCCTTTATGCCCTAAAGAACTTTCTGGATCTCTGAATATAAAGAGATAAGCCAAGCCAGAGCCTAATTTATGATGTGCATAAAGAAGGATCAAGCACCAGAAGGTTTAGAAGGCCAGCATCTGGAAAAGAGGAGAAAATATAAAGTGCAAAAATGGCTAATTTAAATTTTTTTTTAGGGCAGCAAACCTGGTTCTCTTTGTGTTCTGAGATGCTCAATATATTAGGTCTGTCAGTCCCTATTTGCAACCATCCTATTCCAACAACTTGGATTATCATTAAAAAGAAAAAAAGAAACATGCTTTGAAAGACTATTTAAAGTGATTATTACTCCCTGTTTAGCTTCAATACATAAAATAATACTTTATTCCCACAGCTATTTACCAAAAACAAAGCTGAAACTCATAAAACAGAATGTCTTCACTAGTGAAAGGGAAGAGGCAATAACAGATAACCACTGGAATAAAAATTTTGCATTCCATTCAAGAACAGTGTTGCTATTTGTACTTTAGAGTTAAACTTTTTCTTACAAAATAGCAATACATTTAAATCACCTAAAAAGAAATCCAAAACTTAAAAAAAAAAAAAAAGAAATCCAAAACTTGAAATTAAAGACCAAAAAATACACTTCTAGTTTGTACATAGTTTGAAATTTAGAATAAAAAGCTGCTAATGTATAACTTGATAGCTAAGTTTTTAAAAAATTTTAATTGTCAAATTAAAATAAAATCCAATGATACAGTCTAACTACTCATAGACAAAGAAATGCTTTGTAATCATAATGCTGAATTGTTAAATAATGCTTTTCTCCTTTCCGTACATAACATGCATATGCATACCATAAATATTCATTACTATGAATCTAGGTAATGAAACATTCTTGAAGGTGATATTAATATCTGACATTGTTACTTTTAGTTAAAAGAAAACAGTGTTAGATTACTTCAAAACAGCTTCTCAAGATCACCATTCTAAGCTATTTCTCAAAGTAAACTAATGAAAAGATTATCCAGTAAATTATTAACTGTAACTAATATAAATAAGTATCTTTTAAGATTCTATTCCTGTTTACATACTTATTTTAGAGCAAACAGATTACCTAAGAAACTTCCTTTTAGTTTCTAAAGAGCTGTGAAGGAGAAAAAAAATAAGGCAAATATTCTCAGGTAAATAACAGAAGAATCAAAGAAAGCACCTACTGAAATCTTACTAAAACCTTTTAAGACATTTTTACTGGAGTATAGCCGATCTACAGTGTTATGTTACTTTCTATATACAGCAAAGTGAGTCAGTTATACATATGTATGTATCTATCCACTCTTTTCAAAATTGTTTTCCCATACAGGTCATTACAGAGTACCGAGTAGAGTTCCCTATGCTCTACAGTAGGTCCTTATTATCTTATTTTATAAATAGTAGTATGTATATGTCAATCCCAATCTCCCACTTATCTCTGCCCACCCCCAATCTTTTGAACATTTTCATAAAGGCGCTATGATCTTTCTGCTATTAAAACTTGTTTGAGGGGGTGGGGAGTAAAAAAAAATAAAATAAAACTTGTTTGAAGGAATAAAAACAGTCAAGTTTTGACTACCGATGCATGATTCCAAGAAAAGAAAATTAGCATCAGAAATGTATGAGTCCACAAACCACGGCCATCAAAAGTGTGGTCTGTATCACTGAGTCACTTTGCTATACAGCAGAAATGAACACAATGTTATAAATCAACTATACTTCAGTAAAAAAAAAAAAAGAGAGAGAGAGAGAGAGGGGAAAAAAAAGTGTTGTCAGCAAAATGAAGTTTCAGCATCATCCCACATGTGTTACTAATGTAGAACCACAGGACCAACCCCAGACCTAGAGAATCAGAAGTAAAGGTCAAGCAAGGGACTTCCCTGGTGGTCCAGTGGTTAAGAATCTGCCTGCCAACGCAGGGAGCACAGGTTCAACCCCTGGTCAGGGAACTAAGATCCCCACGTGCCATGGGACCACTAAGCCCATGCGTGCTGCAACTACAGAGCCCGCACAACTAGAGAAAAGTCCTCCCTCTGCAAAAAACCCTGCGTGCAGCAATGAAGATCCCACACGCCACAACTAAGACCCTACATAGCGAAATAAGTAATTTTGTAAAAAGGAAGAAAAAAAAAAGTAAATGTCAACAAGACTGACAGCTGACCTCTTAGCAGCAAAGCATATAACTCCAGAGACAGTGGATGGAGAGCTCCAACGTGCTAAGCTTAAGACCAAGGATTGCTTCCCCGATGGCTCAGAGGGTAAAGAATCAAGTCTGCAAAGCAGGAGACCCAGGAGACTGCATTTTGACCCCTGGGTCAAGAAGATTCCCCTGGGGCAGGAAAGGGCGACCCCACTCCAGTATTCTTGCCTCAAAAATCCCATGGACAGAGGAGCCTGGCGGGCTACAGTCCCAAGGGTCACAAAGAGTCGGACACAACTGAGCGACTAAGCACGGACACGAGGACTGAGAGATCTTTCAAATTTGAGCCAAATAAAGATATTTTCAAAGAATAACAGTTTGCCATCAACATGTCCTCACTGGGACCTCCCTGGCAGTCCAGTGGCTAAGACTCCGTACTCCCAAATGCAGGGGGCCTGGGTTCAATCCCTTGCTCAGGGAACTAGGTCCCACATGCCTCAACTGAGAACTCACAAGCCACAACTAAGACTTGGCACAGCAAAATAAATACATAAAACAGATCCTCACTAAAGAAAATGTTTAAATATGTACATCAGACAGAAGGATAGTGATCCTGAACAGCTGGTCAAGAAAATGATGGGTCATGTACTTTCCACATTTGGGGTTTAGAATGTCCATTTTTTGAATAAAAATTATAGTAACTGCAAAAAGAGAAAATGACAGACAGATGTGTAAATATGTGGCTAACTCTAAGCAAAGACTGATTGTACAGGTCAGTGTCTTGGTGAAGCTTTAAAAAGAAAAGACACTAAAATACAAGAAATGACGAGTTAAAGGATGTATACTGTTCAAAAGAAAGGCAAAGATATTATTAAGTCTAGACTTTTGGTAAGTACATAGATTAAATTTCTTGAATGAACCACTACAGCCATAGAAATAAAAAAACCAGAAGACAGGCAAAAACTGCTTACCACAATAATATTCCAATGTTTGTGATTACTAATTAATACACATTCATTACTGGCAATTTCCTCTTGCTAGACCCTAGATTCCATGTTGGCAAGGATGGGGCCTATTTTGAATCATATTGTATTGCCAGCAGCTCACACAGTTCCTAACACATGGAATAAAGAGAAGAAAATAACCAAATACACATCAACACTCCTTCTAGGATTATATTTTCTACAATTATTTTGAGATGAGAGAAAGGAAATGGCAACACACTCCAGTACTCTTGCCTGGAAAATTTCAGGAACGGAAGAGACTGGAGGGCTACAGTTCATGGGGTCACAAAGAGTCAGACACGACTGAGCGACTTCACTTTCACTTTCTTTGAGATGGGAAACCCTTATCCTTAAGCACAGTTATGGTTTCCTGATCCACTAGCTAGCTGCATCTGATGTCTTAAACAGATGACTACAGGTGCTTTCACATTGAAAATGCTATCATGTGCCCTCACTTTATCTTTAAACAAATTTTTAACAAGCAGTTAAAAACTCCACTGATGCAGCAGACCTTAGGAAAGATATATTTGCATTTGCATACTACTTGGTTTTATCGGTAGTTGCAACCATTTTATGACTTGCTTAAATTGCTCTGTGATACTTTTTAACGATTATTTGCAATTATTTATTATTAGAATTATTAACTGGACTGTAGCCCACCTGACTCCTCTGTCCATGGAATTCTCCAGGCAAGAATACTAGAGCAGATTGCCATTTCCATCTTCAAGGGAACTTCCCGGATCTACTAATCGAACCCAGGTCTCCAACACTGCAGGCAGATTCTTGACCATCTGAGCCACCAGGAAAGCCCAGGAAGTACTGGTTTGTATACTGGAATTAAAGCCTCCAATAATTAGTACCAGTTGCCCAACAGGCAACAGGATCGCAGCAATAAGGCTATTGTTTGGTGTCATGTCAGATTGGTAGATGCTCCTGGAATCAATTTTCCTCTTCCTTCACAGTAACAGGGGTACTGGATATGTAAATTCCCAGCTGAAGATACCATTTCCCTGCCTACCATGCAGCTAAGTCCTTTGTCTCGTTTTGGGCTACTGGGATATGAGTGTTTCACAGAATCCACATCTTGGTGCAAAACTCATGCTAACCACTTTGTTACATTCATTCAGTCGCTCAGTCATGTCCAACTCTTTGCGACCCATGAACCGCAGCACGCCAGGCCTCCCTGTCCATCACCAACTCCCGGAGTCCACCCAAACCCATGTCCATTGAGTCGGTGATGCCATCCAACCATCTCATCCTCTGTCGTCCCCTTCTCCTCCTGCCTTCACTCTTTCCCAGCAGCAGGGTCTTTTGAAAAGAGTTGGTTCTTCGCATCGGGTGGCCAAAGTATTGGAGTTTCAGCTTCAGCATCTGTCCTTCCAATAAATATTCATGACTTTTTAACGTTATGTTAAATGTATCTATAGTGGGACCCAGAGAAAGTGATATTAACAAACACTTTATTTCTTGGCCGGCTTGCCTTTAAAATGTTCGAGATGAATATCCATCATGGGACACAGGTTCAATCTCTGGTCCGGGGAAGAACCCACGGGCTGATGGACATCTACGCCTCTGAGCCACAGCTCCTGAGGCAGCGCACTGCGGCTACTGAAGCCGGCGCACCCTGAAGCAGGACTCCACAACTACAGAAGCCACTGCAGCGAGAAGCCACGGACCACAGCTAGAGAAAGCCCACGGGCAGCAGCAGAGACCCAGTGCAGCCATAAATAATAAATAGAAATAATTTTTTGAAGCTTTTTTAAAAAGGTAGTAACTAACACCACTGAAATCTTCACCAGACAATATTTCATAAAACTTCCCTCGATCCTTTTTATTTGTGGGCGGGGAGGCCTGGATCTTTTTTTAAGGGACTCATTGGACATCTCTCGAAAACCCAGTATCCATTTCTGTCCCAAATCTGTTCGATTCCAGTATTCAGATGAAGAGAGGCAGGATGGCAAGACAGTCTTGTATCATAAACTAACCAATGAGAGTTCCCATTCATATAATTCGCATCATTAGCAAATGAGAAACTTCTGGTGGGAAGACCTGACGTAGCAGCATCTCCCATCTGGAAGGCTGTCTGCACCCTGCCTCGTCACCTGGCCATCTAAAACAGCTGGCCCTTTCCATCCTCCTTAAAAACTGCTTTCACCCCCTCACCCCTGTTCATAATTCTTCAGTGCCTCTCACTATCTACAGAATAAAATCCATAAATCTTACTTTAGAATTTCAGTCTTTTACAATCTAATATAGTCAGGAAAACACTAGGTAATGAGAATTACCGACATATTACAAGTTAGTCCCTATTTTGCCCTGAACTTATGGACCAAGTTATAGAATCTGACAGCTGGAAAGAAACTATTCATCTAAAAGGAGCATATCATCACCTTTCAAGCCTGACCCCAGGGTTGCTTTGAGGTCTAAACAGGAACAAATGTGAAAGTCCACTGAAAACCAAGTATCAATCACTCTACAAATGCAAGATGTCGGCTTTACTGTCCAGTATTACTATCCAGACAGAAATCAATAGTTATTGCACCAGGACTTCTAAGGATACAAAAAGAACCCACCAGGCTTGGGTACACAAGCAAGCTGTGACTTTCAAAGTGAACTAGTTGGTTATTTGACAGGCTAGGTCATAAAGCCAATGAGACCAGCTACTCTGAGCTCTTTCATCCTTTATAATCTGATATATGGCCAACTCCCCAAAGAATAGTGTCTGGCACAAAGAGGCATTCAGTATGTATTTGCTGAAGACTAACCTAAAATACACTTAGAGAATGGTAAAACGATGGTATGCACAAACAGGGACCCATCCGAGGTGTCAATGACAGATTCTTCCAACTGTCAGCACCACTTTTTAAAACATACTAAGAAAATCATCTGATAAAATGCAAGAAATTACAAAGGAAAAAGTATGCTTGAGGGTGTTAGGTGCAATGCAAGTCCTGATGGCAAAATATAAACCATAAGAAATGCAGGTTTTACAGTAAAAAGAATGAAATAATGCCATTTGCAGCAACACGGATGGCCCCAGAGATTGTCACACTGGGTGAAGCTAAGACAGAAAAGGAGAAATATAACATTCCTTTTATGTGGAATCTAGAAAGAAAGGTTTTGTAACTTACTTACCAAACAGAAAGAAACTTAGAGAAGGAACTTATGGTTGCTGGGGGGAAGGACTGGGGGAAGGAAGAGTTAGGGAGTTTGGGACGGGCACGCACACACGGCTATATTTAAAATGGATAGCCAACAAGGACTTACTGTAGGGCACAGGGAAATCTGCTCAATGTTATGTGTCAGCTTAAATGGCAGGGGAGCTTGGGGGAGAATGGATACATGTATCCGTATGGCTGAGTCCCTTGGCTGTCCACCTGAACTGTCCCATTTTTTGCTTATCAGCTATACCCTGCTACAAAATAAAAAGTATTAAAAAAAATGTGGCCTTTAGCATAAGGAATACAGCAGGGATTTATTTTTGTTTATTATTGCTCTCCAAACATTCTTTCTTCCTCCTCCCAGTAACAGCCTCCGGATGTCTCAACCCTCTGTCCTCACACTGATATTTTAAATTAATCCCACCCCCCCCCCCACCACATCCCTCCTAACCAATAGCTCAAGGGAAGCATATCCCAGACCTAAATTCATCAGTATATTCTAGTCACATAACCGTGGCCTGTTTGATTCAGGACTGTACAGATAAATTTATCAAATCTGTATGAATCTCAGGACTCACAGCTTAATTACTAGCTGGCATATATAGCAACCATTTGTATCTTAATAGAAGGTAACCTGAGGCCTGGGAAAGAGGAGGGAAAGGGATTCGGTGAAATCCACCGCATTGTTTAACTGTGTAAGCCGACTTCAGCAGATGAGAAACACATGGGTCAAGAAACACACATCTCCCAGAGACAGTGAGCCCACATTTTTTAGGAGTAGGATGACAAGCTAGTATTTGTGTTTGAGAAAAATACCTCTGGAAATTGCATATGCAATAGACTGAAAAAAAAATGGATTACTGATGGCAAGGCTAGAAGCAGAGAGACCAGTTATGATTCTACTATAACAGTTAAGTGAGAGCTAATGAGAGCCTAAACGAGAGAAGTGGTAGCAAGAATAAGAGCAGGACAGAATAAGGCACTCAGGAGGTTGGGGGAAAAAAAAATCAATATAACATGGAGATGGAATAAAGGAAGAGATCCAGATGGCAAGGGGGGGACAGAGGCAGCTATCAGAGGAATCTGAGACAGGAGTCGAAGGAGACTTGCGTGGGCAAATCTGAGTGTGGGCAAATTTAGGGAAGTTAACGGATTCAGGCTTAGAATATTAGGTTTTGTTGAAGAGAGGAAATCCTAGAAGCCCACAGAGTAAGCATTCTGCGTGGAGTACTCCTTTCAAATCGTGATCCCTCCGGAAACCAAGACAAATCAGTCCTCATTCGGTGAGGATAGATAATGCACCTTACTTGTTTTTCTAAAAAACGTTTGTAGCTATTAACAGTTATGGGAGAAATCAACTATTTTCTTAGGTTTAATGATTAAACTGCCTTTCTAAGTAAACATAAGCCTCCACCTCACATCGCAGTACACAAAACACAAAAGCTCTACACAAAACTTAAAACTAAACCAGATGTAAACATAAAAGCTGAAGCCATAAAGCTTCCAAAGAAAATGTAAGAGAGTATCTTTACAATTTCAGGGTAGGCAAAGAAAGTACTAACAGAAAGTACTAACCATAAAAGAAAAAAGGTGAATGGAACTTAACTGAAATTAAAAACTCCAGTTCATCAAAATAGACTATTAAGAAAATCAGTGGGCAAGCCACGCTGAAAGAAAATATTCACAAAGAATTTATTTAATAAAGGACTGGTATCTAAAATAAAGAGTTCTCACAAATCTGTAGAATTAAAAAAAAAAAAGATAAAACTCAGTTTTTAAAAAAATGTGCAATCAACACAAAGGAGGATACATAGCTAGCCAAGAAGCAAAGATAAACTGTTTCGCGTCATCAATCACACAGGGGAATTCAAACTCAAGTCACCAATAGCTACCACTACACACCCAGTGAACTTTATACCCTGTTGACTGGGGTGTAAAAATGGCAGTTTGGAAAATGCCTGTCAGTGTCTTATCAAGTTAAAACACACAATGACCAGAAACCCCACTGCGAGGTATTTATTCAAGAGAAATAAAAACAGATGTCCACATAGTCTTTTTTTTTAAGACTGTTCAGAGCAGATTTATCCGTAAGAGCCCCAAAATGTCCATCATCTGGCAAATGGATAAACAGATTGTGGTATATTCTTACAACAAAGCAATATTGAGCAATAATAAGGCACAAATATTGACGCACTCCAAGACCATGAATGAATGTAAAATTCATTATGCTAAATTAAAGAAACCCAACACAAAAAAACACCTACAGTATAATTCCATTTATATGAATAGGCAAAACACCTATGAGGTGGGGTGTCTATGGAGGGGATAGACACGAGGGAAGCGGCATGAGGGAACTTTCTGGGAATGTTCTCTAAGGGTGTGGGTTACAAAGGTGCAAACATTGGTCATGTCAATGAACTGTACACTTAATACCTGTGATTTTCACCATATGTAAAGTATGCCTCAATTTTTAAAGGGAAAAAAATAAAAGAAAGTAAATGAAAAGCCATCGCTGATACAAATATCAAATACCTGAAATCAATATGCTTTCTTTTTTAAAACTAGATTGAAGGAAACCTTTATCATTTCAAGGCAAAAACAACTTTTAAAAGGTAAAACTGTGGAAACAGCACAAACCAATACATCACTCAGACCACAAGCTGCAAATCACTTAACCTCTTCACTTTGGTTTTTCCTCTATAAAATGGGAATTAAAAAAAAAAAATCTACCAGGAATATGTAAAAACTAAGCTTATGCAAAGCATTGTAGAGAAAAATGTTGCCTGTCATTCCAGTTCTACCAGGAACAAGCCGTTAGCCACTGCAGTCACCCAGGACTCTAGGACTGAGGGGAATTCAGGCTAGAGACAGACAGGAAGTGGTCTGTGCCTTGGACACCTGCCCCAAGATAATGCAGATCTATAACTGAGAAATTTCGGCTTTCCCAGATTCTTGCATCTTCCCATACTTACAAAATGATACATAAAATCATTAACCTGATTTGCCTGTTCTATGATTAACACTCATCTTAGGACTTCGACTGCAGGTTTTCTCACAGCAAAAGATTCATATATCCTGGCTCCTCCCTCACATCTTCACAACAGTTTCTCAGAGCCGTCTGAGAAGTTGTTCCCCTGGGCTATTTTATACAGAGTAAGACACTTAATAAACTCAACTCATAGCCCTTACGTAGTTCACGCTGGTTTTTTTAATCAAGGACTCTAGGGAATTCCCTGGAGACCCAGTGATGAGGACTCCACGATTTCACTGTGGAGAGCGGAGTTTGACCCCTTGTCAGGGAAGTGCCGGTGTATGGCCAAAAAAAGGATTGCTATCGATAGTATAGTGGGCTTCCGGGGGGGGGTTGGGGGGTGGGGCCGGCTCAGTGGTCAAAGAATCCGCCGGCAATTCGGAGACCCAGGTTCCATCCCTGAGTCGGAAAGAACCCCTGGAGAGGGAAATGGCAATCCACTCCAGTAATCCTGCCCGGAGAATTCCACGGACAGAGGAGCCTGGCAGGCTATGGTCCATGGGGTCGCAAAGAGCTAGCAAGACTCAAGCGGCTGAGCACAAACAGTATAGGACCTGGCGCACAGGAGCCTAGTAAATGGTCACAGTAGAAAACAGCTAGAAAATGCATAAAAAAGATTCACTTTACCTTTCCTTTCCAGTTGACTCTTTTTTGAATATCTATGCTCCTACCCTTTTTTCTCCTGAAAACTCTACCTTTTTTTTGATAGTGACCTCATTCCATCCAGATGACTGGTGGTAAGAGAAAGAGATGTCTTGTTCTTTAGCTCCTTCATCTTAAAAATGTACGTGTAAATCAGTTTTGGATAACCAAATTAGATGTAAAAGGATGAGGGAAACTCACTAGTTTAAGAAAAGTTTAAATTGTTTTGAGGAAAGCAATTATAAAGATGACCAGTAGCAGATTTCCCATACATTGTGTGTGCGCTAGGTCGTTTCAGTCGTATCCAACAATCCGCGACCCTGGTGGACTGTAGCCCACCAGGCTCCTCGGCCCAGGGTATTTCCCAGGCAAGAATTACTGGAGTGATTTGCCCTTTCTGCCGCCAGGGGATCTTTCCCATCCAGGGACCGAACCTGTTTCTCTCGTCTCCTGCACTGGAAGGCGGGTCCTTTACCACTAGCGCCACCTGGGAAGCCCCAAAGTGGCTTGCTTATTCACATCCGCTGAAAAGCTTTCTAATTATTTTTCAGAAAGCCATCTTTCCAAATGCTAAAACCTGCATACCAATAACTCCTTTCCCCAAAGAGCACACTCAAGCCGTGGACAAAGCCTGCCGAGTCCTCTCCTTTTATCACACCAATGTGTCCTACTGGATTACCGCCAACAACAGGGCTCAAGTAGATTTATCTTTCCTGTAGATCACGTAGTCCATTTGCCTAATGCAGCGCCCTAGATTTTGCAAATTACATTCATAGATGTACTTGCAAGCCTGCAGATTTCAACATCTTCAAGGAGGACACAAGACATGTGGATAAAATTGTCTTGATCATCAATAAAAGCACTATTTCAAGACCACCCACTATTCTTTCGCTGTAAATTTAAATTTCCGTTGTTTTTTTTTTTTTCTCTTTCAGTAAAACCAGGGTAGAGCCAATACCCAGATGTTCTCTCTGCATTCAAGCCGCACAGTAAGAACCCACATATACTAAAGATCTGTCTGAAAGCTTTTAAGGCCAAAGATTTCTATTGTGTGGCCTGTGATAGGCACTGACTAAAGGAAACTTGCAACTATAAATAGCAGAGAACACCATATGGGGGGACAGGGGTGTTTTGCTTACAATGGCACCACAGACGAGTTCACAATTCAACTTACGTCCGTGTTATATCCAAACACTGAATTATGAACCCACCAAAACACTGATGACTAAGATCAGAATGTACCACCACTAGAAAGTTCTATATGCCATCTTACTACCACGTCTAAGGTGTTTCTTCTTGGTGCAGAGGCATTCAGCGCCAAGAGGCTCGGGCTTAACTCTCCATCATGATGGAACAGAAACCACGATGCAGCGGAGCCCGACTCGGGTGCTGGTGCAGTGGTGGGGGGGGGGGGGGGGGAGCACCAATCAACCTGGAGCTAGTACAGGGCACCACTCCATCAGGTTGCCTCACTAGCGTCTGATAATCACTGCTCCCCAGACAAATAAAAAGCTCCAACCTAGAAACAAACTAACAGACCAGATGGGTCTTCGGGGTCGGCTAAGAAGGTAGGGATCACCTGCAAATCGGGGGTTTGTGGAGGAGGTAAGTGGGTGCAAAATGGCTGTCCAGGGCCGAATAAAACGCAGTGAATCACAAGGTAAGCCCCTCCTAGGGTAAGGGCTTTACAACAGACGTGTGCGTAGGGCACCCCCACCCCCAGCCATTCCCACTCGGGATGCGAAAGCGCGCGGGAGACGGGGCAGCAAAACCGCGGGCACCTGCGGGCAGGGAGAGCGGGCACGCGGGGGGGGGGGGGGGGGGTGCGCAGCAAGAGGTGTCGGCTCACCGCCTCGACGGCTCTTGCGACCCGTCGAAAGCACAAAGCCCAGTGAACGCGGAGAAGAAAGGAAAGGCGGACACGTGCTCCGCAGGCAAGGATCGGGGTGCCGGGAGGGAGTTCGCAGACCACCAAAGCGCACTTTCGCCCGAAACCGCGCAGCTCCGGAGCCCCAGCCGGCTCCCGGCGGAGGGTTTCGGGCGCCCCCTTGCTCAGCGCGACCCCAACCCGCGCGAACCGTCCCCCGAAACCCTCCCCACCCCGAACACCGGGCCCTGACCGCAGCCCCCGCCACAGGTTGGCTGAGCCGGGGGGGGGGGGGGGGGGGTGTGTGCATTGTCGAGCCGCCGGCCCAGAGAATTAAGTTTCTAATAATATAACTTTAGGCGGATTAACGCCGGCTTCGCCCAACCCCGAGGGCCGCAGCCGGTACCCACGAGGGGGTGTGAAAAGTGAGGCGGTCTCCCGGGGCGCCCGCGCTCCTCCCGGGCAGGTGCGCGCCCCCCACCCCGGGGAGGGGGTTCGCCCAGGCGGGTCGCGCTCACCAGGTACCAGACGCCGAGAAGGATGGTGCCGGTGCGGACATGGCAGCACAGGCAGCAGCTGTTGGAGTAGAACCGCGTCCAAGGGGCCACCATCTTCATCGCTCGGGCCGCGGGCGCAGTGGCGCGACTCTGCGCCCAAGTTCGCAGGAGCTTCGGCCGTCGGTCCTGCTCCCCGCGCGGCTGTCTCCGGCCCCCCTCTCCCCGGCTACCCTCGCTCCCTCTTCCCGGCCCGCGTCCGCCGCCCACCGGCCCCGGGCCGCGCCTCTCCCCGCGAAGAGCTCGCAGCTGGAACCTCGGCCGGACCCTGCGCTCCGAGGGCTGCGGGGAAAGGGGGCGGGGCCGGGGAGAGGGGCAGGGGCGGGGCGGGGCGGCCGCGGACCACGTGACCGGCGCCGGGGGCCCTGTGACGTCACCGCGGGCTCCGGCCGGCGGCAGGCGCCGCCCGCCCCGGGGGACGGAAATCAATCAACCCTCACCCCGGGTCGTCCCCGAGTCGGCCCCGGTGGAGTTCCGGGCCTTCCCCTCTTTCGATTGGTCATCCGTGTAACTCCACCACCAGTTCGAGATTCTTTTACAGCCTAGTTGGTGGTGGGGTTTTGTTTTTTTTTTCTCCTTCCACTTGTATCTTGCAGATATTCTGTAGGTTCGGTGCCATCCCGGTTGTTATCTTGCAGACTGGCTGGAGGAGGGAAACGGTAGGGGTGATTCCGGCCAACTGCAGTCCTTTGAACCGCTGCTGAAGCCTCCCAGAGCAGTCTGTCTCTGCTTCCCAGCTCAATCACTGTGCTACTAATCTTTTCCCAGAAAATAGGATGTGTACCTTCTGTGCTTCAGGTAGCGTTTTTAAATCGTGACTGCAGCTCTAAAGAAACAGTCATCAAACCAAGTACTGCCGCAAGGTGTGAGAAGGTAAGGTAAGGAGTCCTGGGAAACAAAGAGAACCAGGCATGGCTTTCTTGGCATAAGAGAAGCCTTTTTTGGCCTAAGCCATTTTGTGATCTAAGACTGACCCCAGTGCTTGTCCTTGAACAGGCCTCAGCAAGAAAGGTCTTAAGGGAACATAAGAAAAAACTGTTAAGGGGCAAGAGAAGTAACAATAGCAAAGATAACAAATCAGGTGTGAAGACTCCCAGGTGTGTTTCAGTGGTAACCATTAACCTGGCGCACTTTCTTGAACTGTTTTGCAGAATTTAAACCCCTTCCAGTGTGCAACCATCCTCTAAGGCAGGAGTCTCCAACGCCCCCACCCCTCGTTAGAAACGGGACCACACAGCAGGAGGTGAGCAGTTGCCTTCCTTGAAACTGGTCCTTGGTGCCAAAAATGTTGGGGACCACTGCTCTAAGGGACGATGTTGTCGACCTTTTTAGGCCCTCATGACTTCAGTCAACTCAAGTTTGGACTCTGTGATCACCCAAGCCCCTTCATGAATATGCCTGTAGCCTTAGCTTAAGACTTCCCCAGCTTTGCTCTTAGACACTGCTTTGGGGAAGATCCCCAGTGTTCTCCTTACTTGCTGCAAGTAATAAATCCTTTCTTCTCACTGTTCTTGTTTTGGCTCCACACCCATCAAGAGGTGAACCCAGTTTTTTGGGTCGCATCTGTGAGACCCAACACAGAGAGTTAAGAGATACTTTTAGGACTCCATTTTGCGGTTATTTCTTCCCATCTAGTGTTTGGTCTGGAAGTGATCTCGGAGAGAGTGATCCTGAAGAGAGATCTTAGTTTCCTCTCCAGGAACTGAATCTGGGCAGCCTGAATGAAAACCAGGAAACCTAGCCACCAGACCACCAGGGACTAGAGGCTAGAAGCAAAGTGGCCCTCACTCCTTTCCAAGTTTGAAAGCAAGAAAGTTTCCAGGAGGCCAAAACTAAAAACAGTTACAAAGTTTATTATTACAGACGCAGCACAACTTATGGGAGAACACATAGTAGAAAAAGTGTATCTATTTAAGTCAGAGGCAGAGCAGAGATACACACCAGGGAGAAAGGGTATGGCATCCTTTCTAAGGAGGAGGAAAGCAACAAGTCCAAAGCAAGAGAGAAATACATACTCAAAGAGTTTGAGTGTGGCCATCCTGAATGACAAGGACCACGCTACGTCAGACTAGGCAGAGACACACACCTGGAGAGGAATGTGGGCGTCCTGAGTGAGGAGGGGCCAATAAAGAGGTGATTTAAATCACATATAGGACAGTGCTTCTGGGTCTTTGTTTTGTTGCTGTTTAGTCATTAAATCGTGTCCAACTCTTTGGTAACCTCAATGACTGTACCCTGCCCGGCTCCTCTGTCCATGGGAATTCCCAGGCAAGAATAGTAGAGTGGGTTGCCATTTCCTTCTCCTGAGATCTTCCCAACCCAGGGATCAAATCAGCGCCTCTTCTGTTTCCTGCATTGGCAGGTGGATTCTTGACCACTGAACCACCTGGGAAGTCTGGGTCATTGTTTACCTTTGGTCAATTATCTTGTTTCTTTTTTCACATCTGACTGCTCCTTGGACCATTCCCAAGAGGCATGCACATGCTAAGATGGATCCGACCGTAGAGGCCTGTGGGTACATGCCCACACTTACTATGAGGTTGGACTCTTTCCCATTTTGACCCTCAAGAAGATTTCCTGCCCTTGTGCAGACAGGGAAGTCTTCCTTGACCTCAGGATTGGGCACCTTATCTCTTTACTTTAGAAGAGCTCAGATTTTGCCTCTAGCTTTGTTCTCAGAGAAGGAAATGGCAACCCACTGCAGTATTCTTATCTGGAAAATCATAAGGATGGAAGAGCTTGGCAGGCTATGGGGTCCACGGGGTTGCAAAGAGTCAGACCTGACTAAGCAACTAACACTTGTTCATGGAGTGTCTGGGTGAGAAAAAAAACTTGAATTTTACTCCACTTGACAAACACCAGGTGTCCAACCCATCTATCTCTTACCTCAGAAGAATCCTTGTTCTACGTTAGCCGCTAATCGCTGTGTAAGCCAATCATCTCAGACAAGTTAAGATTATTATAGAGCACGTGTCAATGTTTCATTTTGGATTTGGAAAAAGAGAAAGACTGGTTGGATCTATATTTCTTGAAGAAAGATTATATAGAAAGGAGGAGGAATATGAGATAAGGCTGCTTAAGTGCAAGAATAGTTTTACGAGGCTGTAAAGTTGTCACATTCTTATTGTGTAGTGTAAACCTGGATCTCAAGGAACTCTAGAGTCACCCCCAGAGATGTCAACCATGAGCCCTAATAAGAAATAATAATGAACACCAAAGCCGAGGAGGACCCTGCGAGGCCCTCTGGATACAAAAGCCCCTCCACTGCTCCTGTTTCTTGTTTGTAGAAAAGAGTTTTAGTCTCCTAAGCCTTCCCTGAGCTTCAAAGAGCAGGCAGGAGTGCTTGCCAACTAGAGAAGTGAGGGAATGCAGAAACAAAGGAAAAGCAGCTCAGCAAGAAAAGTCACAATAGTCCAGTGTTCAGGCAGAATCCCACTTCCTCCTCTAGGAACACAACAATCTGACACATACCTTTGAGTTGTTATGCAGAAACTAAGACACCCCGCCCTGCCTCTGGTGAACAATGATGAAGACCCCAGATGATTAACACTCTTGAAACATCACCCTCGGGGGTACACTTTTGCCCCCTTCTGATGCCTATGTTGGAAGCTTTCTCTATCTCCTTTATACTTTAATAAAACTTTATTACACAAGCTCTGAGCGATCCAGCCTTGTCTCTGGCCCCGGATTGAATTCATCTCCTCTGGAGTCCAAGAATCCTGCGTCTTATCGTTCAGCAACAACCTTTCATCTTGGGGGCTCTTCCGGGATACTTCTGGACAAGATGGGCCTGACAATCTATGTGAGCCTACTTCTGCTGACTCCAGAAATCCTGAGTCTGCCGTTTGATCCTCAAGACAATGCCTTCCTGTCCTGGGCTCACTCCTATGCTGCATTCCATAATCGGTCTAACTGCTGGGTCTGCGGAGCACTCCCCTCTTCATCAGTGAAAGGCGTCCCATGGTGGACATCTCCACTTCAAGGAAAGGACTTTCTCCAAGTCTGCAAATACCTTCAACAATCGTATGTGATGCCTCTTCTTAAACTGATGACATCTAACAACCTTAAGATGGACTGATGTAACTATGGACATAATGTGACTTTTCATTTTGATTTTAACTTGGTTTAATGACTATTTTGCCTTACGTCTGTAACTGTATAATGGGGTTTTCTAACCGTCTAAAAGCTTTTAGTTTACAAATAGTTGGCCAAGCTCCTATGAGTGCCACAGCCTCCTCCAACTATTACTTGGAGCCCCTGGATCAGACATCCTCACTATGAGGATTAGGAGAATATGTTGCCTCACCAATTTAGGGACAACGCCCCTTGTCAGCTCGGAAGCAGTTATGGAATGAGAACGATGCCCCTTTTCCCTAGGCAACATAATTCTCCTAAAAGAAAAGGGGGAAATGAGAGTCATTTCCTAGGCAGGTTGATAAGAAGTCTAGGGGTCCCCAAGGAGAGAGAGGTCTGGGATATTCAAGGAGGAAGAAAGGACAAACTTTTTTACTTTTTTTCCTCTACATTCCTTAGGATTATATAACAATAATGTATCCTGCCTGAGGACAGTCTTTGGATTAAACCCTCTGGCTAATTCTGTTATCTTAAAACATAAATTATGGGAGTAGGTCTGGTCTTTACAAGGATGTATCCTGCCTGAGGACAATCTTTGGATTAAACCTTCTAGCCAACTCTGTTATCTTAAAATGTAAATTATGGGAGTAGGTCTGGTGAGGTCTTTACAACCTCCAGACATTCTTTGGATTCATTGTAGAGTATATAACTCCATTGTTAACACTAGCAAAGGGGTACTCTTTTGCCCCCTTCTGATGCCTATGTCAGAAATCTCCTTTATACTTAAATAAAACTTTATTACACACACACACACACACACACACACACACAAAAAGAAACATCACCCTCTAACCTCACCACCAACCAATCAGAAGAAGGTCATACCCACTGCGGTTCTTACCCCAAATGTCACCTTTAAAAATGCTTCCATGAGACCAACATGTACACGCTGGTGTATATAAAATAGATAACCAACAAGGACCTACTGTATAACAGAAAGAACTCTGCTCAATGATATAGGGCAGACTGAACAGGAGGGGTGTTTGGGGGAGAATGGAGATGTATATATATATATATATATAGGGCTGGGTCCATCTGATATGCACCTGAAACTATCACAACATTGTTAATTGGCTATATTCCAATAAAAAATAAAAAGTTTAAAAAAAAAGTTAAAAATAAAAGATATATGGTTATAGTAGTAATCTTGGCAAGGCAGCAATGAGTGGTGGCTTGAAGTGAGATCTTAATCACCTAACCAGAAGTTGAACCTGGATAGCTTGAATGGAAACCAGGAATCTTAGCCATCAGATCGGGGGGTGGGGGGTGGGGGGGTGGGTTGATAGAGGCTAGAAGCTATTTTTCCCTGGCTATTTGCCCCCAAGTGAAAATTGAATTTCTCACAGAGGCAAAAACTGTAAATGCAGGTTGTCTGTTGCTCAGTCGCTCGCTTGTGTCTCACTCTCTGTGACCCCACGGACTGCAGCACGCCAGGCTTCCCGTCCTTCACTATCTCCCAGAGCTCGCTCAAACTCATGTCCATCGAGCCAGTGATACCATCCAACCATCTCATCCTCTGTCCTCCCCTTCTCCTCCTGCCCTCAATCTTTCCCAGGATCAGGGTCTTTTCCAATGAGTTGGTTCTTCACATCAGGAGGCCACAGTATTGAAGCTTCAACATCAGTCCTTCCAATGAATATTCAGGACTGATCTCCTTTAGGATTGACTTGTTTGATCTCCTTGCAGTCCAAGGGACTCTCTAGAGGCTTCTCCAGCACCACAATGCAAGAGCATCAATTCTTCTGTACTCAGCCTTCTTTATGGTCCAACTCTCACATCTGTACATGACTACTGGAAAAACCATAGTTTTGACTATATGAACCTTTGTCAGCAAAGTGATGTCTCTGCTTCTTAATATGCTGTTTAGCTTTGTCATAGCTTTCCTTCCAAGGAGCAAGTGTCTTTGAATTTCATGGCTGCAGTCACTGTCCGCAATGATACTGGAGTCCAAGAAAATAAAATCTGTCACTGTTTCTACTTTTTTCCCTTCTATTTACCATGAAATGATGGAATGGAATGCCATGATCTTCATTTTTTGAATGCTGAGTTTAAAGCTCGCTTTTTCACGCTTGTCTTTCACTTTCATCAAGAGGCTCTTTAGTTCTTCTTTGCTTTCTGCCAGTAGTGTGGTATCATCTGTATATGCGAGGTTGTTGATAATTCCCCAATCTTGATTCTAGCTTGTGATTCATCCAGCCAGGCATTTTACATGATGTACTCTGCATATAAGTTAAATAAGCAGGATGACAATATACAGCCTTGAGGCACTCCTTTCCCAATTTGGAGCCAGTCCATTGTTCCGTGTCCAGTTCCAACTATTGCTTCCTGACCTGCATACAGGTTTCTAAGCAGTCCGGTAAGGTGTCTGGTATTCCCATGTCTTTAAGAATTTTCCAGTTTGTTGTGATCCACACAAAGGCTTTAGCATAATCAATGAAACAGAAGTAGATGTTTTTGGGGAATTCCCTTGCTTTTTCTTTCGTTTTTAAAGCTTTTTTTTTTTTTTTTTTTTTTGGCTCAGCTGGGTCTTAGTTTTGGCATATGGGATCTTAGTTGTGTCATGTGGGATCAAGTTCCCTTACCAGGGATTGAACCCAGGCCCCCTGCACTGGGAGCAAAGAGTCTTAGCCACTTGACCACCAGGGAAGTCCCTCTCCTGCTTTTTCGATGATCTAATAAATGTTGGCAATGATGTTATTGGACCAAATTTTGGGTCAGCTCACTTGCTGCACAGTAAAGCCAATATACTGATAGTGGGTTGTGGTGAGGGTACTTTAACAGGATTTATTGCAGGCAGTAAGGAAAGAGTATAAGCAGCTCATGTTCAAAAGGCCTCAACTCTCCTGTGGCTTTCAGGGAAGGGTTATTTATTTATTTATTTTTAGTTATGTTGACTTAAAAAATACAACCTAAAAGTTGAGAGTTATATTTCACTCAATGGGAATTTTTAGGACTTCAAGCCTGGAAAACACCATCTCAAGTAACCTTGAGTGACTTGCTGCTAGGAGGCAAAGAGGACGAGCCAGGTTACATAGTAATTTTGCAACAAGAGGCAGGTAGTCTGAACATCAAAAATTTTTTGTAAATTAAAGAAAATTAGATATCCCAAGTTAAGGTACATTTCTATATGTATGGGAAGATGGGAGAGTCTGAGCTCACTGAAATTATTCTTTTGATATGTACCTCAGATATCTGGGGCCAATTTCTTGTATTTTTTCACATCCTGAGTTCCTCTGGACTCACTGTAGGGAGTAGCTGTAGTCCGATGGCTACTAGATGGCAGGTATTCATCCTGAGTTCCCTCAGGGCTCACCAGCTCACTTTGGAGGGCTGCAATAGCTGATGACTGTGACATCCTTGTTTATTGATACGGCAGTAATTGATGCTTTCGAATTGTGGTACTGGACAAGACTCTTAAGAGTCCCTTGGAGAGCAAGGAGATTAACCCAGTCAATCATAAAGGAAATCAACCCTGAATATTCATTGGAAGGACTGATGCTGAAGCTGAAGCTCCAGTGCTTTGGCCACCTGATGCGACCAGCAGACTCATTGGAAAAGACCCTGATGCTGGGAAAGATTGAGGGCAGGTGGAGAAGGGGGCAACAGAGGATGAGTTGTTTGGATGGCATCACCAACTCCATGAACATGAGTTTGAGCATACTCTGGGAGATTGTGAAGGACAGGGCAGCTTGGCATATGAAGGACAGGAGAGCAAGTGTCCATGGGGTCACCAAGAGTCAGACAGGACAAGGCTACTGAACAACAACAAGAAGGTAATTGTGGGATTTAATCAGAGGTACCAAACAAGAAATTTCAGTTTGGGCTTTGTTTTTCACTTCAAATTCCTGTTTTCTTTCACATTAGAGATACTTTTCTCTCTGCAATCTTCCATTAATATTTAATGATGCTCAAAACCACTTTTAACCAGCGCTAGGACAAGCATTAGTGCTCTGAGAAGAAACAGAAATAAAGAATAAGAATGGGGAGTGCTGCATTCCAAATTGACTCCCAGCACATTCCCATAGTTATCTCCTGCTTTGCCCTCCCCACCAGAATTTCATGTTCATTAAGCAAGTGACTCATTGATTCAAAGGAATTTTGTACTTCTGAGAGCTTAATCTTCAAATATTCAAATTTACAGACCCTAGCCAAATTGCTTTTGATAAGAAGAGAGAGAGTAGAGGACTCTTAGCTGGAGAAATGAGCCAGGGAGAGAGAAACCATACATCTGCAAATGAAGTTTATTAAATAAAACTTGATGTCAAGGAATTCCTTGGTGGTCCAGTGATTAGGACTCTGCACTTTCACCATCAAGTTCAAATTTTCCATCTCTTGTAGGGGGCCTAAAATCCTGCAAGCCGAGCTGCACCATCAAAAATTAAAAACAACAACAGTAGAACACTTAAGCTTTTCCGGTAAGCAGCCTGAAGTGACCTCTAAAAATTGATCCTGAAACCCCACAAAATCATGCAAATCTTCACGTCCACTTTAAGAACACTTGTGAACCACCCCCAACCCCCCCACCCCCGCTATTAAGGGTATGCATATCTGAAAAGCCACCAAGAATCTGAAGGATGTCACTTTAAAGAAGCAATGTGTCCATTCTGTTGGTATGGTGGAGCTGGTAGGTGTGCACAGGCCAAAGAGTGGTGCTGGACGCAGGGTTGGTGGCCCAAAAAGAGTGCTGAGATTTCTCCTGCCCTTGTTCAAAAATGCAGAGGGTAATGTTGAACTTAAGGATGAGATGTAGATTCTCTGGTCATTGAGCACTTCCAGGTGAACAAAGCCCTGAAGATGTGGCATAGGACCTACAGAGCTCATGGTCAGATCAACCCATCCATGAGCTCTCCCTGCCCCATTGAGGTGATCCTTACTGAGGAAGATCACCTTGTTCCTAAACCAGAAGAGGAGGCTGCACAGAAGAAAAAGGTATCCTAGAAGAAACTGAAGAACCAAAAATTTATGAAATGCAGCAAAAAATAAATGCAAATAAAATTAAAACAAAGAAACAAATGCTTTCTGTCAGTCCCTTTGGAACTGTATTTATTTGGATGCAAGAGAATATGGAATTGGCCACAAAAAGAGGAACAGTGGTTTCCCAAGGAAATTAGTCACAGCTCGGTCACTTGTTTTTCAAACAGTAGCAGATGTAACTGGAACACTGATTGCAGTCATCCAGAGCTATTTAGACAAGTCACCTTGATTTCATCCCTAGTGTAACCAAAAGTGCTCTGCTCAAAAGCCAATAAAGAGGCAAGGTGAGTAGAAACGAAAGCTTGCTTTATTTCGGATGCCTGCAATGGGGGTGGCAGGGTGGACGTGAGGGGGGATTGGTTACGCAGAGATCTGCCCAGAGTTATCTTGTTGTTTTAAGTACCATTAGTCTTCAGTCCCAGGGTCGGTTTGTTCCCGTTTCGTTGAGGCCAGTTCTCGGAATTGTGACAGCTTATGTCATGGCTACACCCTGGTCATCACGTAGTTAACTTCGTCCGCCTGGTGGGGGTTTCAGTCTCTATAAGACAGCTCCCCGGATATGGCTCAGAGTATTATCTGTAGCCCTTGAGGAGGAACCAAAAGGTCCTTGACTTTGCTTAGCGACTAAACTATTATTGTTTTGTCTAGTTTGACTGTTTTCCTTTTTTTCTGCATTTTCTCACTTCTCTGATTAAACTTATTTTTTGACTAAAGTTTTTCCACAGACAAATGGTAGGCTGAGGACATGGGAGTAGGGGGTGGGGAGCCACAGGACCCTGCTCCGTTTTACCAGAAGCCTCAGCTTCCGGAGACATGCTTGCTTCTTTTCTGCGAGGGCGAAGGACAACAGCCTCCACGGCCTTGGTCAGGTTGCCCTGCCATTCACCCGTCATCCCTCCTCTCCATCCTTCACTGTCCCCGCGGTGCCTTCACTGTGTTTGCTCAGTCGTGTCCAGCTCTGCGGTCCCACAGACTGTAGCCTGCCAGACTCCTCTGTCCGTGGAATTCTCCAGGCCAGCATACTGGAGTGGGCTGCCTTTTCTTCCTCCAGGGAATCTTCCCCACCCAGGGATCGAACCCAGGTCTCCTGCCTCTCCTGCATTGGCAGGCAGATTCTTTACCACTGAGCCACCTGCCTTCATTTCCAGATTTTAAGCCCTTCTTACCTCTTGGACATCAGAACTTGCAACCTCTTCGTCACCAGGTCCTTTCCCTTGTCATCTCCAGTTTTTCTCTCCCTAGATCCTTCCCTGCCCCGCTTCTTCCAAGTTCAGGTATTTTCCAATGAGAAGGAGTTTTTTCTTTCTGTCAGATAATGCCACTCTCTTTCTTTTGTCAAATTTCTTCTTTTCTAGGACAAACTACATCTCAATCTATCTATTTGAGATCCAAATTACCTAGCCTTACTCTGAGTGGTGACTGTGCTTAAGACATAAAGGTTACAAACGTTAGAACATTCTGCTCCTGCTCCCAAAGTTTATTGTTTAGCCTGGTGCACAAGTCACTGTGATGCTATTCAGAATGTGTGCCAAGTATCCTTACAGGCACAAACAAAACGCATTGGGAAAGCAGAGGGACAGTCAGGCCTTGTAAAGGGTGAATAGAATGCAGACCAGAAAAGGTGAAGCAAGAGACATTTAAAAAAAAATTTAATTTTGTTGAAGCATAGTTGATTTACAGTATTGTGTTAGTTTCTGCTGTACAGAAAAGTGAGTCAGTTACACACACACACACACACACACATATATATATATTTATATTTTTCATATTGTTATTACTGTTTTGACTGTGTGGTGTAGCCTGTGGGATCTTAGTTCTCCAACCAGAGATTTAACCCAGACCCACGGCAGTAGACTCTCTGAGTCCTAATCCTTGGACCTCAAGGGATTCCCTCTTTTTCTTATTCTTTTCCATTATGATTCATCACAGGATACTGAATGTAATTCCTTGTGCTATGCGTCAGGACCTTGTTTATCCATTCTCTGTAATAGTTTGCAAGAGACACTTGATCTGGGAGTTGTATAGAGCCAGACAGTCCTCTGGGGGAGGGAAGGTCTCACTTGTACTACCTCCATGACCTCAGCAAGCAGCTGTCCCAGGAGCGACCTCAGGAGCCCTCTCAAAGCTGAGAAATTCAGGGCTTCCCTGGTGGCTCAGTGGTAAAGAATCCACCTGCCAATACAGGAGACACGGGTCTGATCCCTGGTGTGGGAAAATCCCACATCTTATAGCAATTAAGCCCATGGGCCACAACTACTGAGCCTGTCCTCCAAAGCCTGGGAGTTGCAATCAGTGAGCCCACCTGCCGCAACTACTGAAGCCTGAGAGCCCTAGAGCCCTTGCTCTGCAACAAGAGAAGCCACTGTGATGAGAAGCCCGCACAGCGCAACGGGAGAGTAGCCGCTGCTTGCCGCAACTAAGACCCAGAGGAGACAAAACTAAACAAATAAAATTTAAAAATAAAAAAGCTGAGAAATTCCAAGAGCTACCACCTAACTCCTGGAAATGTAAAAGGGGGCTCAGCGCCTTCCCTAGATGCGTTGGAAAGGGGGTCCATATGCCTATGCCAGAGGGCACTCTGGAATGTCTTCTTCAATCTTGAAAGTACTTCTTTCCTAGGTCTAACACCATTCACCCATTCACTCATTTGATGAGCGAGAACTTATTATCTCCTTGGAACTGAGCCGGGCCACCATCTCAGAACAAGAAATGGTCTCTATAAGGAGCTCATCATTTAATGAGGGAGACAGTGAAGTAAATAGAAAACAAAACAGCAAGATAAGTGCTTAGATATCTTTAGCACAGGGTGCTATGAGAACCTCAGATCTCAGCTTGGAAAGGTCAGGGAGGACTTCCCAGAGGTGGTGACAGCTAAATTCCAAATTGTAGGATAAGTTGGGGTTGACCAAGGAGAGAGACAGAGGACAACTTGGGCAGGATGGGAGCGGGATACCCAAGGGTCTAGGGGCTGGTGAGCCCCAAGGGTAGAAATAGGAAGTAGTACAAAAGCTGGGACTTAACATTTGGAAGGAAAAGGGACAGATGAGAGAGTGATGGGGCTAAGGAAGTTCTATGGGTGTCAGTGTAGCGAGGGGACGTAACAGAAGATGAAAAGCTTCTCATGCCATGCTCCTCAGATTATTTTTCCTGAGGGAGCTTCTGAACCACTGAGGTTTTCGTAAATATTAAACCCGTTTTACTTGGAAAATTGATGCCTGAGCCTAAGGGACATACAAATGAGATAAGCAGGACCTACTACCTTGACTTGTGGGTCGGGTGCAGACTGAAACTGTGAGGCCTCTGGTTTAAAGGTTGTTAGGAATTTGAAGATGACAACAGTGGAACATTAACCCAAGCATGGCCCTTTGAAGTGGTGGGACCCTGTAGTACTGCCCAGGTTGCAGGCCCGTGAAGCTGGCCCTAGGGACAGGCCCCATATTTCTCTCAGAAATTAAACACAAACTAAACAACAGTTAAAAAAAAAAAAAAGTGAAAGCTGTCTCTTGTTTCCGTCAAATAACAAAGAATTGCTTCATGGAGGCTATGATCAATGCCAATTTTATAGGAGTGTGTGGAAGCAAATAAGTAGGATGCCAGATGATTCATTAAAGAATCTGGATCTTGTCCCAGTCGGGGGTCAGGACTGTGAAGGTCAGAGCGTGGAGCTGGCTCCAGCCCTGAACTGCAGCCAAGGCGGAAGTCAAAAAGCGTGACTGATACGCTCTGAGATCCATGTAATGAATCATGTATTTATTAAAGCACACATTTGGGGTTTGCTCAGGTTCTGGACTGGGGGTTGTAAGAGAGACAGCCTAAGACCCAACCTCCGCCTCCAAGAACCTCATAGAGTAAAGAAAGAGACAAGAGGGGCAGAGGGAGTCATCAGTGGTAGATACTGCGGCTAACAACACAACAACAACATTCTGATGAATAGTGGTGTTAGCATGGCATACTCTTCAGTTCATCAACGTTTAAAGATTTGGAATGCCACCAAATATAGCTGTACCTATCAGAGTTCAGTCAGGAAAACAGAAGCCAAACTAGACATTCTACACAAAGGGAATGTACTGCAGGGAATTGGTTCCTACAATAACATACTTCGCCAGTGCCATCTTGACCCACTTTTGAAGACATGGCTGCAAACGCTCAGTTCCACTTTGCAGGCAGTTTGTTAAGCCCCCACCCAAACTGCTTGCCTTATCAGGTTCTAACATGCCTGTGTTACAATATGCACTTACCCAAGGCCAGAGGCCCCAGATACCCAACACCCAGCGTGGTGCTTTTTCCCTTGGGTGGGCAGTTATTCAAAATACCCAGTCCCCAGGAAGCCCTCAAAACCTTGCGAACCCCGCCCCACTTGCCATACAGAAGCTACAGTCCAACCTGCCGTCACCCTGTCCCCGGCTGGTCCTGTCTAGATGTCTTCTCTACTGTGGAGGCTTCAGTCACAGAGTTCTGCCTTCCTTCTGTCTGCGTGTCACTGTGTTATGTCCCACCAGTGAAAGAAAACTTAAATCTTACACCATGGTTGCACCCGGATGAGAAGGCAGACAGGGGACACTGAGGCAACCCAGAAGTTGGCAAAAATAGGAAGGGCACTCCCATCTCCACCTGGCTAGACCGGTGACCGTGGAGGGAAGGGCGGAGCTGCATGGGTGGCGCAGATCTCTGTAGACAGGCTGCTGCTGGTGGAAACGCCTCCTGAAGCAGAGAGCAAGCAGGACTGCCTTGGCCTCTCCCCTCCTCCCCTCCTCCAGGCTCCTGCCAGAGCTTTCCATTGGCTGAACTCCCAGAAACCAGCTGACAAGGAGTCTGGGAGACATACTTTCCTGCTTACCAAAACAGCAGGTGTTTGGTCTGTGTTCACTGCAGCATTATTCACAAAAAATGGGGAAACAGCCCAAGTGTCCAGATGAATGGATAAACACAATATGAGATACATACAGATACATAAGGGAATATTATTCAGCCTTAAAAAGTCAGGAAATCGTGTCACACGCTACAGTACAGGCAGACCTTGAAAAACTTACACTGAGCAAAACAGACCAATCGCAAAAAGACAGATCCTGTCTGCTTCCACTGACTTGAGGAATCCAACGTTGTCAAATTCATAGAAATGTAACATAGAGCGGTGGTTGAGGGGAGAAGGATAAGGAGGGGATGTTTTTCATGGGTACAAGTTCATGCTTTGCAAGATGAAAAAGTTCTGTTTCATAATAATGTGACTATACTTAACACTGCTAAACTCTACATTTAAAAATGGTTATGGCAGGACTCGCCTGGTGGTCCAGAGATTAAGAATCCACCTGCCAATGTGGGGAACACGGGTTTGATCCCTGGTCTGAGAAGACCCCACATGCTGTGGGGCAGTTAAGCCTGTGAACCACAACTACTGAAGCCCTCGAGCCCTAGGGCCTGAGCTCCACGAGAGAAGCCACTGCAAGGAGGAGCCCACGCACCACAGATAAGAGTAGCCCCTGCTTGTCACAGCTAGAGTAAGCCCACACGCATCAACAAAGACCTAGTGCAGCAAAAAATAAATAAGTAAATAAAAATTTAAAAAATGGCAAAGATAGGGACTTCCCCGTGGTCCAGAGGTTAAGAATCCGCCTTCCAATGCAGGGAACACGGGTTCAATCCCTGGTTGGGGAACTAAGAGCCCACATGTGGCAGAGCAACTAAGCCCACTGGCCCCAGAGTCTGCATGCTGCAATCAAGACCGGACGCAGCCAAATAAATAAACAGAATTTTTTTTAAAAAAAGGTTAAGATAGTAGATGTTGTTATGTGATTTTTCCCATAATAGACTTTTTTTTTTTTTAAGGAATGATATTCTGATACCTGCTACAGCAAGGAGGTACCTGGAAAAATGTTAGGCTAAGTGAAATAAACCAGTCTTAAGAGGACAAATATGGTGTGATTCCACTTCAATGAGGTATCAAGAGTAGGCACATTCTTAGAGATGGAGAGTAGAATAGAGGTTACCAGAGGTTAGAAGGAGGGGGAGAGCTTGTGTTTCACGGGTACAGAATGTCTTTTTGGAATGACAAAAAATTCTGCGAACAGTCATAACAGTTCTACAACAACACTGTGAATGTATTTAATCCCACTGAACTGTACCAGAAAAAGGGTTAAAAGGCTAAATCTTATGTTTATGTATATTTTACTACACACACAAAAGAGCAGCAGAGGGGAACCGAATGAATTGAGAGCAATGAGACATCTAACCCTGAATTGTTATCAAGTAATTTATCTTCTTTCATGATCTAGAGAAGCAGGATCTGGCAATGCCTTAGGTTCTGAAGTAGGAAGATCAGTTAATCTCGCATTATTCAGTTTATAGAATTCTGTAATAAAAGGGCATGAGTTCAAGACATAATTTGCCAACGATTGTGTCTTTGGAAGAATCACTTAATCTTTCTGATTTTTACAAAATGTGAATGATAATCCTATCTTTATGGTTGTTGAGAGGTTATTACAGAATAAAGCATGTCCCATGCCTGGCACTCAGTAAGCATAGTAAATGGTAGATTTAGACAACATTAACATTATGTAGCAGCTGCTAGTATTTTACATGTATTAGGAAAGTTCACAACAAACTATGAGTTAAGTATTAAAACACCCATTTTTTCAGATGAGACAATGGAGGGTCCAAAGCTTTAAGCCGCTTGTCCTGTGTCTTACTGCCACATGTTCAGTGCCAGGATCTGGACCCAGGGTGGTCTCACTGCAGAACTTGAGTACGTTCAGCTCTCCATGCTGCCCCTGAGATCCCATCCTCAGGGATTCACAACCTGAGGAAACACAGCACATGTGTAAAGCACTAAATAAAACCACCAGCCAACACAGGCAGTTGTTCCTGAAAATACACATATGAAACTAGCATGTTCAAAAGCTGATGTGGTAGTTTCTCTTACCAGAGAGTTAAGAATCTTTCTAATTACAACGTGAGCTTTGATGATATTGTCCTAGCTCTTTATAAGTTTCTTAATTAGTTTCCTTCACAAATGAAAAGAGCCAACTAGCCCACGTTGACCAAGGGACCCTCTGGTCCCTGATTGAGAGATTCACAGCTCTGGCATACCCAAGGATTCCTCTCCAGTGTTTAAAGTCATGAGATCTGTGTTCCTTATGACTCATATCAGCACTTTAATTTTCCATTTTCCATCCATGGTTATAAATTAATAAGGGCTAAAATGCAATGAAATATTTAAATGCTTGTACAAAGAGTTCCTTAAGAGGGCAACACTGCTAAAATTGGCAGCATCAGCAGGTGAGATCACAGGAAGTGTGCCAACTGAGAGATGAAAGTTCAAATTCAGTAGAAGAAATGTTTGCTAAGGGATGGTGGATTGTGTTACTGACCTGTACACCCAACAGTCTGGTTCCCTTGCCATGGTGCCCCTCCCACCAGGAAACTTAGATACCCCTGCCCTCTAAACTCAGGAGTCCCCATGTGACCTGCTTTGGCCAATAAAATATGGTTAGAAGTCAGGTTGGTGGGAGTTTTCAGACTTAGATGATGGTTACCAGGTTATTCCCCCTTAACCTGGAAACAGGGGCTTCCCTGGTTGGCTCAGTGGTAAAGAATCTGCCTGCCAAGTCAGGGTCCCCCTGACTTGATCCCCCTGGAAGAAGAAATGGCAATCCACTTCAGTATTCTTGCCTAAGAAATCCCACGGACAGAGGACACTGGTGGGCTACAGTCTACAGGGTCGTAAAAAGAGTTGGACACAACTGAGCAACCAAACAATAACCAGGAAACAGGCAAGGTGACAGGTTAAGACTGCTCCACCAGCAGTCCCAGGGTGAAGATGACATGGATTACAGCCACAGCCAATCTACCGTAGACATGCAGTGTGGGCAAGAACTGACTTGTGGGGCTGTTTGTGAGCACAGTGACCTCGCCCGTTGTGATAATACAGGTTATCAGCGTGCCACGGATGAAAATGTGGGTGTTGCACAAGTGAATTAAGAGCCCAGAATGGCACCTTCCAGCAAAGTCACCAGGCAATTGGCTGAAAGTTAACAGGAGACTGAGGCAAACTGAAAGCCTTCCTAGAAGAATTGGAACAGAATAAGAGCTGCAAAGGAAAAGAAGAATCTAGACCTCTCTTGGGCCTACCTTAATTGACTGGCTATCGATTTTCAAATACCAATAATCGAAAGGCCAACAAAAGAAAAAAGGATACGAGAAGTCAAGTTTCTATACTTAAGAAAATGATTAGAGGAAAGTGAGAGCTATTCACAAGCATATAATGAACAATTTTTGTATCTCAGGCTTCATCACATTCTAAGATTTTGCTGTCTGTGCCTCCTGTTTTTCCTAAAGAAATATGATATTATGGATATAGATTCAAGCTTCCTGTACACCCCTCCCTCCCTGATCCTATTTCCCTCCTTTAAAAAACCTCCAACTCAGTAAATTAGTTATTTTAAAAAGCTAGAGACCATCAAAATGAAAATCCCACTTTGAAGAAAATATCCTTTTTTGATGGCAAAATTGAGAAGCATACTTTAAAAAAATAAAACACAATTTATTATATCTGATAATATCAGATAATCATTAAAAATGCCCTCATCAGAGAGGGAACGGAGGGGAAAATAAGTTATCCAGTTATCCTGGCTTTTAAGGATTTAACAGGATCATGACATTTCAGAGTGAAAGAATTTGGGACTGACTTGGCCCAGTGTCTTCATGTTTTGCTTGAGAAACTGAGAGGTGAAGCAACTTGCCCAGAGTCACACAGATATCTGTGTCCATGCCAGAACTTTGTCTCCACATAACATTACCTTCCAAGAATAGTAAGGAACAGAGACTGGGAGGGCTGGCTGTCAGTGCAGAATATACAGAGCAGCTTTAGGAGGGCCCTGGTGGTTTAGGCAGTAAAAAATCTGCCTGCAATGTGGGAGACCCAGGTTGGATCCCTGGGTCAGGATGATCTCCTGGAGAAGGGAATGGCAACCCACTCCAGTATTCTTGCCTAGGAAACCTCATGGACAGAGGGGCCTTGCGGACTATAGTCCTTAGGATCACAAGGAGTTGGACACGACTGAGAGACTAACACTTTGACTTTGACGAGCAATCCTGAGGTGTCAGAGGCAGTGGAGTGAAAAAGGGAGTGGGCAGTCATGTGGAAAGAGCTGGTCTTGGGAGCTTCCCTGATGGTCCAGTGGCTAAGAATCCAAGTTCCCAGTGCAGGGGGGCCCAGGTTCGAGCCCTGGTCAGGGAACTAAATCTTACATGCCGCAACTAAGAGTTCACATATGTCAACTAAAAAAAGGTCCCACATGCTGCAATTAAGACCCAGCACAACCAAATAAATATGTAAAAGCTGAAGAAAAACTGGTCTTCCAGAGGGGCCTGAAGACTGTGGTAAGTCAGGAGAGGTGCAATGACTGTGCCCAGGCCCATGGTCAGTGGTATTTGCACGAAAACAGTGTTACCTGCTGGGGTCACTTGACAACCAGGAGCTTCACTGGAAGGCTGAGTGGTCTTAGTGAAATAGAACAGGACTGGGTGGTCCTTGTGTGGTCCCCCACCTCCACCTTGTCCTCTGTCTGCCTTTTGCCTGTGGGAAACTTTAGTCAAAGAATAAGTTTAACCAGAGAAGTGAGAAATGATGAAACAAAGAAAAACAGTCAAAGGAGACTAAATAATAATAATGTAGTCATTAAGCATAGTCAAGGACCTTTAGTTCTTTCTCAAGGGCTCTAGATAATATTCTGAGCCATATCCTGTGAGCTGTGTTATAGATACTAAAACACCAGGTGGAGAAGTTAACTACACGATGACCGGACTGTAGGCAAGATATGAGCTGCCGCAATTCCGAGAATGGACCTCAAAAAAATAGGAACAAATGACCCTGGAACTGAAGATTAACTGTACCTAAAACAACCAAGATGATGCTGGTCAGACCACTGATGGCCAATCTGAAGATAATATCAGAGATGACTGTGCTATTTCTGCATGTAATCCCTCCCCACAACTGTGTCTATAAAAACTCTCGCCGCCTGCTTGTTGGGGAAGGGCGGGCGGGCGGCGGGGGGTGGGGGGGGGGGGAGGAGTTGGCTTTTGACTAGATACCTGCCACCCTGCAGCTCAAGTTGCCTGCATCTGAAATAAAGCAAACCTTCCTTTCTACCCATCTGGCCTGTTTATTGGCTTCTGAGGGGCGAGCAGTCAGCTTCCCCACCCTACCCCCCTTCCCCCAACACACACACACACACACACACACACACACACACACACACACGCACACACGCACACGCACACGCACACACTCTTTTGGAAACATTAGAACTTGGAAAGACTTGCAGGGAAAATGAGTTCCTAGGGTCTCAGGATTCTGGGGGCCCAGGAAGGCTGTGGGATAGGCAGCTCATTGCTTTGCTTCTCCTCCCTGTCTCTCTGACCAAATCATTCCTGGGCATTGGTGGTGGTGATGTGGGTTTCTTTCTTTTTTCTACTTATCATCTATTTATCTTGCTAGGAATTTTATCACACACCATTTCGCCTTTATGGATGTCTTTTATTTTTGTTTTTATACACTAAGGAGATAATCAGGTCTTCATTTTTACATTGATTTGTTTCTATTTTGCTGTGACTTGTATATTACTTAGAAACAAAGAATGCATTTACATTTCATTTTCTTGAAATGAGGGATTTAGATTAAGCACATACCAGGGAAATTTTCACAAGGATATTTTCATTTAGTGAGTCAGCCATTTTAGATTACAGCAAGCAACTCCTCCTTACCTATGCCAAGTCCTTTGCTATGCAGAGGGTTTAACACATTCTCGAGATGTGCTTGAGAAAAGGCTGAGGGCGCTTTGTTTATGGAAATGTTTGGCAGCCTGTCTTATTTTCCCCATGGGGAAAAAAAAATTACACCTTAAAAATGAGCTGCATTAATATCTGTGAGTCCATACAGATGTAAATAAATGACTGAATAAGTAAATAAACGAGGGAGAAGAGATAAGTCCCCTGGTACAGAAAATTTCAAATAATTTATGTGCCTGCTTCACTCACAAAGAGATTGAACATACATTGAACATACATGTGGGCTGCACAAAGTGACTGCCTTCCAAAGAGCACAGTATAGAAACTGACCTGGAGAAACCTGACCAACACTATCCCAGCCAGATGATCAAGGTCAAGATCAAAAGTGATAAGTCTTGTCTGTATCTACCTTTGGTCTGTACCTACCCTTGATATGATATTTTGAGAAGGAACACTTTACCTCTGTGGTCTTTATCCCCTTAACCCATAACCCTGGTCTGATAATGAGAAAATCGTCAACAAATCCCAATTGAGAGACTTTCTACAAAATATGTCACCAGTACTCTTCAAAATTGTCAGGGTCATCAAAAACAAGGAAAAGGAGAAACTGTCACAACTAAGAGAAGCCTAAGGAGATTACATTAAATACAACACAGTTTTTGGATGGGATCTTGGAAGAGGAAAACTAAGGAAACATCTGAATAAAATGTGTATTTTTGTTAATGACAATGTACCAGTGTTGGTTCATTAATTGTGACAAATATACCAGATTAATGTAAGATGTTAGTAACAGGGGAAACAGTGTGGAGTATCCAGAAACCCTCTGTATTATAGTCATAGTTTTTCTGTACATCTGAATTGTTCTAAAAAGCAAAGTTCATTTTTAAAAAAAGCAACCAAAGAGGGAATTCCCTGGCAATCCAGTGGTCAGGACTCTCACAGACAAGAGCATGGGTTTGATTCTTGGTTGGGGAACTAAGATCCTGCAAGCTTCGAAGTGTGACTAAAAATTAGAAAAAAAAACAACAACAACAAGTGAACCATGCTGTAATTAGGAGAGAGGAAATTATTTTAAAACAATATTAGACAGATTTGTTACTGCTTAGATAATCATTAAAGCAAAACTTTCTGAAGGACTTTTACTTTGATATCACCTATTCCAATTAGTTTAACATCATCTTCTTTACAGAGAGAAAAGGATGTTTTGTGAGTTAATGAAAATATGATAAATACACATTTTAATGAATTAAATGAGTTCATGGTACTCCTCAAAGTGTCTTTTGTTTACCTGCTGCAAATGCCCCCTTTGAATCCCTGTCAATTTATATACTTTTTTAAATTGACCAAAGGATTTAAAGAAAAGAAATATGCCATTTTCGACTTCAAATATCTTTCTCATTTAACTCAGCTTTTTTCTGTCTTTTCATTAAGTCTTTATTATTCTAACAAAAATGCTCACTGTGAGACAGTTTTTATTTTACAGTTTACTTAACTTTACATTTTTCTTGGAATTGTTTTTGATAACATTTCCCTTGCCACTTCCCTCCTTTTGAAAAAAAAAAGAAAGAAAAAGTAACATCAATACATTCTTCCTTGTGATCTCTGAAGATTTGATACTTCATGTACAAGATTGGAGGTTATCCCTAAATATTTCAGAAATTGAGAATTTCAGCAAATATTTGTTTTACAGTGTTTGAGAAGAAAAACACTTCCACTTTCAAATACCTAGTAAGCAGTCCACATTGTTATTTGGATGAGTAGTTAAGAACATTTCCTGTTTCTTTTAGGTTTGGGGACAGAGGTGAGAAGAACAGGAGGAGAGTTCCCTAATGTTCTGCACAGAAATCAGGAGATGAACTCAGGAAACATGGGAGAAACCCTCAACTCTAGCATCAAAAATTCCAATATGACGCTTAGGTTGGGCTGAGATTGGGCCCCTAGGACTTCCTCCTCATGTGAACGGTGTGGGGGCCCTTTGGAGGACTTGCAGTCCATTTCCACAGCATTTATTGGCAACCGCTTGGCACCATATCCCTGGGACCTAAGTGGATTAAGACACAGGCGCTCGCCCTTCCTTGAGCGTGGGAACCAGTCAGGGGACGTCAGGGAAAGTCGTACCCAACTCTGAAGGTCGCCAGGCCCTGACCCACATTGGTAGCCCTCGTCCAGGCTCCTGCCTTTGCTTCTACTGGGACCTCCCACCTCCATCAAGTCCCCGCCCATCGACCTGAGGGAAGGAGGAGCCTCTCAGTGTTGACCGCCGGCCTGTCCGCTTCAGGCTTCTCACATCCCTCCATTCCCACATTCCTCCACTTGCTCCAGTGACGCCCACAGGTCACCAAGCGGCTCAGATGAGCCTCACTTGCGGCAGCCCCAGGGCGGGGCTGCCAGCGCTTCCAAACCCCATTTGTCCAGAGGGAACAAAGCAGGACTGGACTCTCTCCGGAGTCAGGGGGGCTCTTCCCTCCTAACTGGGCTGCCTTGTGGCCCTCGTCCCCAGCAGGAGAGTTTCCTTGACTAGAGGATCGCAGGGATCTGAGAAGAATAGCTCCCTCTTCCTCTGGAAGAAAACCACTAAAATTCCACTAAAACCCCCGCGATCTCCAGAAGCAAGGCATCCGTATGTAGATGTGTCTTCTCTCAGGTGGGACTGAGGCGCCCCCCAAGATGGCGGGTCGGGTCTGCGGGTGGCCGGTCTGCTCACCGGCGCCCGTGGGAGGGGGAGGGACGTGACACCTAGAGGGTGGTGCTGGGCCGGGAAGCTGTGGAAGGACAGGGGCTCAGGGAAGCGCTTCAGTCATCAACCAGAAGGAAAAAGCGTCCAGGAGGATGACTGGAGACTGCGGGAAGGTGGAAGGTCTGAGGGTCTGTGGGCAGCTGGGGGTGGGGAGACGCGGGTGAGAGATCGCTCACGGAGAAGCAGCTTTGAAGATGGTCGCAGAGGTGTGGGGCGGAAGGGCCCTAGGGGGCCCAAGGGACTGAGAGGCAGGGACTTGGCCGAGTGGTCCCCAGGGGTGGGAGTTCACCTACTGTGATGGCAAACGGGCTAGAGGGAGACACTGTGAGCCGGGGCCGGAGACCTGGAGCTTGGTAGAGGCAGGATGCCCTGTACCTGGGTGGGCGTGCTCTGCCCACCTGGGGCTGAAACCCAGCCCACTGTCCACTGGAAGAGCCAGGCGCCCTGGCGTGGGGCTGTGTTCAGCCTGACCGAGGGCACCCCAGCGCAGCCCTGGGTACATGACTGTGGTGAGGCTGGGTCAAGGGCTTAGTGGATGGCATGGACCTCAAGGAATAGGGACTTTTTACAAGAAGGCAGAGGGGAAATAGTGTGGAGTGGCGTAAGGAGGGAGGAGAAGGAGGCCACCGGTTTTCTGGCCCTATGATGCAAGATTCTTCTGGTTAATAATGATAATGACAGGGAGAAGGAAATGGCAACCCACTCCAGTATTCTTGCCTGGAGAATCCCATGGATGGAGAAGCCTGGCAGGCTACAGTCCATGGAGTCACAAAGGGTCAGACACGACTGAGTGACTTCACTTTCACTTTGCTGGGAATATCTACAGTGCAAACAGGAAAAAAAAAAAAAAATCAACCCTCTTAGCAACTTTCAAGTATGCAATACAGTATTAACTATAGTCACCATGTTGTATATTACATCCCAATGACTTTATAACTGGAAGTTTGTACCTTTGACCCCCTTCACCCATTTCACCCTTACCCTCTCCCCCAACTCTGGCAACCACCTACCTGTTCTCTGTGAATTTTATTTTTTTCCTGTTGTTAAAAATAATAATAATAATAATAATAATGATAATAATGGCCAGTACACCCAGAACTTACTGTATTCCAGGTGCAGTGCTAGCTACTTTTTGTGAATATACCTCAGTTAATCCTCACAACAACCTGATGTGATTAGCTCAATTTCTCACTGAAGAAACCAAGGCACAGAGACTGGGTTACTTGCTCCAGCTCAAAGTGAAAGTGAAGTCAGTCAGTTGTGTCTGACTCTTTCTGACCCTATGGACTGTAGCCCTGTAGCCCACCAGGGTCCTCTGTCCATGGGATTTTCCAGGCAAGAATACTGGAGTGGGTTGCCATTTTCTTCTTCAGGGGACCTTCCCAACCCAGGGATCGAACTCATGTCTTCCACATTGCAGGCAGACTCTTTACCCTCTGAGCCAGGAGGGAATCCCAGGAATTAACCCCAACTGTCTTTTTTTGATCATTTAAGAAGTCGATTTATTTAGAAGAAATAGACATTGCATAGACAGAAGGCAGTCTCAGATGGTGTGAGCGGCCAAGGGAGAGACACGCTCCACAGACACAGTGTGGGCCGTGTCAGAGGTGAGAGTCTAGCCTCCACTGTCTTGACCCCAGACTTCACTCCCCTACCCATGAAACTAACACATAAGGATTGCTTTCCTCCCCAAATCACTCACTAAGCTAGTTTTATATCCTCCAGATTGACAAATGTTCATCCTAGCTTAAATCTACTCTAGTTTGACGATGAAAATAGGAGTCCCAAACTAGACTTTATTTCTTTCGAGACAGAGAAGACCTCAGTTGAGTGTGTTTTTCTCACCTTCCAGCTTTGCTCGCTCGGGCCTTTGCTTCCTCCCTGCCTCCTCGCACAAGCCCTTTGCAGAGCTCAGACTGCAGCCTAGTCTACCTTCTGTATCTTGCCTTCATTACAGGATTAGCACCCAACTCTACAGGACTTCCCAGGTGGCACAGTATTAAAGAAACTGCCTGCCTGTGGGAAACACAGGAGACGCAGGTTCCATCTTTGGATAGGGGAGAAATGGCAACCCACTCCAGTATTGTTGTCTGGAAAGTTCCATGGATGGAGAAGCTTGGCGGGCTACTGTCCATGGGGTTGCAAAGAATCAGACATGACAGAGCACACACACACACACACACAGCCACACACACACACACAGCCTGTAGTTTTGCCTAATTGGTTTTCTTGATGTAGAAGTTTCTCATTGAGGACTTCCCTGGTGGTCTAGTGGTTAAGAATCTGACCGCCAATGCAGGGGACAGTTTTCTGGTACGGGAAAACTCCACATAGAAGATTCTACTTAAAAAAAAAAAAAGAAGATTCCACTTAGTTGTCTCAGGGCAACTAAGCCTGTGCGCCACAACTCCTGAGCCCTTCCCCTAAAGCCCATACTCCACAATAAGAGAAGCCCCTGCAATGAGAAGCCTGTGCACCAGAACTAGACAGTAGCTAGAAAAAGCCTGAGTGTAGCAGCAAAGACTGAGAGTGGCCCAAAATAAGTAAATTAAAAATAAATCTAAAAAAGAGAACTTTGTCACTGGGCTCTTTCCTCTAATTGTTTAAACACATGAGCGGTATACATACAGACAGGTAGATGGGAAGCAGAGCGGGCTGGGTAGGGCGTGTAGGAGAGAGCTGGGGAAGAGAGTAGAAGCTGTAATTCCAGCTGTTGGACTTGGTTCTGAAACCTCAGACCAGACACATTCAACAGTTATTGAGTGTGTACCATATGCTCTCCTGGATGAGATGGAGAGGAATTCACCAAACCCAGTCCTTGCCCTCGGCACACGTGTGTAGACAGTATTTTCCAGGTTTCCTCATAGTAAAATTGTGGTTAAGTAAGGTTTTATGCCTGAGTTTGGGCCATGGAATGTGGGTGGAAGTGATGTATAGTTTTTCCTAGGCCCTGCCCATAAACACCCCCCATACAAGCCTCCACTTTTTCTCTTCTGTGACCACCCCTCCCCTCACAATTTTAAGTTAGAAATGCCTGCCAGTGGAGCATAGTAGATTTTAGATAAATACTTGGTGATTCATGCATTTCACTTTGTGATTTCAAATGCTAACACTTGGAAGAGCTCTGTTGGTTAGGTGTTGCTGAGACAATTAACAGGGAATTATCAGGGGCTTCCCAGGTAGCTCAGTGCTAAAGAATTCACCTGCCAATGATGGACACATGGGTTCGATCCCTAGTTCGGGACGATCCCACCTTACAGAGGAGAAACTAACCCCCAACGTTACAACTATTGAGCCAGTGCTCTAGGGCCTGGGAACTCCAACTACTGAGCCCACACATCCTGGAGCCCGTGCTCCACAAGGGAAACCACTGTCATGAGAAGGCTGAGCAACTAGAGAGGAGCCCTTGCTCCCTGCAACTAGAATAAAGCCCATGAAGCAATGAAGACCCAGCACAGTCAAAATAAATAAATAGTAAATAAATAACATTCCATTTCTATCAATACAATTCCAAAACAGTTTATCATGAAGTCTTAGTCTTTTTTTTTTTTTTTTTTTACTCTATCTTATTTCAAACATTTCTTCTGCGCTACGAGTAATATACTCGGTTACGTGACAGCAGAGCATTGTTCTCCCCATAAAACATTTTGCGACACAGCAAAACCTTCTTGATTCTGTGACCTTATGCCATTTTTCCCCTTATGCTATAATTCTCAGGTCGATTATTGCAGTTACTTTTCTTTTGGATTTCAGAGAATGCATAAAGCTTGTGATATAAATAGTAATTAAACACTGTTATCTTGATATGACTTTCCTCAAGAAGTCCAGACATGTCAAGGGGAGGGTTACAGAAAAAAAAGGGGGGGGGGGGAGGGTTACAAAGTGAGATGAGAGCTGGAGAGACGACAGCTGAAGTCATACAGAATTCCTAAGTGTTTGGAAGCCTGGGTATCCATATTGACCTTATTTATAACATGTTCCCTTATTGTGGTGTGAGACCAAAGGTCAGAATTCCTCTGTGCATCATTCAGCTCTCAGTGTCCTGGCTGTGAACAGGTTGAATGAGGATAACCATCAAATGAGGATAACTGTAACAAGAAGGCAAGAGTAAGAGACTCAGAATAAGATTGCTTGCATCTAGAGCAAAATGTTATTCTTTGAGAAAAGGAATTGCTTCACACCTTGACCATTGTGATTTGCTCGCCTCTTGGACCTTGGTGGCCTTGTAGAAGCCATACCCAGTCTTCTGCTCACAAAGGGTTCTCTAGTGTGTGTGTGTTTTTCTAAATTGAAGTATAGATGATTTACAATGTTGTATTAAGTTCAGGTGTACAACAAAGTGATTTAGTTATTTTCCATTATAGGTTATTTCAAGATATCGAATATGGTCACCTGTATTTTACAGTAGGACTTTTTTGTTTATCCATTTTATATATAGTGAAGTGAAGTGAAGTCGCTCAGTCGTGTCCGACTCTTTGCGGCCCCATGGACTGTAGCCCTACAGGCTCCTCTGTCCATGGGATTCTCCAGGCAGAATACTGGAGTGGATTGCCATTTCCTTCTCCAGGGGATCTTCCTGACCCAGAGATCGAACCCAGGTCTCCCGCATTGTAGACAGATGCTTTAACCTCTGAGCCACCAGGGAAGCCCCTTATATATAGTAGTGTATATCTATTATTCCTAAGCTAATTTATCCCCCACCTCCCCTTTAGTAACCATAAGTTTGTTTTCTATGTGAGTCTGTTTGGTAAACAAATTCGTTTCATTTTTAGATTCCACACGTAAATGATATCATATGGTATTTGTTTTTCTCTGTCTGACTTACTTCACTTAGTATGATAATCTCTAAATCCATGCAGGCTGTTGCACATGGCATTATTTTTTGCTTTTTGATGGCTGAGTGAGGTGTGATTTCTGAGTGCAGGAGTTCTGTCTCACCAAGAGCAGACAGGTGGCGTTCATCTCATTCTGCAGTAACCTGAAGCCTTCCCTTCATGCTCATCCCTACCACCATAGTTCTCTCCTGGGGTCATGCAGCAGCCTTGGGGTGACAAGCTATCCCTGTTGACCCCATGTAGGGGTGGAGAGGGAGGTTTCTGGAATGCCGAACTCCCAATGTTAAAACTGGGAAATTTCATGGGACTTCCCCGGTGGTCCATGGCTTAAGAATCCACCTCCCAATGCAGAGGATGCAGGTTTGATCCCTGGTGGGGAACTAAGATCCCACATGCCACAGACCTACTGAGCACCACAACTAGAAAGAACCCCACAAACTGCAGTGAAGAGTCCGCATGCTCACAACTACGATGTGATGCAGTCAAAAATAAAATAATTAAAAAACAAAAAAAATTGGGAAAGTTCTGGGCAAGCAGGGATAATTTGGTTCCCCTGAGCAGCCTCCTATCTGGTTTTCTTGCATTCCACTAGTTTCCCCCTTGACCTGTTTTCCATAAAACAACTAGAAAGATCAGCAAATCTGGCCCTGTCACTTCCATGCTGGAAACCCTTGATGACCTCCTAGAATCATTAAAGCTAAGCCCCTTAACCAGGCATCCAAGGTCCTAATGGTTTTTTGCCCCTGCTGTCTCCCTGGCTTCCTCGCTCATCATTACCCTCACCCCCGCCCCACTCTCCTGGCTCCCGTGAGCTGCATTGTGGGCTCAGCCACACACTGGCTTCCGTACTCCCTGCACGAGGCCCACCTCTCCTCCCCAGGCCTTCTGGACACTGGACCCCTAACTGAACCCTCTTCCCCACCTTTTTGATTTGTCTGCCAATGTCTTGCTTTTGATGTTACCTCCTCAGTCCAGTCTTCTCTGATTTACCCTATGTGAGTTCAGTGCCTTTATCCTTAGGAGGATTTTTGGCTACTCATTACAGAGGCCTGTCTACTGTGGCTGAACGGGTGTCAACTAAAAATTATAGTCACAGCCTGGAAAAAACTAAGATCATGGCATCCAGTCCCATCACTTCATGGCAAACAGATAGGGAAACAATGGAAACAGTGAGAGACTTTATTTTGGGGGGTTCTGAAATCACTGCAGATGGTGACTGTAGCCATGAAATTAAAAGATGCTTGCTCCTTGGAAGAAAAGCTATGACCAATCTAGGCAATAGCATATTAAAAAGCAGAGACATAAAAAAAAAAAGCGGAGATATTACTTTGCCGACAAAGGTCCGTGTAGTCAAAGCTATGGTTTTTCCAGCAGTCACGCACGGATGGTAGAGTTGGACTATAAAGAAAGCTGAGTGCTGAAAAATTGAGTTTTTTAACTGTGGTGTTGGAGAAGACTCTTGAGAGTCCCTTGGATTCCGAGGAGATCAAACCAGTCAATCTTAAAAGGAAACCAGGCCTGAATATTCACTGGGAGGACTGATGCAGAAGCTGAAACTCCAATACTTTGCCCACCTGGTGCGAAGAACTGACTCATTGGAAAAGACCCTGATGTTGGGAAAGACTGAAATCAGGAGGAGAAGGGAATGACAGAGGATGAGATGGTTGAATAGCATCACCAAGACAACGGACAGGAGTTTGAATAAGCTCTGGGAGTAGGCGAAGGACAGGGAAGCCTGGCGTGCTGCAATCTATGGGGCTGCAAAGAGGTGGACATGACTGAACTGAACTGTTCAAAATTCAGAGTGACTGAACTGAACTGAACTGAAAGTAGAGAGTTATTTTATTTAGTGGGAATAGTTAGGACTCCCAGCCTGGGAGACAGCATCTCAATAGCTCTAAGAAACTCCAAGGAGGCGGGGGTGGGGGGTGCGGGGGGTGGAATTCGGGCTATATACAAGTTTGCAACAAAGGGAACAGGCAGTCTAAACAGGAAAGATCAGGTATCCAGTTAAATAATTTAGCATTCTAGGTCTGGGAAGAGGAAAGCCTCTGGGCTCACTAAATTCTTTCCTTTCATATGCACCTAAGCTATCTGGGGCCAATCCTGTTTCATTGTTCGACTTGCTCTGCGGGCCACTGTTGGGTGCGGCAGCATCTGCTGGGTGGGAACCCTCATTCACATCAGAAATCACTGACGGCTGTGACTTTCTTGTTGTTTAACATGGCAGGAGATACTTTCATTTCACCGTCCCTCCCCATGGTAATAAATTCGACCATATTTGGGAGACAGTTCATGACCACTTTTTTTTTTTGTCCCACGGCTCTGAGAGACTCATCCCAGATCAGGTGAAGGTCTTTATTGATAAATTGCTCCAGGTCTTAATTTCTGGATTAGGCCCATTGATAAATAATAAAAGATTCTCTGTCTTCTAACCTAATAGGATCCAGGAGATATTTCCCTTGTTGCCTCTTCCTGTACTTAAAACCATGCTATTACAATTATTCTACATTATAAATGTGATCTATTTCTTTAAGATGTTTACTTATCATTAATTTGGCTGGAGGCCTGGTTATACATTATGTACTACAAAAGACAACATTCTTATAAAATAAACAGATTGTAAGTAATACAGTTAATAATGTGATTAAAGTTACAAATAGGGATTTAAGCCATGAGCTTTCAGAACCAAACCATTTTCCTAAAACATTACCCATTAGAGGATTCATCTGGTATATAAACACAATATTCACAATATTCAAAATATTGAATTATAACACAGGTACCCCCTTGAGATGCTCTAAGGATATACACATAATATGGGCCATACAATATTGTAAGATGGCTTTTCTCATCATCAAGACCTCAGAATTTAGTAGGCTAATATCCTGGTTGCTGAAGAAGTCCTTGGGCCTAGAAAAGAAAACAATGCATCTACCTGGGACTTATCACCCATGCCCAGGGGACTTATCATCCCCTGCCCAAAACCTCCCACCTGTTCAACTACAAATGCCATCAACTAAAGATTACCCAAAACATCCCGCCTGACTAACGTTTCCCTTATCGCTTCCACAAACCTCCCTTTAAATATGAAGCCTCCTGGATCCCTCTTGCCCTCAGCCTGGTCGTTAGGCCGACTGTCACCCCTCCTTGCCTGAATAAAGGTAACCTACCTCCCTTGAGGTCATCTCTCCTACTTTTCTGCCTCAGCCTGAAGTATACCTTACATTCTTGGTGCCGAAACCCAGGAGAAGGCGAGGCACTGGTCTCTCTCTCTCCCTCTCATTGTTTTCCCTTTTCCCGGAATCTGGGAATGGAGCACCCACCGAACTCACTTTTTGCCAGGGCTCATAATTTCCCTTCGGGGATGCCTAGTGCGTTTATGAGCAGTGCAAGCCTTGTCCTAAGACTTTATTGTTGCTTTATGTGCCCCCAGGCCTCCGGCTCTATTCCCTTTCTCTCTCTCTGACGACCTCCGGAACAGAGAACTTGCCATTCGACAGCCCTACATGCAACACTCCACTCAAGCCGGACCCTAGATTAAAGTAAGATATGAACGGTGTTCTAGAGGCGCTCTAGAACCCAGTTCTCTCCGGGTCTCAGGGACCCCCGGCCTAAGGCCACTCTGTAAGCGATGGTGGGGGATGCTCCACCTTGACACAGAGCTCTCTTCTCATAACTCCTATTGTGACTACAAGTGACTTGAACTCCCAATAGGAGCCTCTGCTTGCCTTTCAATTATGGGATCTGGCCAATCTGTCCCAAAAGATTCCCCTCTGACCTGTGTTCTCAAAAATCTCAAACCACTCTTACTCATTGAAGTCAAAGCTAACTGCTTAAAACAACTCTGTATACAGATCTGGCCTCAATACCAACTGGGCAATCAAGACCACTGGCCTGAATTCAGCACATTTCACACTATGGTTCTTCAAAGTCTCACCGACTTCCTTAAACGGAATGGCAAGCGGTCGGAGGTCCCGTATGCCTAAGCCTTTTGGGCCCTTCGGAGCAGGCCCTCCCTATGCCAGGCCTGCTCTACCCATGAGGTCCTTCTAAGCACCTTGCCTCTCAAGCCAAGGGACTCTTCTTCAACTAACCTCTGATCACGACCTTCTGCACCCCTGGAGTTCGACCCCGAGGACGAGCCCCCTCCCTACCTGCCACCCTGCCAAGCCTCTCCTTCCCCCCTCATCCAACTCACCTACAGGCTCCGAAACCTCTCCTGACTCCCCCTCTCCCCCTACCCTGCTATCGCATCTCCCCGACTCCCCATTTCCCCCTTCTCTCCCCCTGCCACATGGTCATGTTCCCAACACAGGTTTCCCCTGAGAGAGGTGGCAGGACCAGAGGGCCCCACCCGAGTCCATGTGCCATTTTCATTGTCAGACATGAGCCAGAGAGAAGAAAAGTTAGGATCACTTTCTGAAAATCCTACCATATACAGAAAAGAATTCCTGAGGCTCTCCCAGGCCTATAACCTCACGTGGAGTGACGTATATTATATCCTAAATGCCACTCTCACCCCAGATGAAAAGACCATATCTGGCAAGCAGCGAAAGCCCATGCCGATCCCTTACATAACCAAGACTGGGATAGCCCAGTTGCAGATGAGGCGGTGCCTCAGTTAGATCCCCACTGGACATCCCAACCTGGTGACCCAGGTATCAGGAGACTCATTCATGTGATTATCTGCCTTCTAGAAGGAATGCAGAAAAATACTCATATCCATGTCAATTATGATAAAGTCAGAGAAATCACCCAAGAGGTGGAAGAAAGTCCAGCCTTATTCTTGGCATGCCTCACAGAGTTAGTCCAGAAGTGTACCAACCTAGATATCACCATCCCTGCTGGGTTACTCCACCTCCATGTTCAATTCATCAGCCAGTCCACCTCTGACGAAAGCTTCGACAACTAGAGAAGGGCTCTGAGACCGCCCCCCGCCCCCCTCAAAGAGACCTAGAAATAACCTTCAAGGTGTTCAATAATAGAGAGGAGGAAGCTAAGAGAGAAAAAGATCATGAAAGAAAAGCTAAATATGCCTTTTTGGTGACAGCAATTAAGGGAAGAGATCAGCCTGGCCCAAGTCATGCCAGACTGGGGCTTAAGAAGCCCCCTGGATCCTGCTTCGGATGCAACCAGTCAGGACACTCGGCAAGGCATGCCTGAACCCACGGCCCCCCACAAAAGCGTGCCCAACCTGTGGTCAGTGGGGACACTGGAAGATGGACTGTCCGTAGGGATGCCCTGGCACCCTTGGGGAGGTTCCCACCTCCCAGACCTGGAGAGTGGAATGTCCACAGGGACGCCCTGGTGCCCCTGGGGAGATCCCCACTTCTCCCCAGAACCCCAGCCCAACCCTATGAGAGTTGTTCCAATGACAGGGCCTGGGTTCCAGGCCCCCGGCCCATATCCCGGACATGAGTTCGGAACTTAGGGTATACGGGGTAGTGGCTGGGGAAAAGACCTCCTTTATAGTAGACATGTATGGATGTGAGAGTTGGGCTATAAAGAAAGCTGAGTGCAGAAGAATTGATGCTTTTGAACTGTGGTGTTGGAGAAGACTCTTGAGAGTCCCTTGGACTGCAAGGAGATCCAACCAGTCCATCCTAAAGGAGATCTGTCCTTGGTGTTCATTGGAGGGACTGATGTTGAAGCTGAAACTCAAGTACTTTGGACACCTGATGCGGAGAGCTGACTCATTTGAAAAGACCCTGATCCTGGGAAAGATTGAGTACAGGAGGAGAAGGGGACGACAGAGGATGAGATGGTTGGATGGCATCACCGACACAATGGACATGAATTTGAGTAAACTCCGGGAGTTGGTGATGGACAGGGAGGCCCCACTTTTTTGGACAGGCTTTACAAAAGGACCTCGGAGAAGGCAATGGCACCCCACTACAGTACTCTTGCCTGGAAAATCCCATGGATAGAGGAGCCTGGTAGGCTGCAGTCCATGAGGTCGAGAAGAGTCGGACATGACTGAGCGACTTCACTTTCACTTTTCACTTTTATGCATTGGAGAAGGAAATGGCAACCCACTCCAGTGTTCTTGCCTGGAGAATCCCAGGGATGGAGTCGCACAGAGTTGGACACGACTGAAGTGACTTAACAGTACAAAAGGGCCCACAGACACTCGACCTAGCCCCTGGTCATCTCCTCCAACATGTAGATGACCTCCTCCTTTGTAGCCCAACCCGAAAACTCTGCCTCCAACATACTGACAAACTCCTTGGGGCCCTGGGACCCTGGGGTTATCGAGTGTCCCAATCTGAGGCCCAAGTAGTACAGATAAACATCACCTACCTGGGGCTATCCATATCCCACCAACAAAGAATTATTCCCCCAGATAGAATCCAGGCCTTAATTAACTTCCGAAAAACAAAAAGGGAAGTCCTATCTATCCTTGGCCTCAAAAACTTTTTCCATATCTGGATCCCTAACTTCTCCCTCATTGCAAAGTCACTCTAGGAGGCAACTAAAGGATGTCTGGATGAGCCCCTCCTCGCTGGCCAATCCTATTCGCCAGCTCACCCAGAGCCTCCCCTGAGTGCCAACTCTCCACCTGCCAGATCACACCAGACCATTCTTTCTCTTTGCACATTCCAACCAAGGACAGGCCCTGGGGCTTCTATGTCAGCGGGCTGGAGACACCTGGGCTCCCATAGCCTATCTATCAAAACAGCTGGACGTGGTGACCAAGGGGTGGCCTCACTGCATTCAGGCCATGGCTGCTATCGCAGCCCTTGTACCCGAAAGAAATAAACTCTCTAGGCATGCCCCTTTAACAGTCTGTTCTCCACACACCTTCTGAAACTTATTATCACATCAGTCATTCCTCTCCCTTCTCCCTTCCAGGGTACAGGTCCTACATGCCTTTCTCCTCGACCCTTAGCTCTCATTCTCCCCCTGCTCTTCTCTTAACCCCGTCAGTTTATTACCCACGTCCTCTACAACAGACCCCCTCCTACATAGCTGCAGCCTAACAGCTGCAAAACCCCTTCCAACGTTTAACAGATCAGCCCATCCTAGACCCAGACATCCCACACTGGTTCATTGATGGCAGTTCTCAAAAATCCCCACCCTTCGTGGCAGGATATGCCATCATCCAGGGGGACCTTCGTCACAATCATGGGGCCCAGACAATTGAAGCTTCACCTCTGCCACCTCACACCACCTCCCAAAAGAAAGAACTGATAGTGTTGTAGCCACGCCTTCCGGGAAACAAACTCACTCAGAAGGACAGTGCAGATAGTGGAGTGCAGTTTATTACACTGGCGGGCCCAAGGCAGAGTCTCCTCTTAGCCAAGGACCCTGACCAGTTTTTGTGAAAACCTTATGTACTCTAAGTGTATGTGCTTAAACCCACCTCCCCAAGTTCTCTGAAACTAGTCTGACCAAAGGAAAGATACAATCAAAGTTCACCCGTGATTCATCTGCCTTAAACCTAGGTAGTTAACAGTGGACAATTATCAATAGGCCTGTGGTCATACCGCAATAAGCATAATAGAATTTATGATTCTCTTCGGTTATACAGATAATTAGGGTATTCTTTTAGGTGACAGAGAGTCTAGGTATGAGCACTGGGGCTCTTCCATCCTGGGGGTCTGTTTTTCCAGATGGTATGTTGTTTCCATAGATACTGGGCATAGAGCTCAAAGTCCACAGTCTGGCCCAAGGTGGAGTCCTGCTTTCAATGGAGCCTGTTCTGTTTCCTCCTTGAAGGTTATTGATATTTCTCCCGGCAATCTTGATTCCAGTTTGTGCTTCATCCAGCTGAGCGTTTCTCATCATCTACTCTGCATATAACTCTACTCTGCATTGTAGGCAGACACTTAACCATCTGAGCCACCAGGGAAGTCTGGTGAGTTCATTTAAGAGGTAAGTAAACTTAAATCTTTCCCTTCTGCCTGCAATGCGGGAGACCCTGTTTCCATCCCTGGGTCGGGAAGATCCCCTGGAGAAGGAAATGGCAACCCACTCCAGTATTCTTGCCTGGAGAATCCTATGGACAGAGGAGCCTGGTAGGTTATAGTCCATGGGGTCGCAGAGTTGGACACGGCTGAGCGACTGAACTGAACTGAACTGAACTGAATTGATCAACTTAACATTGAACATTTCCCAGTTCACGAGACCCTGAAAGTCATACTGGCCAGTTTTCTTTAAATGTAATCGCTTTTTATTTAAAATTATATAGAGCTCTTTGTAACTCCAGTGCTAAAAATACCTTTTAGAAGTAGAGATATCTCATATATATAATGTGTACACAGACATAAACAAGCTAGAGATCTCATGTCTTTATTAAAAGCTTAGATATGAACTAGGTATTACAATATTAATATAAACTTACTAGCTGACAAACAGTTGGAATACCTTAAAGTTGCTTGCTCAGATGATTAAGGCTTACTATCTATAAAGTTTGGCCGTGGGAACCTTTTAAGCAGTTGCTTTAAAACTGCCACTGTTTTTTTTTTTCCTTGGTTTTTCAGGTCTAGCCTTCTTAATTGGGCTTAGTCTAGGTCCTAGTGGTCTGTATTCACATTCTGATTTATACATTTGCAAGACAAAGGCAGTTTAGTTTTTCTCTTTTTTTTTTTCAGTTGAGTTTTTCAAAGAATGGTTTTATCACCTAAAGTAACTAAAACCAGTGGCAAGATTTTTATCAAACTGAAATGCATTTACAAAGTTCTGTTTTCTAACTTCAGAGTTTTAATTTGTCACATATTCAAAGGTTTGTACGAGGCATTTAGCACGTGCAAATTTTCTGAGTTTATAAATTAAGCCAAGGCAAAAATCGTAATTTTTTGTATTTATTAGCTCTTACATGTTAAGTTTCCAGTTTACTTATTTTGTATGAATCAGATGATTGTTGGTTTCCTGGATACATTTAGTTAATATTTCCATAGTGGTAATCTATATGCCTTGTTTATCCCAGTGAAAGTGAAAGTTGCTTAGTTGTGTCCGACTCTTTGTTACCCCATGGACTGAATTCTCCAGGCCAGAATACTGGAATGGATAGCTTTTCCCTTCTCCAGGGGATCTTTCCAAACCAGGGATCGAACCCAGGTCTCCCGCATTGCTGGGGGATTCTTAACCAGCTAAGCCACCAGGGGGTGTTTATCCCAAAATGTAAGTAAATAAGAACTGTCACCACCTAACATAAAGCCCATTTAAATGTACCAATTTATATACCTTAATCTAGATTCCAGCAAATTTTGTATCGTTAGCTTTCATAATGATCCAATCAACAAGCTTTGGTCTTAGTTTAGAAGGCCTTTGCTTTTTGTTCCATGTCTATTTTACCTACTTTTATATAAAAGGCTCTGGGATCCCGAGTTGGGTAGAGACGAGGAAGTCAGGCCCTTAGCCTGACTGGCCCCAGATAACTTGTCAGCAACAAATTGGCTCTTACCAAGAGCATCGACAACGACAACAACAAAGGCCTCTGCCCCGTACCTCTGGAGAACCCTGTGTTGCTGACCTTCAACAAGCCCTGAGGGAGTTCAGGCTGGAGTGAGGCAATCTGTGCTCCAGGGAATCTGGTGGGAAATAATAGACCTTTTTTCTTTTTTTCCAATTTTTTGTTGGTATTCTTAATTGCTCTTTTTAGCATCTGTAAGGCCCATTGAGAAGGCTTCAATGAAGCTTCCTAAACCAGTTTTTCTCATTCAAATAAGCTCTTAGGTTAATTTGACTTTTGCTTTATGCTATGCTAAAGTTACTTCAGTCATGTCCAACTCTCCACGACCCCCTGGACTGCAGCCCACCAGGCTCCTATGTCCATGGGATTCTCCAGGCAAGAAAACTGGAGTGGGTTGACATTTCCTTCTCCTTTGCTTTATAGGTACCAACAAAACAATTGTTTACAATGAATAGCTATTATTTTAATCAGGTAAACCTTTTTTTTTCTTTTTAAAAAAGGAGTTACCACAATGAATTAAAAAAAATTGTTTGGATGGTTATTTAGAATGGAACAAGTAAAATAGACATGTATGTGATTAAAACAAGATTTAATATTACTATACTACCTAAAGTGGGCTTCCCTCATAGTTCAGTCAGTAAAGAATCTGCTCACAATGCAGATTCTAACTGCATACCCATTGAAGAGTCTTTTCAATATTTAGGGTGAGATTTATTTTTTCTTTATTTATTTATTTGTTAGGTACTTGCAAGTATGAGCTCCGTTCCTTATGTCTTTCTACAACGGAGCCACCTTGCTGTCTTTTGACTGAGCCCCAGGTCAGTTCAGTTCAGTTCAGTTCAGTTCAGTTCAGTGGCTCAGTCGTGTCCAACTCTTTGCGACCCCATGGACTGCAGCACGCCAGGTCTCCCTGCCCATCACCAACTCCTGGAGTTTACTCAAACTCCTGTCCATTGAGTTGGTGATGCCATTCAACCATCTCATCCTCTGTCATCCCCTTCTCCTGCCTTCAATCTTTCCCAGAATCAGGGTCTTTTCCAATGAGTTTTCAGGACTGATTTCCTTTAAGATGGACTGGTTGGATCTCCTTGCAGTCCAAAGGACTCTCAAGAGTCTTCTCCAACACCACAGTTCAAAAACATCAATTCTTCTGCCCTCAGCCTTTTTTATGGTCCAACTTTCCCATGCATACATGACTACTGAAAAAAACATAACTTGACCAGATGAGCCTTTGTTGGCAAAGTAATATCTCTGCTCTTTAATACACTGTCTAGGTTTGTCATAGCTTTTCTTCCAAGGAGCAAGTGTCTTTTAATTTCATGGCTGCAGTCACCATCTACAATGATTTTGGAGCCCAAGAAAATAAAGTCTGTCACTGTTTCCATTGTTTCCCCATCTATTTGCCATGAAGTGATGGGACCAGATGCCATGACCTTAGTTTTTTTCTCTCAGCCAAGATGGATGCCAGCGAGGAGGAGTCTGGGAGGTTGGTAGGACATATGGACTGCCATTGTTGTGGAATCCAGAGTCACAGAACACATCTGAGAGGACACTCAAGACAGTGGAGTACAGTTTATTACACCAGCGGGTCCAAGGGGAATCAGTTCCCACCAAGGACCCTGATGTTTCTGAGAGGCTGAGTTTTATACCCCCACTACATGACTGGTTACATGTTAGCAACCTCTTTCGTGTATATGATTGAGTTTTACAACAAATAGGTTCTAGGAGAACAAACAATTAAGGTTAAAAGGTGGGGAATAATGATTATACATCAAGGGGGTATGTCTCCATGGTTAATCTAACAGGGGCAGCCTGACCTCAACCACAATCTCTGTTTGTCATCTGTAGGGAGGGAAGTCTCCAGGAGACCTGGTTTCCCCTAGCAACGGTTTCCTAACTCTTGGGCAGGGTTCAGGCCCAGTTCACATCCTGTCTTTAAGATGGATGACAGGCTTCAAGATGGAGTCTCTCCTACTTTCCTCACACTAGCCCCAACACCATCTCCTTTTAACCTCCCCCAATTTTTCCAGTTGGTGGTGGCTTGTTAATTTTTTTTTTAGTTCTACCAGTTTATTGCTACCAACCCATCTCCCTCCACCCTCGTGCACACATGCTCAGCCATGTAACCCCATGGACTGCAGCCCGCCAGGCTCCTCTGTCCATGGTCTTTTCCAGGCAAGAGTACTGGAGTAGGTTGCCATTTCCTTCTCCAGGTGGTGGCTTGTTAGTTCCATGTTCCTTACCAGGACCTCCTGTCGTAAAATAATTCATGCAAATAGTTACTATGGTCCCTGGCCACGGTGGGTAGATTCCGTCAGTGTTTCTCCTAACAAAACCACAGAGTAAGTCAAATCCCTTCAAGTAGGCTTCCTTGGCCTACATAACACTGCAGGGCACAAAGTAGTTTGCTCCCCACAACCATCTCCAGAGGAGGCGAGGAGGGTGCGGCACTGTCCCCAATAAATCAGGTTCCCTCGTGGTGAGGTGTGCTCTCCTGGCCCTGTACAGTCCTCTTTTACTGGCTTTTATCCACTTGTCCCTCTGTTACCTGCTTACTTGCATGTTGCCTCTTTAAGAGCAAGTTGTAAAGTGAGGGATTGATTTGAGAAAGCTCCTTGTTAACTGAAGTATCCCGATGCCTAACACAGTGCCTAGAACATTGAGGTGCTTAGCACTGCAAAAGGCAAGTGGAGCGGTTGACTGTTGAGTTAGAAACAGAGGCAACTCCTGTCTGCATCATCAGCTTCGGCACACCTTCTGTATAAAATGGGCAACTCTTTTGCCATGGATCCCTTTATTTATCTAGTCATTGAAAAAAAATTCGAGCACCTAAATCAGGCTAATTACTAGTTCTAGATGCCAGAGATACAGCAGTGAGCTAAACAGACATGGCTGTTTATTCAGTACTATGTTTAGAATAAATTCCTGGCAGCAGATCTAAGCATTGCTGGGCTCACCTTCCTCTTTCCTTCAGACTTTAATTCTATGCTTTTTACAGTAAGTATTCAATAAATCTCAATCGAGCTGCTGATTGAAACAAGAAGGACAAAGTGGGATATTTTAAATGTCCTCATTATCATCCCAATTTCCTCTTTAAAATGTTACTCGGTCATTCTTCCCTTTTAAGTTTTATAGCCCTAAAGAAATGAGCAATTGGATGGATAATAAGGGCTGGATTATAAATTCTAATTCTCTTTCCTGGAATGTATCTTTGTAACACCCTGTACTGTTTTCCTTTGGACTTTGGATATTGTAGAAATTTATACAGAATAGGATTTTAGAGTGGAGCCCCACAACATCCCACAGTATTTTCTCTCCTGGTTCCAGGGCCTCAAGTCTAAGGTCTTGTGTGCATGAAACCCCCAGCCACCATCACCTCTCTGTACAGATTCTTCAAAGACATTTTTCCTAAGCCTAATGTCTGAGAAAATAAATTTACCTCCCACTAGTTATTGAAATAAAAATAACATTTTTCTATTTTAAAAAAATCTATTTATTTTTAATTGGAGGATAATTGCTTTAGAATATTGTGTTGGTTTCTGTCATACATCAACATGAATCAGCCATAGATAAACACATGTCCCCTCCCTCTTGATCCTCCCTATGACCCAACGATCCCACTACTGGGCATATACCTGGAGAAAACCATAATTGAAAAAGACACATGTATCCCAATGTTCAATGCAGCATTATTTACAATAGCTAGGACACAAAAGCAACCTATATGTCCTAGACGAATGGATAAAGAAGTTGTGGTACATATATACAATGGAATAGTACTCAGCCATAAAAAAGAATATTTTTTTAATTTTAAATCATATATATATTAAAAATGTTTTTTTTTTTTCTGCTCACTTGCCTTTATTATGGTGTTAGGTAGTTAGAATAGGGAAAAAGGCGGTGGCTAAAAGACCTGGAAGGGAAAGCCCGCGAAAATAGAACAAAGGAAGGTCCGAGGACCAGAGTGAGAACCTCAGGTAAAACAAACAACGCTCTGCCTAAGCCCAATTTACATAAGACAGGCCCAGGGACAGAGAAACATGTAAAAAGAGGAGCCAAAGCCCTCTTCTCTCCTTTTTGCTCCCTCTCTCTCCCCCGCGCGATGGGGCGATCGTCTCTTCGCGTCTCTGGATCGACGTGCCCTCACCCTCAAAGATGGATTTTCCTGCTATTATCTAAATAAATAGAGCTGTAACACTGAGCTGTAACACTGATTTATTTAAGAGCTATAACACGGTCTGTTCGAGACCTGAGAGCTATAACACAGTCTGTCCTCCGAGAGCTGTGACCCGCCAAGGGGCTTTAATGTCGGTCACTCCAAATTTTTGTTGTGATGAGACAAAGAACCCACGAGGAACATACACTTGCGTGACAATGGTAATGGTAACAAAAGTGAATTAAAGCATGTGTCTTAACTTGGGAGTCTATTAGCCAATGTATTACTAGTCTAGTGGTGTCAATGCAAATGGGGTACAAACATGAAACTGAGTCTCTAAAATAAGATGCCACCATTTAAAAAATATATATTATTTATCTGTTTTTGGCTGTGCTGGGTCTTTGTTGCTATGTGGGCTTTCTCTAGTTGCAGTGTGTGGGGCTTACTCTCTAGCTGCAGTGGGCGGGCTTCTCACCGTGGTGGCATCTCTTGTTGTGGAGTACACTCCGGAGTGTGTGGGCTCAGTAGCTGTGGCACACGGGCTTAGTTGCTCCTCTGCATGTGGAATCTTCCTCGACCAGGGATCAAACCCATGTCCCCTGCATTAGCAGACAGATTCTTAACCACTGGGCCACCGGGGAAGTCGGATACCATCCTTTTTATTAACGAGTGTCAGAGCAGTAGGGTCTAAACACAAAATGATTTCTTTTGTTCCATTCACGCCTTCCTTCATCCATTTTCTGTTGAATCTTTCTTTCCTGTCCCGTAGAAACATTTCTAGAAGATTTCATCACTTTCCAGTCACTTCTAGTAACAATAGTCCAGTCCTGTTTATAGCTCCTGTTAAACTTTACCGTTTGTTCCCCCCACTTCCTCTCCCTACCTCCAGGTACTCACCAGGTTTATGGCTTAGGGATGTGGAGGTAGATGGAACTGCTCTGCGCTGTCTCGTCTATTTTTCCCCCAGCTGCAGTGGAGGAAGGAGCTTGTGCTCTATCTCGGGGATTCCCTCCTCTTCTCTATTCCAGTTTCTCCAATGTGTTAGGGTAGCTAGATGGGAGAGACAGGTTCTGAGTTTTTTTCCTGATTGCTTATCCTCTCCTAGGGGTCGTGATGTTTAATTTTAAGCGTCATCTAGGTCATGATGCCAGTTATTTGGTCAAACACAAGTCTTACTGTTGCTGTGAAGGCAACTTTTAGATGTGATTAACATTGAAATCACTGCACTTTGGGACTTCGCTGGTGGTCCAGTGATTAAGACTTTGTGCTTCCGATACAGGGGGCTAAAGTTTGAGCCCTGGGAACTAAAGTCCCATATGCTACCCAGCTGCCCTCCAAAATCAGTCCAGTATGAGTAAAGCAAATTACCTTCCATAATGTGGATGAGCTTCACACAATTATTTGAAGGTCCTAAGAGCTAAGACTGAGGTCTCCACTAGAAGAACTCTGCTTGTAGACTGCTTGTATTCTGTCTTTGACTGTCAAGACTGCAACATTGACTTCTGCAGGATTGTCAGCCTGCCCTGCCAATTTCAGACTTGCCACTTTCCACAACTGCATGAGCCAATTCTTTAAAATAAATCTCTTCACTCCAGTACTCTTGCCTAGAAAATCCCATGGGCAGAGGAGCCTGGTAGGCTTGAGTCCACGGGGTCGCTAAGAGTCGGACATGACTGAGTGACTTCACTTTCACTTTTCACTTTCCTGCGTTGGAGAAGGAAATGGCAACCCACTCCAGTGTTCTTGCCTGGAGAATCCCAGGGACGGGGGAGCCTGCTGGGCTGCCGTCTATGGGGTCGCACAGAGTCGGACACGACTGAAGTGACTTAGCAGCAGCAGCAGCAGCAGCAGCAATGTGCTTGAATACCGAGAGAAGGTTACACAGCTGGGAGAAGGGTTTGGTTACAGGTTAGCAATAAAATATACAAAATAAAAAAAATAAAATAAAATAAATCTCTTTCTCAGAAATGAGGTGTGGAGCCATGAAGAGATATGGAGGAACTTCTGTATATTATTAATCGAAAGAAGACATTTGGAAAAGGCTACCTACATATGATTTTAACTCTATGATGTCTGGAAAAGGCAAAACTACGGGGACAGTAAAAAAAGATCAGTAGTTGCCAGAGTTTGCAGCTGAGGGATGACTAGGCAGAGCACAGAGGATTTTTTGGGCAGTGAGAATACTCTGTATGATGCCATAATGGTTTGCCATGTCTCCAAACCCATATAATGTATAATATCAGAGTGAACCCCAAGGGAAACTGTGGACTTTGGGTAATAAAGAGGCATCCCTTGTCCTCCCCCCAGCAAATGTGTTGCTCTGATGGGAGATGTTGATAATGGAGGAGTCTGTGCATGTGGAGTGGGGAAAGTGAAAGTTGCTCAGTTGTGTCTGATTCTTTGCAACCCCATAGACTATACAGTCCATGGGATTCCTCGGGCCAGAATACTGGAATGGGTAGCCATTCCCTTCTCCAGGGGATCTTCCCAACCCAGGGATCGAACCCAGGTCCCCCGAATTGCAGGCAAATTCTTTATCAGCTGAGCCACCAGAGAAGCCCACGGAGTGGGGAGGCAGGGAGTGTATGGGAAATCTCTGCATTTTCTGTTCAATTTTGCTGTAAACCTAAAACATCTCTAAAAATGAAGTCTTAAAAAAAAAATATATATATATATATAAAGAAGTCTTAATTTTTTATAAAAATTATAAATACATATATATATAGACACATATATGCACATACATATATAATGCTCCCTAAGGCTGTCAACTGATTGGATGAAGCCCACCCACACTATTACACACACACACAGACACACACAGACACACACACACACACACTTTGCTGGTTCCGTTTCTCTGGAGCGCTCTGATGAGCAGTCTTCTCTGCCGTGACTGACTGGCCTGTGCCAACGACATCCATGTGCAGCACAGGGAGTCGAATCTTCAGAATTTCTCTGGGAACCCCTCTTCATTTGGTCAGAGTGGTGGTGAGGGCCCTGTCCCGTCCACCTCACAGAGGCGGCAGGGAAAGCCGGCTATGGAACAGCAGCGTTCTGCCTTGTGACCCTTCCTAACTCCCCTCCGTAGTCTTCTTGGGTGGGCGTGGTGACTGACACCATGAAAGGGTGGGGACCAGGATGGGGCCATGGTGACGGCAGTCCTTTTTGAACACATGGTGCTTAATGCCCCTTGGTCCTCAGCTGTAGGCCTCAGTAGTCTCTTCTTCAGTAAAAGTCAACTCAACATCAATCACAGTAAGTTTCCAAGGTATGACAAGCATTCCTTAAAAAAAAAAAAAAAAAAAGAATTTCAAGTTCAAACATATTTGTGAGCTACTCAGTGAAACAGAGTTACACACTTTAAAAAAATTAATTTGTTTGACTTCACTGGGTTGCAGTCTGAACTCTTAATTGCGGCATGTAGGACCTAGTTTCCCGACCACGGATCAAGCCCAGATCCCCCTGTATTGGGAACATAAAGTCTTAGCCACTGGTCCACCAGGGAAGTCCCAAACACTTGTTTAAATGTAGGGTTTTTCTGAAACTTGAATATGCTGATATGAAAGACAGACTCCTAAGTGAGGAGACAGTATACAGGAATTCCTCAACTTTGACTCTGAGACAAATTTTGAAACTCAACTAGTAACTCCCAGACAGTGTTCACACAACAGTGGCTTGGGAAATACTGATTTAGCAAGATGATTGAGATGCTGGTTCTCTTCCTTGAACCATCCTAACTGCACAACATCTATGGAATTTGGGACTGTTACTTAAAGTTTCTTTTGGGCTTCCTGGGTGGCACAGTGGTAAAGAATCCGCCTGCCAATGCAGGAGTTGCAGATTCGATTCCTGGGTCGGGAAGATCCCCTGGAGAAGGAAATGGCAACCTACTCTAGGATTCTTGCTTGGGAAATTCCATGCACAGAGGAGCCTGGCGGGTTACAGTCCACGAGGTCGCAAAGAGTCAGACACAGCTGAGTGACTGAGCACACACACCCTTAAAGTTCCTTAAGTTAGCTTTAGTGAGCATCTGAGATAAGAAACGGGGCTTCCAGGTGGTGCTAATGGTAAAGAACATGCTTACCAACGCAGGAGACGTAAGAGATGCGTGTTCGATACCTGGGTTGGGAAGATCCCCTGGAGGAGGGCATTGCAACCCACTCCAGGATTCTTGCCTGGAAAATCCCACGGACAGAGGATCCCAGTGGGCTATAGTCTACTGGGTTGCAAAGAGTCAGACATGACTGAAGTGACTTAGCACACATTCACGAGATTAGAAGCATAAAGCACCTACTACGGAAAAGATGTTCCATATGTGATAGCTATGATTGGGTACAAGATATGAGACTCATGCACATGGAATCAATTCATAATCCATCCTACCATCAGCAAGTGTATTTTGCTGATGGTTCTTTGTTGAGGTGATAATCAAATGCGTGATGTGTTGTTAAGTTCAAATTCTAAACTGTTTTACAAACCTTTCTGTTAAAATCACTCTTAATTTTTCCGTGTTTCAAAATTGATACATGGAGGAAATCTGGTGCATATTTCCTAATTCCAAAAAGATCTGTATAGTTTTTCTACCAGTCAAGTCAATTTTAAAGAGATTGGTGAAGGCACACAGAGTGGGTTAAAGGGTAGAAAATTCAATTTCCTTTTACAAACATGCAGTGAGTAAACACAATTTCCTACAACAAACAAACAAGGAAAGCCCAGACCTGAGAAACCCTGAGATAAAAGGAACCGAGATCTAGTTAGATTGCTTCCGTCCTCTGCCCAGCCCCTCTCTCACGTGGAGAGAGGGGACAGTGAAGGGGGATTATTTCCTTCTTGTGGGGAAGGCTGGAAAAGAACTGCCAGTGATGCTAATCCAAAACCTACACAGACCAAGGTTTGCCCAGATATGATACAGTTCCTTCGTCTTTCCTTTTATGCCTTGTGAGACAATATAGACTGGCTGAAAAAAAAATAATATTTTTCATTATTTTACAAAAATACTTTATATTTTATGTGATTTGTTGTTCAGTCGCTAAGTTATCTCTAATCCTTTGTGACCCCGTGGACTGCAGCTATCTGTCCTCCACTATCTCCCCAATTTTTTCAAGCTCATGTCCATCGAGTCAGTAATGCCATCCAACCATCTCCTCTTCTGTCATCCCCTTCTCCTCCTGCCTTCAATCTTTCTCAGCATCAGTGTCTTTTCCAATGAGTCAGTTCTTTCCATCAGGTAGCCAAAGTATTAGAGTTTCAGCTTCAGCATCAGTCCTTCCAATGAATATTCAGGTTGATTTCCTATAGGATTGACTAGTTTGATCTCCTTACTGTCCAAGGGACTCTCAAAACTCAGCACCACAGTTCGAAAGCATTATTTTCTCCGTGCTCAGGCTTCTTTATGGTCCAACTCTTACATCTGTACATGACTACCAGAAAAACCCTAGTTTTGACTGTATGGACCTCTGTCAGCAAAGTGATGTCTCTGCTTTTTAATACACTAGCTTTTCTTCTAAGGAGCAAGTGTCTTTTAATTTCATGGTGCAGTCTACCATCCACAGTGATTTTGGAGCCCCCCAAAATACAATCTGCCACTGTTTCCTTTTTTTCCCCATTTATTTGCCGTGAAGTGATGGAGCCAGATGCCATGATCTTAGTTTTTTGAATGTGATTTATGTGATGAAACCTTTTGGACTCCATATCTACATTATGGCTGGATGTTTACTGCCTTACACAGCATCTATGTCAAAAGCTATATAATGTTTAATCATTAGAGTTCAAGCTCTCAGAGAGAAAACTTATGGCAAATAAAATTTATGATGATAAAAGACAGAGTATGTATACACTTTCCAAGAGGGCTTTTTACCCTGAACTGATCACTGTTTATACTGTTGATGACTTCAAGGTATCTGAGTTGTAATATTCTCCAGCTCTTTGTCCTGTCAACTGTAAATTGGCAGTTGCCAATCGGGCTTCCCTTGTGACTCTGCTGGTAAAGAATCCGCCTACAATGTGGGAGACTTGGGTTCGATTCCTGGATTGGGAAGATCCCCTGGAGAAGGGAAAGGGTACCCACCCCAGTATTCTGGTCTAGACAATTCCACGGACTGTATAATCCGTGGGGTCACAGAGAGTCAGACGCAACTGAGTGACTTTCAAGAGCATTGCCAGGGACTGAACAACAAGGGCATTTGCCATCTGCCTCTGTGGAGACTGAGCCCTGTGCTGCCGCAGCCGTGGAACCTCAACACCCCGTGAGGGAGCTCAGGGTGGCGTGAGGCCCTCTGTGCTCCAGGGAGTCTGTGGGACAGGTCTTTAGATAGTTGGACACTTACAGGAACATATTTCATAAGACCAATCCTTGCATCTCTTCATATCTAGGAAAGCACTAAATCCCTTCCTGATAACATCAGATCCTTGTGACTAGCAGAAAACATGTTGTAAAATGAGTGCCTCAGTCAGGCAGTTCAGTTGCTCAGTCGTTTCCGACTCTTTGCGACCCCATGGACTACAGCATGCCAGGATTCCCTGTCCATCGCCATCTCCTGGAGCTCACTCAAACTCATGTCCATCGAGTTGGTGATGCCATCCAACCATCTCATCCTCTGTCGTCCCCTTCTCCTCCTGCCTTCAATCTTTCCCAGCATCAAGGTCTTTTCAAATAAATCGGTTCTTCACATCAGGTGGCCAAAATGTTGGAGTTTCAGCTTCAGCATCAGTCCTTCCAATGAACATTCAGGACTGATTTCCCTTAGGATGGACTGGTTGGATCTCCTTGCAGTCCAAGGGACTCTCAAGAGTCTTCTCTAACACCACAGTTCAAAAGCATCGATTCTTCAGCACTCAGGTGCAGAGGAGATGACTATTCAGAACTTTCTATTCAGTTCAGTTATTTCTGACATGATCAAGCTTTAGGTGATTGATAACAAACCAAATCAACAATCCCCAAGTGCATTTTCTGGTCTATTATGCAGCAGCAGGATCTATTTCAGAGACCAGAACTTACCTGGGTCTAAAGCAAATTTATTTTACCAAACTACCTGATGTTCAACAGGATTTGAACTTATTTTCAAAATGACTCTTATTTTAAAAGGTTTGTTTTCAAAAAAAAAAAAAACAAACAAAAAAATAAATAAATAAAAGGTTTGTTTTCAGGGAATGTTATATGGCCACTCTGGAAAATAGTTCAGCCGTTTCTAACAAAATAAAGCAAACAATCATCAGACAAAACAATAATTTCACTCCTGAGCATTTATCATAGATGGACGGAAACTTGTGTACACACTAAAATATGTATACTAATGCTTACTGCAGCTTTGTTCATAATAATGCAAATCTAGAAACAATCCAAATGTCCTCAACGGATGGATGGTTAAATAAATTGTGTACATACATGCCATATGATGCTCTACAACAACAACAGGAGGAAACTATTGATACAATAGTTTTGGTGTCTCAGAAGGGAATTATGCTGAGTGAAAAAGCCAGTCCCAAAGGTATACGCAGTATGATTCCATTTATGTTACATTCTTGAGATGACAAAATCGTAGAGACAAGGGTCAGAGTATGTGTTGCCATGGATTAGGGACAGGGGTGGGGCTGGAGAAAGTGTGTGTGACGGTAGAAGAGGAAACTTGTGAGATGGGACTGTTGTGTAGCTTAATCTGGGCTGATTACACGAATCTCCAAGGCTTCCCTTATAGCTCAGGTGGTAAAGAATGCCCCTGCAATGCAGGAGACCCCAGTTCTATTCCTGGGTCAGGAAGATCTGCTGGAGAAGGGATAGGCTACCCACTCCAGTATTCTGGCCTGATGAATTCCATGGACAGAGGAGCCTGGCAGGCCACAGTCCATGGGGTCACAAACAGTTGTACAGGACTGAGTGACTTTCACTTTCACAGGAATCTCTGAGTGGTTCAATTGCATAATGTTAAATACACACACAGAAGGACACCTAAAACTGAGGAAATCTGAATAAAGTGGTGGATGATACCAATTTCCTGTTTGCCACATTGTACTAGAGTTTTGCAAGATATTGCCTTTGAGGGAAACTGGTGAAGGGGTCTATATTATTTCTTACAACTGCACATCAATCTATCATTATCTAAAAAAAAAAGAAAAGCTTAATTGAATTAAATGCTTTGCTTATAAAATTTAAAATATTGCAGAGCAAGCAATTCTTTCAATTCAAAAGACTATCACATAGCACAAAACGTTTCCATCAGTTTCTACTAAGGAATGCCATACATTGCAAAATAGAACTGTAGGCCTAAGGAAAGTTATAAATCACTTGTGTTACTGAGGAAGCAATTTGGTGTCAGTAACTTCTGTAAGTCAATACGAGGGTAAGAGCAGCACATAAAGTGAAAGTAGCCTAGATAAATTCTCAATAAATTCTAAAAATGAGCATTTAATCTCCTTTCATATTCCTTAAGCTCAGAACTGGGCTCTATACTACTGCAGGTCCAGACTACAGATGTGCACATCAGCAATTTCTATGTTGAGACGTTAACAGTTATTCTTGTCACACTTCAAAATCGTCTAGCAAATGGCTCTCCAATTCCTAACTGTATGCCTGGTACCGTGGGGGCCCAGAAACGTGATGGACAGAAAAGGTCTCAAAAAGTGTAGGCATCTGCAGAGGAGGATGGGTCAGCAGTGACACCGAGTGTAATGGATCCAAGTACAGATGCGGGCCAGGGCCATGCGGGAAGGAGGAGGCAACCTCTGTGTGTGTGTGTTTGTGTGTAAAAGTTATGAATGACTAAGGACTGAGGACATCAGGGGAGGATTCCAAGAGACTTAAACTGATCTTGAAGTGATTGCCTATATGGCTCTTGAGAATGAAATACACTATAATAAATTGAATTATACATTTGGCCCTTCAGTTGCACTTGCCATATTTTAAGGGCTTTCAATGAACCACATGGCTAGAGGCTTCCGTATTTGGTAGTACGAATATAGGATATTTCTTCCATTGAGAGGTTTCTATAGGGCTCTGCTTGGTTGGAATTCAACTATAGGTAGCCGGAGAAGGGTACTCTATTTTTTATTTACTTACAAATTTATTAAAATGTATATATGCATGTATGCAAGTATGTGACTGCCCTGGGTCTTAGCTGTGGCACCTGGGATCTTTCACTTTCATCAGGAGGCTGTTTAGTTCTTAGCTTTCTGTCATAATGGTGGTGTCATCTGCATATCTGAAGTTATTGATATTTCTCTTGGCAGTCTTGATTCCAGTTTGTGCTTCATCCAGTCCAGCATTTCTCATGATGTACTCTGCATAGAAGTTAAAGAAGCAGGTGACAACATACAGCCTTGATGTACTCCTTTCCCGGTTTTGAACCAGTCTGTTGTTCCATGTCCAGTTCTACCTGTTGTTTCTTGACCTGCATACAGATTTCTCAGGAGGCAGGTAAGGTGATCTGTATTCCCATCTCTTTCAGAATTTTCCACAGTTTGTTGTGATCCACACAGTCAAAGGCTTTGGCATAGTCAATAAAGCAGAAGTAGATGTTTTTCTGGAATTCTCTTGCTTTTTTGATGACCCAGCAGATGTTGGCAATTTGATCTCTGGTTCCTCTGCCTTTTCTAAATCCAGCTTGAACATCTGAAATTAACCACAGAAGTATCAATAACCTCAGATATGCAGATGACACCATCCTTATGGAAGAAAGTGAAGAGGAACTGAAGAGCCTCTTGATGAAAGTGAAAGAGGAGCATGAAAAAGCTGGCTTAAAACTCAACATTCAAAAAACTAAGATCATGGCATCTGGTCTTCATGGCAAATAGATGGGGAAACAATGGAAACAGTGACAGACTTTATTTTCCTGGGCTCCAAAATCACTGCAGATGGTGGCTGAAATGAAATGAAAAGATGTTTGTTCCTTGGGGAAAAAAGCTATGACCAACCTAGACATGACTATTAAAAAGCATAGACATGACTTTGCTGACAAAGGTCTGTCTAGTCAAAGCTATCGTTTTTCCAGTAGTCACGTATGGATGTTAAGTGTTGGACCATAAAAACTGCTGAGCGCAGAAGAATTGGTGATTTTTGAACTGTGGTGTTGGAGAAGACTCTTGAGAGTCCCTTGGACTGCAAGGAGATCCAACCAGTCCATCCTAAGGGAAATCAGTCCTGCCTGAATATTCATCGGAAGGACTGATGCTGAAACTGAAGCTCCAATACTTCGACTACCTGATGCAAAGAACTGACTCACTGGAAAAGACCCTGAGGCTGGGAAAGATTGAAGGCAGGAGGAGAAAGGGACGACAGGGGATAAGTTGGTTAAATGGCATCACCGACTCGATGGACATGAGTTTGAGCAAGCTCTGGGAGTTGGTGATGGAAAGGGAAGCCTGGTGTGCTACAGTCCATGGGGTCGCAAAGAGTCGGACGTGACTGAACTATAAACTAACCATACTGCATTTTGGAAACCGTCCACCTTCTGACTTGGCCCACCCTGTCTGCAGGGTCTGGTTCTCTCTAAGTGAATCCACCTTCTATCTATCTCTTCGTCTCTTGCTGAATTCTTTCTGTGATGAGACATCAAGAACCTGAGTTTCATTAAGTCCTGAGACCAGGTGTTTGACCTCAGTTAAAAGTGGGTTCGAGCCCCATTCCGGGTTCTGGCCAGGTTCAAGTTCTGGCCTAAGGGTTCACGTCCCATCCGAGTTGCACGGTTTCAAGCGGACGGTGTGCGGGTTTAGAAGGCCCTGTGTTCTGCTAATAATCGCCATCTTTGGTGGTTTCAGATTCCTCCTTCAGACGTTAAACCGGGCCTGTGGGAGGCAATGGTAGGCACATGGGGCCAGAGGGCGGGGGGTCGGTAGTGGCACTCAGCAGCCAAGTTATTTGCTTGGAGTCAGAGATGCTCTCAGTACCTCCTCAGCACCGTTGTCTTCTCCAATGCTCCTCTGTAATGTCTTGGCTGCCACTTAGGGTCTTAAAGAGACTTCCCGATGATCTGAGTTTGCACTACAGCCCTGCAAAGCAGTAGGGTTGCCCTGTTTTTGAGTTTCGAGTCCCTGTCAGGTGCATCTTCAGCCATTCTCTCTGTGTCCTGCCTCAGAGGACACACAACATACCTCCTTTATGACAAGGCTAGGTACCTTTGTCTTGGTCCCATTCTGCAATTTCTAGAAATGACTTTTTATACTTCATATCTTAAACATCTTGCTTATAAGTATCTTGAGTTTATGGATTTGCTCGTGTGGTGCTATTTGTAATTTATTTAAAAATGCCTCAGCATGGACAGTGTGATATAAATACGTGTGTTAGTTTAAGCTACTCCAGGGGAAGCTGGTTACTCTAATTACAGTGATAATCAGCTAGCATCGTATCAGAAAGATCCTGCTCCAGAGAAATTTACCAGAAATACTTCCATTTTCTATATCTTTGATCAGCACTGAATGTGTCATTTGCCCTTCTACATTGCTTATTGAGGCTCTTGTTTTTGCCATGAGTGTTATTTTTGTAACAGTTGAGTTTTTATCAATGGTTTTCCATTACACCTGACTTTTTTGAGTCAAACAAGCCTTTTTATTCACCCACATTATACAGGAATTCATCCATATTCTCTTTAGTATTTGGATAGTGGGGGAGGGGGGATGTTGCATGCCATTCCATTTCTGTAAGGATGGATACATTAGCCAGAGCAGTTGCCCACCACCAGTGCACCCTGAGGGGAAAGCAGGAAGGAGAAAAACAGGAAGCATTCTGTGCTTTGTATATATCATATATCGGCTCCTACACAGTGAAGATGCCTATCTAGGGAAAAATTTCAACAACCCCAGATTCTTGCATCTTCCCACCCCTAGAAAAGCTCCAAAATCAATGAGATGCCTGGTCTTTGTAATCAGCAGTTAATCTTTACATTTTTGACTACATGTTTTTGCAACAAAGTTCATGTGTATTGTGACTTCTCCTTTACTTCTTGGGAGCAGTTCTTCAGAGCTACCTGAGTGGCTGTCTTCCAGGCACTCAGGAAGTTCCTAGAATAACACTTAACTCACAACTTTTACCTTGTGTGGATTTCCTCTCAGCCAAAGGTTTTGGTGATCATGAAGGAACCCAGAGGAGACATCTCTCCTCTACCTGAACCTTATGAGGATCTGGAGCCTTAGTGCTGATCTCAGGTCTCCTTGGCCTGAAGCAGCTTGAAGCAGGATTTTGGTTCCCAGCCAGAGACTGAAGTCAGGCCGGAGCAGTGAGAAGGCTGAATCCTAGCCCCTAGACCACAAGGGCCAGTGGTTAGTGACAAGGTCCTGGCCGGTCAGCTTCATAGAAGTAAATTTCCACAAAGAGATGGAAAGAGACTTCCCTGGTGGCACAGTGGATACGAATCCACCTGCCAAATGTGGGGGACACAGGTTTGAACCCTGGTCTGGGAAGATTCCACACACTGGGAGCAACTGCGACCACTGTGCCATAGCTACCAGAGCCTGCATGCACAATCACCGCGCCTGCGTGCTGCAGCCACGGCCCGCGCGCCTGGAGCCTGTGCTCCGCAACTAGAGAAGCCACCGCAATGAGAGGGCCACGCACCGCAACGAAGAGCAGCCCCTGCTCACCCCAGTTAGAGAAAGCTTGCTTGTGGCACCGAAGGCCCAGTGAAACCAAAAAATAAATGAAATAAACAAAACAAAAAGCAGGGAGGCAGGAAGGAGGGAAACAAGTAAAGTGTTTATTAGAAAAAGAGTATGTGTGGATAGAGACATGGGTGGACTCAGAGAGCCAAACCCTTGTGGTAGTTTATATCAGTTTTACGGGGCATTGCTTTTGGGTTCCCTCTTGGCCAATCATCTTGCTCTGTCTGGCTTTGATTCTGCGTTTGGTTTATCTCAGATCCTTCCCTGTGTGAGCACACAGCCCTCTGTGCGTGCACATCTCTTCTTAGCCAAGATGGATTTCCAGCGAAGAGGTCTATCAGTAGGTTGACATCACATATTATTGGGTGGGGCCTCCTCCCTTTCTGACCTCCGAGGAGCCTTTCTGCAAATGCATAGTTGGGAAGGTCTTCTTGACCTCAAGCGTGAGTAATATGTGGTTTCTTTATCTCTTATCTGGGCAGAGCTCAGCTCCTTTCTGCCCTTGCCATTGCTATTATCTTAAAGTCTCCATCAGAGGCAAAGTCCAGCAATTTGTCCTGTGCCTGTTTTTATTTCTATCTGGACGTGTAAACTATCAATGACTGGCTGTAGATGTCTAGCCTGGAGCCCATCTATCTCCTGCTGAAGAAGGAATTCATAGGGCCTGGACTCCACTTTAGGCCTGTTCATGCTGATCGTGCTCGGCCGCCTCTCCAATGGACTCTGAACTCTGTGCTTATTGTCTATGGAAACGACAACAGAAGGATAAGACCCCCTCTGGACAGGGGAAACTTGAAGATCATATCCAGGTTACTCATCACCTAAGAGAACACATACACTAATCACTCCTTCCTCCAGACAGGCCATAAATTTTTCTGTACCTGTCAGAGTATAACCTTGTGCTTATTGATTATTGGCTAATTGTTTAACTGAGCACATGGCACATGAGTGATGGGGTTATTGGGATTGTATTTACCCTTCCTTAGTTTACGTAAGTCTCAAGGAATTTGGGGTGGTGGGTTCAGATACGTACACATTGGGTATAAGAGATTTTCACAAATGCTGGTCGGGGTCCTTGGCTAAGAGGAGACTCTGCCTTGGGCCCCCCGGTGTAATAAACTGCACTCCACTATCTGCATTGTCCTTCTGAGTGAGTTTGTTTCCCAGAAAGCGTGGCTACAACACTGCCTTAACACCTGCCAGGGTCATGTATGTCCTCCCACCTCCTCGCTGGGTCTAGACAAATCTGGGTGAGTCACTTCCAAGTCTTGGCTCTCCCAATTACAGGCAGACAGTCTTAAGTTTTATTCAGTGATGGATTAAAAGATACCTGATTCCTCCCTTGAGACACACTGAGGAGGGTTTATTTGGTTGAAAGATACTGGAGATACCTGAATTAAAGGACACCAGGGAAAAGTGCCCCCAGTGGAAAGATACTGGGATTTGCTTAGCTGAAAGACAGATGGTTCTGGACTGGGTGATCAGGTAGGAAGCCAGCCAAACGTCTTTCCTGAGCAAGGGGCATCAGAAAGCCAACCTCCAGCTGATACCATAGCCAGGTATATAATTTATACTTGTGAGTATTTAATATGGTACTTCCCTTGTGGCTCAGCTGGTAAAGAATCCACCTGCAATGGGGGAGACCTGGGTTTGATCCCTGGGTTGGGAAGATTCTCTGGAGAAGGGAAAAGCTACCCACTCCAGTATTCTGGCCTGGAGAACTCCATGGACTATAGTCCATGGGATCGCAAAAAGTTGGACACGACTGGGTGAGTTTCACACACACAGTAGGAAACTAGGGAAATTGTACCCTAAAAATGGCCAAGATGGGGCTTTTTTGACATTTCCAAACTGGTTTTTTAGTATCTCATTAGGGAAAGCTGGTTAATAAAACAACTTTGCAAAATTCTGACCTTAAAGGAACAAAAATCCTTCTAGGAGGAATTTGCAGCGCTCCCTCTGGGCCTTTAAAACTGTTTTTTAATTAATTGATTACCTAATTTTGGCGGTGCTGGGTTTCGTCGCGGTTGCTGTGCGGGCCCTTCTCTAGCTGTGGAGCTTGGGCTTCCGCGGTTGCGGAGCACAGGCTCCCAGGCTCTCGGGCTTCAGTACTTGTTGCAGGTGGAATCAGCAGTCGCAGCTCCTGGGCTCCACAGCACAGACTCAGTAGTTGCGGTATCCGGGTTCAGTTGCTCCATGGCATGTGGGATCTTCCCAGACCAGGGATCAAACGCATGTCTCCTGCATTGGCGGGTGGACTCTTTACCACTAAGCCGCCAGGGAAACCCTACAATATTTTTTGAATGAAAATGAAAAAAAATTTTTTTTAGCTCATTTACAATGTTGTGTGTACACTGCAAAGTGATTCAGTTATAAATGTATATATTCTTTTTCAGATTCTTCTCCATTATAGATTCTTACAAGGTATCAAGTATAGTTTCCTGTGCTTTAACAGTAGGTCCTTGTTTACCTATTTTGTATCTAGAAATGGATATCTGTTAATCCCAAACTCCTAATTTATCCCTCCCCCTCACCCTGTGCCTGAGATGTAATTGTCCCACCTGGTCTTCTTAGGTGTTTTGTGTTTTTTGAGAGTATAGTCTTTGCCATCTGGAAGGTACACACACACAATACATCTGGCAGCCTGTTGAGTAGACCAGGATTCTGAGCAGTTTTTTTGTCTGGCTCTGCAGCTTTCAGGAAAATCTGTTATAAGGGCCCTTTGTCATCTCAAACTTCACTATGCCCACCTGTACAATGAAAGCCTTTACTATTTTGGGGAGTAAACATTTTGAAACTGTTATAGAACATAGGTTTGTGTGCCTGACACATAGTGAGGCCAAACAAATAAAAATGTCAGAGTTTGGAGCAGAGAAAGGTTTATTATCGGGCCAAGCAAGGAAAGTGGATGGCTCAGGTTCAAAACCCCTGAACTCCCCAGTGATTTTGGGGGGAAAGCTTTTGTAGGCAAAATCTGGGGTGAGAACTGCAGGGTGTGTGGTTTTCTTGATTGGCTGGTGGTGAGGTAACAGACTCAGGACTGATGACACTGGAGATCCTTCCCTGTTGCCTGGGGCTTTGCCTGTGGCACAGCCTTGGTTGGGATTTTTCCCTTTTGGACTAACCTGGGCCATTTATTTAGCCTCCCTGACCTTCCTTGAGTTCCAAAGGGCAGATGGACAGCTGCTTATCCGGGAAGGGAGGAGATGGAGTGGGAAAGGAGGAGCCGTCGATAAACAACAGCGCAGCCTCCGGGCAGGGTCCTGGTTTTCCCTCCAAAGACTATACAAAACAATGCGTTTGAGTTTTTCTGCAGGGACTAAGGCCCCACCCAGATGGAGGGTGGTAATTTCAGGCTGAGAGCAAGATTCCTGGAGGACCACCCTGGTACCTCAGGACTTGATGGGTCCAAGGGCATTATACTGAATGAAAAGGCCAATCCCCAACGGGTGGCATGCTGAATGATTCCAATTGTATGACATTCTCAGGATAACAAGGACGTGTTAGTGATTTTGAGGGGATAGGGATGAGGGTGGGAGTGGGAGTGTTTGATTATAAATAATGTTGCAGGAAGGGGGACCCCTCTCAGGGCCTGATAGTGGGCTCTTGTCTAACACTTGGAAATGAATTGTCTGAGGAGATACATGAGCTGATAAAGCAAAAGACTTCATTGGGGAGGGGCACCTGGGCAGAGAGCAGGAAGGTAAGGGAATCCAGGAGGACTCATTAGCCACATGGCTCGAAGACTTGGGTTTTATGGAGATGGAATGAGTTTCCAGGTTGTCTCTGGCCAATCATTCTGACTCAGCGTCCCTCCTGGTGGCGCACACTTGCTCAGCCAAGATGGACGCCAGCGAGAAGGATTCTGGGAGGTGGTAGGACACGTGGTGTCTCCTTTTGACCTTTCCCGGACTCTTCTGGTTCAGTTCAGTTCAGTTCAGTTCAGTCGCTCAGTCGTGTCCGACTCTTTGCGACCCCGTGAATCGCAGCACGCCAGGCCTCCCTGTCCATCACCAACTCCCCGAGTTTACCCAAACCCATGCCCATCGAGTTGGTGATGCCATCCAGCCATCTCACCCTCTGTTGTCCCCTTCTCCTCCTGCCCCCAATCCCTCCCAGCATCAGGGTCTTTTCCAGTGAGTCAACTCTTTGCATGAGGTGGCCAAAGGATTGGAGTTTCAGCTTCAGCATCAGTCCTTCCAATGAACACCCAGGACTGATCTCCTTTAGGATGGACTGGTTGGATCTCCTTGCAGTCCAAGGGACTCTCAAGAGTCTTCTCCAACACCATAGTTCAAAAGCATCAGTTTTTTGGCATTCAGCTGTCTTCATAGTCCAACTCTCACATCCATACATGACCACTGGAAAAACCATAGTCTTGACCAGACGGACATTTGTTGGCAAAGTAATGTCTCTGCTTTTTAATATGCTGTCTAGGTTGGTCATAACTTTCCTTCTAAGGAGTAAGCATCTTTTAATTTCATGGCTGCAGTCACCATCTGCAGTGATTTGGGTTGGTGGTGGCTTATTAGTTCTGTGTTCCTTACCAGGACCTCCTGTTGTAAAATAACTCACACAAATGGTTACCATGGTGCCTGGCCAGGGAGGGCGATTTCAGTGAGTGTGTTTCCCCTGACAATAGGAAGCACAAGGGAGTTCCTTTGTGGTCAGGAACTGTTCTGTATTGGGATCATGGTGGTGATTACATGAATCCACATGCATTAAAATTGCATAAACTACACAAATATACATACTGAAGGAAAAGCGGGTAAAATCTGAACAAAATCTGTTGATCGCACCAACAGGATCTATTTACTGTTTTGGGTGTCGTACGGTTCTTGGTGAATTTAAGATTCTTGCCTTGTCTTGGAAAGAATTCGGAGATGAAGCAGGGAGGTTAAGAAAGTAAAGTGAGACTCTATGAAAGCAAGAATAGTCTATCAGAGGGAGCGCAGGCAGAGAGGTGAGGAGCTGCTGCCCTGGGTTTCTTTGGAAAACCGGTGATGAGGAGCATACTAATGAAGTGGAATATTCACTGGGAAACGAGGGGTTTGGGGGCGATATTCCCTGATTTTCATCCCGGTTCCATCTTCCCAAGGGGAGTGATGTGGAAAGCTCAGCCTCTCTGTACACTGGTGCCAAGTCAAATCTTAGAGACAGAGTTTTGGGTGAAGTAGGAAAGGATAGCTCTATTTTCGTTGCCAGGCTAAGGCAGACACCATAGACTCCTGCCTCAAAAAATGATGTGTCCCAACCCAGGGAAGTTTGGTGACAGGTTTTATCACAATGGTTCAAAGGTGCAGGATTGCACTCCCTTAATCTCAAGTGGTTGGTCTCCTAATATTTTTTTGAGGTGGGGGTGGGGGTGGGTTGCTGTGCTAAGCACCATATGTGGAGAAAGTAGTCGGGTGGGCTACAGTCCTTGGGGTCACAGAAGAGTCAGACACGACTTAGTGAGTCAACGAGAAGCAGCAGCATACAGAACTTCCCAAAGACCGAACCCATGCCCCTGTGTTGGGAGGGCAGAGTCCTCCCGAACCACTGGCCCACCAGGGGAGTCCCCGTCTCCTAATCTCGATGAACTTCTGTGTATTAGTCACGCAGTCGTGCCCGACTGTTTGTGACCCCATGGACTGTAGCCTGCCAGGCTTCTCTGTCCATGGGACTCTCCAGGCCAGAATACTGGAGTGGGTTGCCATTGTCTTCTCCAGAGGATCTTCCCAACCCAGGGATCGAACCCAGGTCTCCCGCATCGCAGGCAGATTCTTGACCATCTGAACCACCAGGGAAGTCTTGCTGAGCTTCTTTTACTCTTGCTTCTGGTGGTTTCTTGGCTGCCCCTCCCATAATTAACAACTGTTGGAATCTGCCCTTTGGAATTCAGGGAAGGTCATGGGGGCTGGAGTCTTGCCTACCAGAAATGGGGGAAAAAAACAGCCTCCGTGCCTGAGAGCCCCACGGGGCCTCGCTCGGTTTCTCCTGACGGATTTTTGCCCTTATTTAGCTTAGATCAGAAGTGTCATGGAATCAGTGCAAAATGGATACTTCTTATTTGCAAGGCTAATTTTATTGTAATGAGAGCATAATGAGCAAGCGGTTAGATTCCGTCTTTCCCCACCTTTCTTTGTCTGCTTCTGGGAACCTTATCACCCAAAATGTGTGATTTCCTGTCAGTCTGGGGGTTCCTGCTTTTCTTTGTTTGCCCAAGTCCTCCTGCTGTTTACAGAGATTCTTGATTTCCTGCCACCTGGTCCTTGTTTGCATTTCTCTGCTCCATAGTTCTTTTTTTTTCCCCTAGTTCCATATTTTTGTAAGAGATTGCAACTGGGGGGGAATTGGGTGAGGGGACACAGGACTGCTCTGGACTATTTTTGCAACTTCCTGTGAGTCTGTAATTATTTCAAAATAAAGCATTTTGAAGGTTTTAAAAAAATTGTGTGCAGTTGAATATGTGTATCTTCTCTTTCATAGTTTTTAGGTTTCCAGTTCTTGGTTAAGAACATCTTCTCATATAAAGCGATATATCTTAATTATTTCTCCTAACGAAACTGGAAAAAAAATTTCCTTTATAAGAGAAAGGAAAAAAAAAAAAAAAAAGAGTATCTCCTCCACTCCTGAGTTATACATGTAGTTTCCTATATTGTCATTTAAGGTTAAAAAAATTTTTTTTTCGGTCTTATATCCAACTGGGGTTTATCTTCATGTATAAGGCATGATGAGATCCAGTATTATTTTCTTTGTTCTGCTGTGCTACCTATTAAAGAAATCAACCTTTTACCACTGAAACTAAACCACCACCTAAACTGTAAACAAAATTCCCATGAATAATAGGAATGTATTTCTGGATTCCCCATCCTGTTCTTCCGACCTATCCTCTTACTGACAACTTACTAAATTGCATTGGTGTAGTGCTCAATAAATTTTGAACATTCGCACGTCTGGAGTTCCTCACATTGCCCAAGTTCATTCTCCAGTATCCCTTGCTGATTGACACACACGGATGGGAACTCGCCTCTGCCCAGCTCTATGAGAGGAGGGAGGGAAGAGGAGGCCTGGGCAGAACCCAGTTGCGGACACATGTGGCGTGGCCTCCAGCGGCGTAGAAGCAGCCCCTGTGGAGTCAGGAGTCAGTCCTGAGCATCTCAGAGGAGCTGGTGGGTGGGCTGTTTTTGTTCGAGCAGCCCTTGGAAGAGGCCAGGTGTTATTCCTGGTGGTAAGGGAATCTACATCTCTTGTGCTTCCAGATTCTTTTTCAGCGTAAACTAGCCAGAGGCGGCTCTGGGACAGCTAAGAACCCTGATGGATGCAAGGCATTTTAAAGTTTATTCTCATAACTGGTATTCATGAGCAGGGTCCCCTGGCCCTCTCCTGTAACCGCCCACTACTTTTTCTCACTTCATTCTTTTTCACATTGTTTTCACAGTCTTTGAGGTACTTAAAAATCTGTTGCAGTCTAACTGGAGTTGAATTTAACTTAAATATTTGGGAAATATTGATATTTTTGCTTTCCAGATAAGGACAGTTTTTCATTTGTTAGATTGTTATTCTGACCTTGGAAAAGACTACAGTTTTCATTTGGCCTTGTATCTTTTTTGAAACATTTAATTTTAGATATGGTAGTTATGGAAATTCCCTGGCAGTCCAGTGGTTAGGACTTAGTACTCTCATTGCCAAGGCCTGAGTATGCTCAGAGAACTAAGGTCCTGCAAGCACAGGGTGAAGCCAAAAAATAAATAAAAGGGAGTCTAGTGGTTAAGACTGCTGCCTTCAAACGGAGGGGGTGCAGCAGGTTCAATCCCTGGTCAGGAAGCTAAGTTCTCATGTGCCTTATGGCCAAAACCAAAACATGAAACAAGCAATATCGCTAACAAATTCAATAAAAACTTAAAACAAATTGTGGACAAAAGATTGTCCACATTTAAATATTTGGTAGCTTTAGTGGTTATGTAATTTTTTTGTTTTCCATTTCCTTTTGTAGGTGCTTACTCTAGTATAGAATATTCTGTTTTTGTTTATCAGCCACTTTAATGTATCCTCTTTCTAGTGCGCATAAGCTTTTTATTACAACCTCTGGGGTTTTCTAGGTATGCAATCAGGAAAAAATGATTTCTTTCTTCTTTGATGTTGTACCAATTTTAAATTTTTCTTAACTGCTAATACGTAAGACAATGTTGACTAGCGAGTGAGTAAACCTGCCTTGGTTTGACTTTAATGAATCTGACATAAGTATTTCACCTACTTTAAGTTTTTGAAATTTAATTTTGGAATAGCTGTTAGATTTAACACTTCTTCAGCTTAACTGTCATGATCATGCACTTTTTCTGCTTTGGGATTAAATGGTTAGATTTCCTGCTATTGCATCTGTTTAATTCTTTTGAAAATTTTCTGGAGTTTGACTGCTAATAACACAGATGCCTCCCAGTTTCTGGCATCAGATGCCCCTTTCCTAGTTTCAGTGCTAAGACAGGTTTTCCGCCATTGTTCATTATCGTGGTCACTTCAGTTTTGATGAGAAGTGGGAACAGCTCCAACTATTCCCAGCAATGTATTTTAAAATTATGGAAGACAGTTTAGAAAAGAAATTATTCATAATTCTAGTGTCTTAAGGAGCTCAGAGCTCTGGTTGATCTGCCCACAAAGCCCTGTGGTGTTTGTCAGCAAGTCTGTAGCCCCTGGCACACTTCACAAGATGCCCTTGCCCTAAGCAGGACACACACGGCTCTTCTGATCCTGGGGGAGCACCTTCTAGCAAAGAGCCTCGCTATCCTTCCTTGTGGAAAGGCTGCCATGTAAAGTGTGCATCGCACAACTCCGAGGGCACTCTTTGCCCACGTTGATTCACTGTGTACCTTTGCATATTCATCCCAACGATTTCCCACCAGATGTTCATGCACCAGTGAGGCTGTCAAGGCAGCCTTCCGAGACCTGGTGATGTGTGTTACCTGGGACCCCTAGTCAGTTCTGGCACCGAAAAGGACCTGTGCCAACCCTGGGTATATGAGAGCAGCTATTTTCGTCCATGCCTCTGCAGTCCCCCTCCAACACCCCCCACCCCCGCTGCTTGATCCTGTTACCAAAGATCCAGCTCACCCCCAACACCCCCTACTGGTAACGTTCTATATCTTAAGCAGAATGGTGGTTTCAGAGGTGTTCTTTTTATTATGCTTTATAATTTATGTACATGTTACATATATTCATTTTGAAGGCTTTGATACAATAAATAAAAAAGGAAAGCACACATACAAATAAGAATGCCATTATCATGGGGATGACCTTGAATCTGCTTAAATTTTTCTTCAGATTAGCCTGTTCATGAACCTCAGTATTGTTAATTATTAGGTAGGTAGCAAACATTTTACAAGCACCTCATATACCTGTCTTGATGCTAGGATTAGAAATCTTTTATTAAAGTATTTTGAGTAGTAATAATGCCTTTTAATTTTTAAAAGATTATACACCAGGGTAACTTCCCTGAAAACTGTTATAATCTATACTTGCAGTCAACATGTGATAGCAGGCTAGTAAGTTTCTTCAAGCCTCTAGGTCTCTAGAATTTAAAGCACTGAGTGGCAGAAATTTTTCAGAATCTATTACATTTAAGTTAGCATCCAAGGGATTTTAAATTTCTGCTCAATGGGAAAAGCTAACCTGACCTTGAAAGTGATGCTTGGCTGCATAATATACACAATGTATGTCAACCCTGTTCCTGATAGCCCGCTCTCCGCTGCTTCCTCTGTCATGAAACCTGAATGTTAATTTGGCCCGTGAGAGCCCAGGATAGAGACTTAATATTTCCCATGCCCCTTTGAAGCTAGCAGGATCAGGTGACTGCGTGGATAAGCCTGTGTGGTGTGAATAACTCGCTAAGAAGAGCTCTTCAGAGAAGCGGGCAGAAAGGCTGAGAGGGGGTTTCTAACTGGTGCAGCTGTCTGCAGTCGTGACACGGATGCTGCATGCTGAGAAGGCGGGAGAGCAGCACGGGAGGATGGACCCTGGGCGCCTGGCCCCGCCAAGGGTCAGGGCAGCTCTGGACTGCTTTCTCAGACGGACATGAAAGAGAAACAAACTTCTAAAATAATGATGCCAAATTTGAGTCTAATTTCCTTAAAAGGGTTGATACGAGTGATACACTGCCCCTGGTGAGTTACATCTACTGCCAAGATGATGGAAGCTGTTTCCCACAGACAATGCTGCGTCACAAACAGGGACAGCTCAAGAGATGCTTCACTCTAAACACTTCTGCCTTTTCCAGTGGTTAAAACCTCGAAGTGCACCTGTGGTTTCAGAGCATCAGGAACATTTGAAACATATAGAACCTAGAGTTTAGAAACATTAACATCAAGAAGCCTTTTAGACTAGCTTAGGATGCGAAGTCCCCTCCAGTAAGAGAACTGTAACAAGCAATTTAAACAAAACAAAAATGGCTTGTTTTATTTACAATACTCAATGCATTTTACAAATAACATATTTGCATTCCCTAAGTCTGTTGGAAGGTAATTCCAGTTTGTGCAATGAGTTTATAGGAAAGTCTTAAGACATCTATTAGACATCTTAAGCCTAAATTCTAAAATTTGAAAGACATTTCACACTATATTAATAGAGGATTGTTTTTAAGAAAAACTAAACTCTGTAGTTAAATATTGCCCTTCAGTATCTTTAACCCAAGTACAAACTGGATTAGTCTATGAAATAATACCATTAGATTCAGATGACTTATTCCCACTCCCCATCCAATAAAATGCATGCACAAAGGAAACACGGTCAATTACATTAATGACATTTTATTTCAATACTTGTTTTTTGGACTCTCTCAACTTTTGTTTTGCTCAATGTAGGGTACAGAGAGGTAGGATTCCAGTCTGGGGAAGCCCTAACCCATTACTCCCTGCTCCAGGACGGGAAGGGTTTTCACTAAGTCTGCGGAGAAAGGTCAGGATGAAGGCAAGTTTTATTTAGGAGGCTTTGTTTGTTAATCAGAACAAGGATCCCCTTCAGGCCTGATAAGTTTTAATGGGGTCATTTATCTCCCTACTAGTGGCTGGGGGAGCGTCTAATCCAAGCCTCCAAAGGACAATTCTCCTCTCTTCCCCCCTCCCTGGATTTTAGTCTTTTGAGTTGATGCTGGAAAACAATTCCTCTGGTTCAGATGCCAGAAACTGCTTTCATGTCATAAACATTTATGGAACAAGTGAAGAGCGATGAACAATGAATGATATTTTAACTGTGCAACAGTCTGCACCTCATGCATGTGTAAGAGAATGAACTGATAGTAATTTTAACACTCATAGCTGCCATCTCTTGAAATATAAAAGCCATGCCCTAGTTCTTGAGCCAGAGAGAAGGGATGGGTATTTCCATCTCGGATCCACCCAAATTTAGAAGGGCACTTCTCTGTCTCTGCACCCATCTCCC